>NC_054479.1:28361613-28730363 GCF_017639515.1 Carcharodon carcharias
CTTTGGAATCTTCTCCCAAATAACGCTTTCTCTCAGACACCTTCTGCAAGGGTTCACCTCCAGGGTTTCGAACTCTCCTTCCAATGTTCCTCTATTCTGAGTCACCACATGCATTCAAGCTTTCCTCTATGCACTCTTCTTCACCAAATCAGCTGTCAACGGTACACCACTGTTTTACATGCCCTTAGCAAAGAGTTACAGACCTTCAGTTGCCTCTTGGACCTTCTGACTTCTCACAAACTTTTATATCGTTTTGACTCTGCTTCCTGCAGCTTGAAGCCTTTCTCTGCTCCTTATTCTTAACTTCACCTGACAGCATCTTTTCCAGCTTCCTGTCCTCCCTTTGACTAGAAGGTCTGCTTGTGACTTTCTCCTGTTCCACTCCCCTGGACTCTTGGGGACTTTCTTCTTTAGCTTGGGAATGGCTATCTGTCCCCTTACTCCAGTCTCTCCCTGGAGCTACTTTCAACCTATTTTAGCTTGTAATGGCTACCTGAGCCTTCTAGGCTGCTTTTGCCTGGCAGCTGTCTTCAAAACTGAACTCAAAAACTGCTGTTTCTAGTTTCTTCTGTGGGAGGGGCCTGCCTCTCTCGACCCCTGTTTCTAGGCAACAGCACAGTTGTTTTACTCTTGCACTTGCTTAACTTCTCACATTGTAAACTCTCATTAGAAATGCAGGCACCTTTTAAAGTGAAAATAAAACTCAACTTGACCTTTTCTCAACACACACTTACTGAAATACAAATCAAACTTAAACTTTAAAGTTAAAACTCATTCCTATCATCTACAAATACAAATATAACTTACTTAAACTATCTGTTTCCTAACACCATTTTGAAGCTTGAAAATTGCCTTGACCCCAGAGTAATATCGGAGCTGTGTAGAACTCTGGGTGAGTTTGAGGAGGGAGGTGTCTGAGGAAGCTGGGTGCAGGGAAGCAGTGGGGGAACGCATGTAGCCCTGAGAGCAGAATGGGGTGGGGCTTAGAGGGTTGGGATGGTAGAGCTGTGGGGGAGGAGGTTGTGGTAATGTGTTGGAAACAAGCAGCAATGTATTTTCCCTACTGCCTTACAGACTCTGTAGGCAGTGATCAGGCCTCAGGGCTGATATCATTAGGCCATGCCCACAAGACCAAGGCAAGAAATAAATCGTGTGTACGCATGTCAAGGGACCTCTGAACCTCTCCTAGGACTATCCCCTCCCGAGTCCCCAGTCACCATTATTGCCACTGAGGAAAGGGATCTCAACTGCAGTTGCTTGTCCTGCGACGCCACTGGACGTCACCGTCCCCAGTTTGGAAGCCCCTTAGTTAGAATGAACAGCAAACAGAATTTTTTTGATAACTTTTAGATCAGTGCAATTCCTGTATAACTTGTAGCTCCCATTTATTCCCTATGCAGATCGACAGATCTTTCTGGCAACCTGGAAAGACATTCCAAATGAGAATGAAGTACAATTCCAAATCAAAGACTGCCACCTTAATGCAGGTAAAATGTGGATTATTTTCATTATTTATGGAATATATCAAGTGCTTGTTGTCTGTTTGAAAAATAACATCAAGGATCAACCACCATAGATGTAGAGTTTGCACCACTAGTGGACCTGCTCATTTGGAAACCTGAACCATAACTTCTCTCTGAGAAATGATGCAATTTCAAGTGCAGTTTGAAGCTAGTTTCTTGATTTTTGCCTAAAGTTTCCTGATCTATCCCATTAGCTTTTCAGTGGAGTGGGCCCTAGTATTTAGTAGACTGTAACTTAAACAAACCATTCACCTCTTCAGATGCATACACAAGATTTAGGTCTAATTGTAGATCTGTGCATTTAATTGCTTTGTGAAAGCAATATGTCATTCTGCTGTCCTGCTTCCAGAAAACTGTCACGGCATCCTTAATGATTTCCAGTTTGATTGAAAGGTCATCAGCCTGAAAAGTTAACTCTGATCTTTTCTCTCCACAGATGCCACCAGACCTGCTGAGTATTTCCAGCATTTTCTGTTTGTTTCAGATTTCTAACATCCACGGTATTTTGATTTGTAATTATGTTGATATTCTTTTATGGAAAAACAGCCTTAAATAACTGCTGAATATTTTAATCTATAGAGGTGCATGAGTAACACTTCGTTTTCAAAATTCCCAATCCTCCTCTGTATCATCATCGAATTCAGTGTTGTTTAGGCCATTTGTATTTCCTGAATTGAATTGTTCTTCCTTTTATTGATATGTACCACAGGGATTGTTTTTCCTTTGATCTTGGACAACACTTTCTGAATTTGAATTTTGAGGTTCTGTTTTGTCCATTACTCTTATCCTTAATGTTTTAGGCTAGGTTATTTGAAGCAATCAGCTTTAATCTATAAAGACTATTAAATTGAAACAAGCTTGACTTGTTTACATCCATTAAATTGAAAGAGTTTCCGTTTAAAATCAGATCGGAATATGTTTCTGGCTTTTGCACCAGTGGTAACCTTCAAGTGTGCTAGAAGACTAGCGATATCTTTCAAGGGGTTTCATATTATTGAAGCTAAATAGTTCAGCTGTAACATAGTGCTGCTGAAACCCAGCTGTCAATTGCATTTAAAGTTCCCTTTGAATATATTGTTATTGTTCAAAGTATAAGAATTTATTCTAAACAATGATGTTAAAAGATGGCTTTTTCTTAATTGGAAAATCCCTAGAGTTGATCTTTATTCTGTGCATTGCTCATGAAATATAATTAAAATGGATGTACATGAGAGTTAATTACCATACCACCAGTTTCTGAATTATTTTAAATCAGTGAAGTCTAATTTTTGTTGCTTAATTTAATAACACTTAAATAATGTAGCCTTGATAGATGTAAATACATTATGTAATTCCTTGATGAGCTTATATGAGCAGATAAAATCATATTCCTGTAAAACTGCAGTGTAAACATTGTTACAGGTTAAAAAATTAATAAATATACTGCATTAGGCTAAGGAAAAAAAATCTTAACCTTTGAAACTCCAGTGCAAGTAAGTAAGTTTTTTTTTGGTCTCTTCAGAAATTGTATTTTGTTCTGTCATCTTGAAAGTGGAATAACAAGTCAAAATTTTGCATTGGTAGAATATTACCTATAACAACATTAGAGTCAAGAACAATATTTGAAAAAAATGTACTTGTAGATTTAAATTGAGTTGTATTTGATTGTATTCAATTATATTTGAATTTTTATGCCTTGTCACAAACTGTCCTTATTAAGGGCGCATGCAGGTGTCATGTATCCAGTATATGACATTGGGTACAAGGAACTGTTTGAGAACAAAGCTGGTTGTCTTGCCCTCCATGTTTTTTCCATTCCAGGTGCCTTTTTTTTTCCCAGATTGCCTTCTGAAATTACCTGTGGAAGGTACTGCTGCTTCCTTAGGACATTCAGTAACCTGAAGTCTTTAAATTTGCAACTTGTGCCTATTCAGTTCATTTACAGTATTATCTACTGACACATTTCTATCAGTTATAAAGGCTGGCCTCAAAAATAATTTTCTCTGCTGATGGCCTGGAGCTCTTAAGTGATAAATACTGATATGGTAGATGCTGCAAATAGACACACTTGAGTTTGAATAACAGAATTTGTCTCAATTTTGTATTATTTTGATTGCTGAAAATAATTGTTTTCTGAACTTACAGATGCGGTCACTAATAAGCTTCAAAGCAATAACATTTTCACTGTTGCAAAGAGGAATGTTGAAGGGCAAGATATGTTATATCAGTCCCTAAAACTGACCAATGGGATCTGGGTTTTAGCAGAGCTTAGGATCCAACCAGGCAATCCCAATTACACGGTAAGTGTTGATGAGTATCTCCTTTTATGCTTTTAATGCTTTTACTTTATTCTTTTAATATTTGCAATTCTTAATTTTGTGTAATTACTATATTAGGAAAGATGGAGTGTTGGTGGTGAATTTTATCTTTTCATTTTGTGATGTGTTTTGTAGAATGTGCTTTTACTGTACTTAAGATACAACAATTTAGTTTATTACTAGCATTCATTTAACGGGATCAAATACAAAATTACATGTTATTAAAGCTGTTTGTCTTGCACTCACCAGGGCAGATTCACAAGAATACCAAATCTCAAAGGGAACAACAACCTGTACTGCATGGGAAGAGGGTGCTGATTGGGTGGCAGGTAGACTCTGGTAGAAGCGTTGCCATGGAGAATGCACCAGAGAACTGTTAACTGCCAAGCTTTTGTTTAAATTAAACCAAGCAGGTGTACTCAGGTCAAGGCATTGCCATGTGGAATGACCCAGGGAGTGGCTGTCCCCCAAGCTTTTGTTTAGTTGAAAAGGTGCAATATGTGGATATGTTCTTTCTGTTTGCAAGGACAGGGCCCTAAGCTCTGCTTATGTAGCTTCTAGCGTGCATAAGTGAGCTGCACTGCGAACCTGACAATCTTAAATTGGTTGTTAGTGTAATTCTTAGCACAATCAGGATTGTTTAGCAAGTGTTGTCAAAACGCAGAATCATATCAAATGTTGGACACCATGTTCTGGGTTTTGCAAGCACGGGCTGGTTGAGTACAATCAGTACTTTGCCTGTTGCGAATACCCAAAGGTATGCTCTTTAATATGATCTCCCAGTCGTTGAGGCATAAGGCATTCATACCTGGCATCACACTTACTTTTTTGTGTGGTAGGCAGAACTTCTTTTGTGGAGAATGCCACTCGTGTTACTACTGCATAGTAGCAGTGTGAAATGGCTAGCTTTACCTGTTGTTCAAATGTTTGAGATACCTTGCCCTTCCAGGGTAATCTGAGGTAGACTGGGCACTGTCAGAACCAAAAGTGTGGCAGCCTTAGGCCCAGTCATGAGTGTATACAATATACAGCGATCAATGATCTGTCATGTAGCCAATACTCCACAGGATAGGTTTGATGCGCAATATTTTGGCATCAAGCTTGCATGGTGGGTAAATGTTTCAGGCCTGATTTTATGAGGTTTCCGATAAGGGCAATCTTATGGCAGGTGAAACTATGGGAATCCCAACACATATATTGACCAAAGAAAGTGGGCTTGTAGTAGATGAGCAAAACTCAGAATATAGTGTCCAACATTAGATGTGATTCTGTGATTGGACAACACTAACTAAACAATCCAGAGTGTGCTAAGAATTACACTGATAGCCAATTTAAGATTATCAGTCGGGCTCACAGTGTGGCACCCTTACGCGTGCTAGTAGCTATATATTTTCACACGCATGACCTTGTGCTTTGTAAACAGAATGAACATGTCCACGCATTGCACCTTTCTCAACCAAACGAAAGCTTGGGGGCAGCCATTCTGTGGTTCATTCCCAAAGGCAATATCTTGACCAATCAGAGTTGACTTGCCTGGCTTGAATTTACACAAAAGCTTGGCAGTTAATTGTTCCCTGGTACATTTTCCGTGGCAACGCCTCTACCTGTCAGAATCAACTTGCCAACCAATCAGCATCCTCTTCACAAACAGGAGAAATTATTGTCCCCTTTGAGATTTGGTATTCTTGCGAGTCTATCCTGATGACTGCAAGACGAAAAGCTTTGATAGCATGTCTTTTTTTACAGCAATACTCAAATTCTGTACTATCAAGCGACTATCAAATAGAAAATGTGGAAACCTGTTCACAAAGTATTTATTCCTGCCAAATTTATTGGCAGCTTTACAGATATTACATTACACTTGAAGTGGAATAAGCTGAGAGAGTGGAAATGTCTCCTATTACTGCTTTCACAAACTATCCAGAATAATGTTTCATTCAATTTTATCATCTACCGTACTTCTAAATTGTTCACTGTTTAGGAGTGAATTTATTTACTGTTAAATATTAAACTTAGCAATAATGTACTTTATTCGTCTAAATTCTTTTTGTTGCCTTGTTTTGTAATATGCATCATTGTGTAGTCTTCCCTATGCGTGTGTTCTTAATATTTTGCACTGTTATGCCCCTACATGCCATTTGTATATTAATCAAGAGTAGTTTTTATCTATTTCTGTTGGGGGAAAAGCTGTAGTATTTTATAGTTATCTTTTTTTTCCCTTTGTTGCATGCCTGCCATGGTGGTTTTGTCCTACGGGTCAGGATTTGGAGGTTAGCAATTCATTTAATTTTAGTCAGTTGCAAAAACTTGCCACTTCCATTCTTTGCCCTGTGCTTCTGCAGTGTCCTTTTTGCTATGCTTTGCTGGCTAGCTTTTTTCTGATGCCTAATTTCAGTGTGGCTGATTCACTATCCCATGATGACTGAATCAGCCTTTTACCATCAGCTCCCCAATTAAGTCGTTGATTAGAACCTTAAATAGTAAATGCCGGATTTGATTTGGTTCAGACAAAGTTAAAATTATTTTCAGGATTGGTTTCTGGTTTCAGAAAATTTTTAACAATATGATTTATCTTTGTTGTAAACTCCAGAATTACGTGCAAGAGCTTTAATGTGAATTAAGTGTCCTAATTTAAAAATAAATTTGTAGTCAGAAGTTGTTTGTTTTTCTCATTAAAATTGATTACTTCTCATCGTGAATTGAAATTAATTGTAAATTTAAAAGGAGATGGAAGCTACAGAGTTACTTTAAAGAACAATTTACATTTTATCTGGCATAATGGATTGTTTAATTTTGGCCACATGATCGTTCCCTTGCTTTTTTTTAAGACAACATGTTTTGCTTACAGCATTCCACATTTAATTGGCATGAATTTTGGGAGGGGAGGGAAAATTAGTACTTGCTCAAGGTGATCAGCTGAATTTGTTTTTATGTAATGTTGTAAAATTTGCTGCTTGAATATTTGTATGAACCAATTTTGTGATTAGTTTTTTAAACCAGAAGCCAACAGGCAAAGCAAGAATGTTGAAAAAATTTGTACCCATAATGCAAGAATACTATTATGAGACCACCCCTGCCCCCCCCCCCCAAAAAAACCATGATACTTCATTCCAAAGCAATGTCATATAGGTTGTGCATATACATGAGGATGAGCTTAATTCTTTACATCAATTTTCATTCTTCTAAGTTTTCATGTCTTTTCTGCTTGCTAATTAGAAAAACCACTCTGTTATGTTTATTGTGTGAAATCCAAAGGAAGATGACAGGCAACTATTGCTTTGTCTCTGATGGAAATCAATGGTGTATCTGTTGAAAAATTGCCTTCATTTTGAGTGTAAATTGGGTATTTACTATATCGTTTTAAGTAATTGAATATTTGCTACATAAAACCGCAGCTATGCTTTTCACATCTTCTACCTGATCCCTTCATGTAATAATTCAAAATGTGCTGCTGCGACCTTACTGATTACACATTATATTATCCATACAATTTAATGAAATAGAGTGGTTTTCACCTTCATTGCTGTTCAATGAAGACTTTTGTTTGAAGAGGCTGTGTTTCATTGCTTGCTGTTTCTAACTTGTCTGCTGAAATGAATGAGCAGGTTACAGTCACCAGTGGTTTCATATTCAATACTATGCCAGTTTGATCATTAAGTTCATGAAGTACCAAATGGTGCTCTTTTTCAATCCAATGCAATGGTAAAGACTAAATCTAATTAAAAAATCAACTTGCATTAATTAAAATCATAATTCTTGGAGGTAATATTTCAATGGCCATATTTTCATATTAATGCATTTTAAATGCGATGTCCTCACTGAAATGAGGACATTTTTATGTTCGATCATCAGACAAGCTATAGTGACAAGATGCTCTTTCAGCACAGCTGATCCAGTATGTAACTCTGACCTTATACTGTTGTGCTATTGACTCTTTGTTGCAGTTATCGCTGAAATGCAGAGCCCCAGAGGTATCCCAACATGTTTTCCAGGCATATGAAATAATTTTGAAGAATTGAGCAATTTAAGGACATAACTCTGGTGGAAGATCCCTGCAGTTGTGGTGTTTATTCAGAAGCCTATAAGCACTGATAATGGACAGAAATTATATATGTGACACCTTGGTGTCACTGAAGAAGTTGCATTATTGTGAAGGGTATTTATTGTATACTCAAGATCTCAGAGTATATTGACCCATTAACACTAAAGTCTATTGTATAATCCTAGTATATCTAAATCCATTATTCCATTGATGATGCACTCTAAATACAAGATTCAGATATTTGCTATGTTGATTTGTCTCAAAACCTGGTCATTTGAATGTAATGTAATATCATGACATGGTGAATTGCCTAGTGTGTGAAAAGGCTGTGCTCAATACACTGCCATTCCAGCTGTTGGGTAATTGTCCTTGTTCGAATTTGTATCCTCTTCATAATGTGTGATGTAACTTTAAAATTTTGTGGTATGACATTTTATGTGTATTTGTACACTAGTAATATGGTTCATGCTGATAATATGCTCTTTGGGTTCCACCATTGCAGCTGATGTCAAGGTGTTGATAAGTAGTCATATCAGAAATAAACTGGACTTGTGGGGAAAAGGTACCCAGGAGACTCTTTTGAATGTATAACAATGCAATTTTTATTTCATTAGAATATTTTTCTTTGATGTATTGGTTGGCGCACTAGGTTTGGGGGGGATTTAGTGTTTCATCTGGTTCAATCTGTGATCATTTATGCTAGGTTAAATTGTTCCCTTTTTATTTTCAAACTAATTTGTACAGCAATTCACATTTCCAGAATATAAAAACGGGCTAAAAGAAATGTTTACAGTGCCATCAGTATATATATTGAGAAATATATTGGGCTGTTGCTACTAAATATCTGCTGCTGAAGGGGCAAATGTATGGTAGCTAACTTTGCTATTGGCACAAAATAGACAGGAAAGTAAGTTGTCAAGCGGACATAGTCTGCAAAGGGATTTGGATAGGTTAAGAGAGTGGGCAAAATTTTGACAGATGGAGTATAATGTGGGGATATGTGAACTTGTCCACTTTAGCAGGCAGAATAGAAAAGCAACATATTTGAATGGAGAGATACTGCAGAACTCTACAGTATAGAAGAGCCTGGGTATCCTAGTACATCACAAACAGTTGATATGCAGGTGCAAACGGAGTGTGGTTGACTGAATGAAGATGGAGGTTTGGTGAAAGGGGAGAAGGAGTTGTTCGTTTCCTCTTTTTATCTTTCTCACCCCATAGAAATTGGTTCTTGCTCTACTACGGGGAAAGGAGCTAGCTGTTTGGTGAGTATCTGGTAAGTGGGTAAGTTCTTGTCTCCTTAAGGTAAATTAGTAATTAATATAGTTAAGTAATTATTTAAAACATATTAAGGATAGCAGGACAGGTGATGCATCAAGGCTGCAGCATGTGGGAGCTCCTGGATAACATTGTGATCCAGGGGAAACACGTCTGCTGTAATTGTTTACGGCTTAAGGAATTTCAACTCAGATTCTTTGAGCTGGAGGCTGAGTTGCAGACTCTACGACACATCAGGGAGGGGGAAAGTTACCTGGAAGCTTAATACCAGGAGGCAGTCACGCCACTTAGGATAAGGCCTTCTGATTTGGTCAGTGGCCAGAGACAAGAGGAAGTGACTACAAGTGTGGCAGATAAGGGAACCCAGAGGGTAGGAATGTGAGCCTCTTCATTTGTCCAATAGGTTTGAGGTTCTCTCAGCTTGTCTGGATGAGAGTGGGGGCTGCAGAGTGGATGAGCACACTGACCATGGCACCAAGGTACAGGAAGCCATCCGAGTGGGGGGAGCAAAAAGGAATGTAGTCAGGGACAGTATATTAAGGGGGATTGACACTGTTCTCTGTAGCAAAGAGCAAGAGCCCTGACGGCTTTGCTGCCTGTCCGGTGCCAAGGCTCAGGACATCTGCTCAGGGCTGGAGAGGAACTTGCAGTGGTAGGCGGAGGATCCGGTGGTCTTGGTCCATGTAGTTATCAATGACATAGGCAGTATAAGGAAGGAGGCTCTGCATAGTTAGTATGACGAGCTAGGCACCAAATTAAGCAGAACCTCAGAGGTGTTAATTTCTGCATTATTACCTGAGCCACATGCAAATTGGCATAGGACAAATCAGATTAGAGAAATGAATGTGTGGCTCAAAGACTGGTATGGGAGAAGTGGGTTCCGGTTTGTGGGGCACTGGCACCAGTATTGGGGAAAGTGGGATCTGTACCATTGGGATGGTCTACACCTAAACCATGCTGGGGCTGGTGTCCTCGTGAGCTGCCTAACTAGGGAAGTAGAGAGGGTCTTAAACTGAATAGTGAGGGAAAGTGATCAAATTTGGGAAGATGTGGTAAACCAAAGAGTAGATACAAGGCAATAGAAACAGGTATTAATATGGGAAATGAGAAACAGACTGTGACAGGAAGGGACAGAGTACAAATCTAAGAGTAAATCAGTAGATAAGGTTAGATGCTAGAAAAATAATAAAAAGGTAAAGCCAAAGGCTCTATATCTAAACGCATGTAGCATTCAAAACAAGACAGATAAACTGAGCGCAAATAGAAATAAGTAAGTACAAACTGATAGCCATTACAGAGACATGGCTACAGGATAACAAATTGGGACCTGAATATTGAAGGGTATGTGACATTTAGCAAGTACAGGACATTAGGAAAAAGTGGAGGGGTGGCTCTTAATTAATGATGGTATTAGCACATTAGAGAGGGATGATCTAAGTTCAGGAAACCAGGATGTAGAAATAGTTTGGGTTGAGATGAGGAATGATAAAGGCAAGAAGCCACTTGTGGAAGTGGTGTACAGGCCCCCTAATTGTAACTACACAGTAGGGCAGAGCATAACAGAGATAATGGGAACTTGCCAGAAAGGTACGTCAATAATCATGGGGAATTTTAATCTATATATAGATTGGAAAAATGGGCAAAGGTAGCGTAGATGAGTTCGTAGAATGTTTTTGGGATAGTTTCTTAGAACAGCATGTTCTGGAGCCAACCAGAGAGCAGGCTATACTAGACCTGGTATTGAGCAATGAGGTAGGATTAATTGATAACCTCCTAGTGAAGGCACCCCTAGGTAGCAGGGATCAGAATAAGGTTGAATTTTGCATTCATTTTGAGGGAGAAATGAGTGCGTCCAAGACTAGTATTTTAAACTTATATAAGGGCAATTATGAGGTCATGAAAGCAGAGCTAGCTAAAGTGAGTGGCAAATGAGGTTGAGGGATATGTCAATAGAAGTTCAGTGGAAGACATTTAAAGGGATGTTTCAGAATACACAATACATTCCAATGAGAGAAAAATTTCAAGGGGAGGGCCCACCATCTGTGGTTAACTGAAAAAAGTTAGACAATATCAAACTTAAGAAAAAGCATATAATTACGCAAAGACAGGTGCCAGGTCAGAAGATTGGAAAGAATATAAAGAACGGCAAAGAATGACAAAAAGATTAATAAGGAGAGAAAAATTAAAGTATGAGAGAAAGCTAGCTAGTAGTATAAAGATGGATAGTAAGAGTTTCTGTAAATATTTAAGTAAGAAAAGAGTTAACAAAGTGAGCATTGGTCCGATAGTGCATCTGGTGAATTGATAATTGAAAGTAGTGAGATGGCCGATCAATTAAACAGGTATTTGCTTTGGCCTTCACTATAGAGGACACAAGTAAATCCCGGAAATAATTGTAAATCAGGAAATGAGAGGGAGGGAGGAACTTGGGGAAAATTACAATCACCAGGGAAGTGGTATTGAGTAAATTGTTGGGCTGCGGGCTGACAAATCCCCAGATCCAGATGGACTTCACCCTAAGGTCTTGAAAGAAGTGGCTAGTGAGACAGTTGATGCACTGGTTTTAATTTTCCAAAATTCCCTAGATTCGGGGAAGGTTCCACTAGACTGGAAAATAGCAAATATAACTCCTTTATTCAGAAAGGCAGGAAGACAAAGCAGGAAACTACAGACCGGTTAACTTAACATCTGCCATAGGGAAAATGTTAGAAGCTATTATTAAAGATGTTATAGCAGGGCACTTAGAAAAAATCAAGGCAATCTGGCAGAGTCAACATGGTTTTGTAAAAGGGAAATAATGTTTAATCAATTTATTGGGGTTCTTTGAAAGACTTACACGCTATGGATACCGGTGGATGTAATGTACTTCAGTTTCCAGAAGGCATTTGATAAAGTGCTCATCAAAGGTTATTGCAGAAAATAAAAGCTCGTGGTGTAGGGGGGTAACATACTGGCATGGATAGAAGATCAGCTAGCTAACAGGAAGCAGAGTTGGCATAAATGGGTTCTTCTGGTTGGCAGAATATGACGAGTGGTGTGCCACAGGGATCAGTGCTGCGGCCTCAATTTTTACAGTTTATGTGAATGATTGGATGAAGGAATGGTTGCTAGATTTGGTGATGACACAAAGATAGGCAAGAAAGTAGTGAAGAGGATGTAAGGAGACTACAAAGTGCCATAGGTTAAGTGAGTGGGCATAGATCTGGCAAATGAAGCATAGTGTGGGCAAATGTGAAATTGTTCATTTTGGCAGGAAGAATGAAATAGTTATCTAAATGGTGAGCGATTGCAAAGCTCTGAGATTCAGAGGGACCTGGGTGTCCTAGTGCATGAATCACAGAAGGTTAGTATGCAGGTACAGCAGGTATTTGGAAAGCTAATAGAATGTTATCATTTATTGTGAGGAGAATTGATTACAAAAGTAAGGAGGTAATGCTTCAATTGTACAGGGCACAGGTGAGACCACATCTGGAGAATTGTGTACAGCACTGGTCTCCTTATTTAACAAAAGATGTAAATGCATCACAGGCAATTCAGAGAAGGTCTACTAGACCAATACCAGGAATGAGCAGGTTCTTTTATGAGTAAAGGCTGGAAAAGTTAGGCTTGTAGCCACTGGAATTTAGAAGAGTAAGAGGTGACTTAATTGAAACCTTTAAGATCCTGAGGGGTTTTGACAGGGTGGATATGGAGAGGATGTTTCCTCTTGTGGGAGAATCTAGAACTAGGGGTCACTTTAAAAATAAGGGGCCATTCATTTAAGACCGAGATGAGAAATTTTTTCTGAGGTTTGAGAGTCTTTAGAACTCTTCCTCAAAAGGCAGTGGAAGCAAGAATCTTTGAATATTTTTAAGGCAGAGCTAGATAGATTCTTGATTAACAAGGGGGTGAAAGGTTAATCGGGTAGGCAGGAATGTGGGGTTGAGGTTATATTCACATCAGCCATGATCTTATTGAATGGTAGAGCAGGCTCCAGTGACATATTCCTCCTCCTAATTTGTATGTTCGTATGATTAGGAAGACAAATGGGATGTTAGTGTTTATTGCAAGGCGAATTGAGTATAAAAGTAGAGAGAAATGTTGCTGTAGCTGTACAGGGCATTAGTTAGATCGTATATGAAATATTATGTACAGTTTTGGCCTCCTCTAAAGGATCTAATTGCATGAGAAGCAGTTCAGAGAAGGTTCATTCAGCTGATTCCAGGGATGAAGGAGTTAGCTCATGAGGAATGGTTGATCATGCTGGACCTTATGCTCGTTGGAGTTTAGGAGAAATATAAAAGATCCTGAGGGGACTTGACCAGGTGGATGCTGAGAGGATGTTTTTTCTAGTGGGGGGAGTCTAGAACTAGAGGACACCGTTTAAAAATTAGGGATCTCCCATTTAAGACTGAGGGGGTAACATGTTAGCATAGATAAGGGATTGGTTAGCTAACTGGAAGCAGACAGCAGGGATAAATTGGTCTTTTTTGGCTTGGCAAGCTGTAACAAGTGGAGTGCCACAGGTATCGGTGTTGGGGCCTCAACTACTTACAGCCTATATCAATTACTTGGATGGATGGGACCAAATGTATGGTAGCTATTTTTTTTTTATTATTCATACACTGGATTGTGGGCTTCACTGGCTGGGCCAGCATTTATTGCCCATCCCTAGTTTCCCTTGAGAAGCTGGCTTCTTGAACCGCTGCAGTCTCTGGGGTACACCCACAGTGCTGTTAGGGAGGGAGTTCCAGGATTTTGACCCAGTGACAGTGAAGGAACGCCAATATATTTCCAAGTCAGGATAATGAATGACTTGGAGGGGAACTTGCAGGTGGTGGTGTTCCCATGTATCAGCTGCCCTTGTCCTTCTAGATGGTAATAGTCATAGGTTTGAAAGCTGTTGTCTAAGGAGCCTTGGAGTCTAAGGAGAATTTACAAATGACATTAGGATAGGTAGAAAAGTAAGTTGTCAAGAGGAGGTTAAGTGTCTACAAAAGGACATAGATAGGTTAAGTGAATAGGCAAAAATTTGGCAGATGGCATATGATGTGAGAAAATGTGAGTTTGACAACTTTGGCAGAAAGAATTGCAAAGCAGTATACTATTTAAATATAGAGATTGCAGAACTTGGTGGTACAGAGGAATTTGGGTATCCTGGTACATGAAGCACAAAAAGTTAATAGGCAGGGACAGCAAGTGATTAGGGGAGCAAATGGAATGTTGGTGTTTATTGCAAGGGGAATGGAATATAAAAGTAGGGAAGTTTACTGTAACTGTACACAGCACAGCCTTGGTGAGACCACATCTGGAACACTATATACAATTTTGTCTCCTTATTTTAAAAAGGATATAATTGCATTAGAAGTAGTTCAGAGAAGATTCACTCAACTCATTCCTGGAATGTAGGGCTTATTTTACGATGAAAAGTTGTATAGTTTGGGCTTACATGTGTTGCAGTTTAGAAAAATGAGAGGTGCGCTTATTGAAGCATAGAAGATCCCAAGGAGATTTGATAGGGTGGGTACCGGAAGGATGTTTCTCTTGTGGGGGAGACTATAAGTAGGGGACACAGTTTCAAGAGGTCTCCTTTTTAAGATGGAGATGAAGAGAATTTTTTTTTCCTCTGAAGTTTGTTAGTCTCTGGAATTGTCTTCCCCAGAGAACAGTGGAGACAGGGTCATTGAATATACTCAAGGCTAAGTGAGATAGATTTTTGATTGACAAGGGAGTTTAGGGCTATGGGAGGCAGACAGGAAAATGGAGTTGAGGCCACAATCCGATCAGCCATGACTTTTTTTTTGGGAAAAATATACTTTATTCTTAAAACATCAAAGAACATTACAAAATCTTTCTAAATGGCTATCGCAAAGTGCAGTCATATACTACTTTTCCACATGGATCATGAAGTGCTTCAATACAATCAATGAATATTACAGACATTTCAACATAGTCATTTCAGACAGTGCAATGGCATTCAAGTTATCTACATAGATCATGTTGCACTCAGGTGCTTCAATACAATTATGATACATTTAGTTTTCACTACATACATTCCATGTGAGTTATAAAGCCCAAGGGGTCTATACAATTCCCAGCCCCTCAGTGCACTATGGCAGAAAGGTCTTAGACAGTGATCTTTCCCCATTGTGCCTTTGCAATGGCTGCCCCAAGCTTTAGTGCATCCCTCAGCACGTAGTCCTGGACCTTGGAATGTGCCAGTCTGCAACACTAAGTTGGGGACAACTGCACTGGAAGAGCAACAAGTTTCGGGCAGACCAAGAGTGTCTTTCACTGAGTTGATGATACTCCAGCTGCAGTTAATGATTGTCTCGGTGTGTGTCCCTGGGAACGGCCCGTAGAGCATTGAGTCTTGTGTCACGGAACTGCTCAGGATGAACCTTGACAGAAACCACTGCATCTCTCTCCAGACCCTTTTTTGCAAAGGCACATTCCACAAGGAGGTGAACAATGGTCTCTTCCCCACCAAAGCCACCTCGAGGGCAGTGTGCGGAGGGGGTGAGACTCCTGGCATGTTGGAAGGATCTGACGGGGAGGGCCTTTCTCAACACCAGCCAAGCTCCATCTTGATGCTTGTTAGAAAGTTCTGGCGAAGAGGCATTCTGCCAAATGAGTTTGCTGTTCTGCTTGGGGAACAATCCAATAGGATCCACCCTCTCCTTTTCCCTCAGGGCCTCTAAGACATTACGTGCAGACCACTGCCTGATGGACTTGTGGTCAAAGGTGTTTCTCTGCATAAATTTTTCCACCTGTAACAGGTGGTATGGCACAGTCCAAATACTTGGGGTGTTCCACGGCAGCATGGCCAGACCCATCCTTCGCAACACCGGGGACAGGTAGAACCTTAGCATGTAGTGACAGTTGGTGTTTACGTACTGAGGATCTACGCACATCTTGATGCAGCCACACACAAAGGTGGCCATCAGGATGAGGATGATGTTGGGCACGATTTTTTCTCCATTGGTCAGAATTTTCTTTTTTAAATCGCAAAGAAAATCACTTCAAAAGCAGTTAAACTGACATTAGGTGACTTCAGGCTATGCTGGTCCTAAATTTTTGTCATTGCATTATGTGCAAGCTGGCCTTTTTATATGGAGCTATGTAAGTGATCAGCAGGGGGGTTTCAGCTGACATATCTCAAGCGGCACAAATGATCACGATAAAGAAATTTGTGCATTATGATGTTTTGGCCTAAAACCTGTTGCACACAAATTTTGGCAGGTGGAGAGAAGAAGCATGCAACTCACTCTTAAACTGAAAAGTTGTCAAACTACAGGTGGGACAGCATTTGGGCTTTGCACTGCAGTGCACATATTTCACTAAAGGGCTCTCCTGCTTACCATGGGTCAGATCTTCCAGTTGAAGCCTGTAGAAAAAGAGAAAATATGGAGAAGAATTACAAACCTCAACCAACTTCAAATTTTTCTTTCGTACACTAAGATGCTCACGGATTATATAAACTAGAATGGATGAATCAAATGAACCACATAGTTTTCATCATCTGAAGTTATCTTATGAACTTAAGTACATAATTTGGAGTGCAAAGGTGGAAGGTACACTTGGGAACTGCCGGGTCAAGTCTATTTGCAACTAATATTTCCATGGGGAGTGGGTGTGAGAAGAAAGATTCTCAAGGTTAGTTTATTCTCTAAACCTTTAAATTTAAGTTCAGGAATTAGGTTAGTTGATTTTTATAATTGTTATGTAGGCATTCAGAACAAAATATTTAACTTTTGATATTTTAAATAACAGACTAAATTAGCTA
Source organism: Carcharodon carcharias (assembly GCF_017639515.1). Taxonomy (NCBI): domain Eukaryota; kingdom Metazoa; phylum Chordata; class Chondrichthyes; order Lamniformes; family Lamnidae; genus Carcharodon; species Carcharodon carcharias. The sequence continues at coordinate 28,378,519 of NC_054479.1, forward strand.
AGGGTGAGTTATTATAAACCTTGAAAATTAATTTTTTTTGTCAAGCCTTGGAATAGTAACCTATTCTTATTCTATGTGATATTTGTTTCATCAAAGAAGCTTGACACTTGGAGAAAATACCTGGAAAGAAAATTAATTAATCTATTTTGACAATGAAGCAGGGTAGATTGTGTTTCTGTGTACATTTTGTTTCAACCAAGTGGGTTACCGAGGACCAGGGATCTCAGTTTCAAATTATATATGGCAGAACTAGGTTATATGTTAGGTCCCTCTTTTCCCAGAGAATCATAGACCAATGTTACAGGCTGCTGATTCATGCAGAGTGTGCTAATTTGATTACTTCCTTTAAATGAAAGCTGGACCAATTCTTGGCTGGAGAAGAGATCACCTTGTATAAAATGTAGATACAAAAAACATTTATCAGGACCGGAGTTTCAATCACTTAAAATGATTAGAGAGGAATTTTGCAGATTTATTTTTCCTTAATTGGCCTGGGTTTTATCTGTTTTTTCGCTTCTGTTGTGAGATGGCTTTAAGAGGTTGGTAGGGATTTTATATATTGTGATACATAAGGCATCCCAGTTTTGTGGGGCAGACTGGGTCGTTTAGTGTCTGTCCTTACTCATATGTTCATATTTGCTGTTGATACACTCTCTAATCCTGCTCTAGTACATTTTGATACAGCAGAGTAATGTGTGTGTTTCCTCATCATTGTCTTCTATCACCTCACTTGAATTGTCCAACTTAGTGGGACTGTCTTTGCATCATTCCAGCCTGCAATTACAGCCAGCCCATTTCTAGCAATGCCTACATGTAACATCCAGTTCTACCTCACAACACCTCCACAGTCTCTTGTGTTAGGAGACTCTTTCTGGCAGCCAACCTGGAATGAGTCACCAGTTGCTCCAGCTAAAGCTATTGTCTCTGCTCCTTGCCACTGACTTCAACTTCCCATCCCCAACGCTTATCTCAGGCTGTTCCAGATTGTTTGCAACCTCAGCATCCTATTCAACCTCAAAATGAGTTTCCAACCCCATTACCTCTCCATCATAAAAGCTGTCTAGGTCCAATTGCATGCCTAACTCTTACTCAGTTGAGCTGCCACTGAAATGCTCATCCATGCTTTTGTCACCTCCAGGTGCAACTATTCCAAAGTCCTCTAGATTGACCTCCCATCCTCCATCGGTAAAGTCTTTAGTTGATCCAAAATTCTGTTTGTATCCTCACACACCAATAACCTCTGCCCTATCTGATTCTGTCATATCTATCTTATTCCTCCCTTTCAGATGTTCAAATGCTTTGTCATCTAAAATAATCTGGTGGAAATGAAGGAAAAACATTGATCCCAAGATGGAATTCCAATAAAGTTTCAGTCTCCGCTGCACACTAATGCATTGAATCACCAGGGACCCAAATAACATTACACTGCAGCAATCCTGAGAATGAAAAAGTTATATCATTATGCAAGTTGCTTGAATTCTTTCACAAGTTAAATTATAAAGGTAGTTTGGTTGTATTTTACATTATAAGGGTATGGATTTTAAACCTTTTATTAAGTAACAAATCTGCTTTATATTAAAACACCCTTTACCAATTGTCAGCTTAATATAGTATTCTTGGTTCTGACCAGATGATCAAGGGTTCAAGATCCATTTCAGATACCTGAGCAGAAAATTAGTCTTACTTGGACTACAGGCCAGCTTCTATTTTAGCACTCTTTCTGTCCTTTCAATTCCATTTTTACTTGCCCATCACTTCTGTCCTTGCTGACCTACATTGGCCCCCAGTTCCCTAGTGGCTCCAAATTAAAATTCTCATCCTCATGTTTAAATTCCCTCATGGCTTTGCCCCTCCCTATCTCTGTAACCTTCCAGTTCTTGCAAATCCCCACAACCCCAAATTCTCCATTCCTCTGACTCTAGCCTCTTGTGCACCCTCTTTCACCAAGGTGACTCTTTTCAGCTGACTAGGCTCCAAGCTTTGGAATTCCCTTCCTCAGCCCTTCCACCTCTCTCTTGTCCATTAAATCAATCCTTAAAAACCACTTTCAGAAAGTATTTGGTTGCCTTTCTGGTATCCATTCCTTTGGGTTACTGCTATTTTTATCTGATTATGCCCATAGCACCACACAATGTTTTCCAAATGCAAGTGCTGAAGTTCAGCGGTTCAGTCATGCAGATGAGACATTAAAGCAAGTTCAGGTGTATAGAAAAGACTCAACGAAAAGCAGAGGAGTCCTGGTATGCAATGCTATCAACAATAGATTAATCGGCTACTTACCGCAGTTTATGGAATCTTGCTTGCACAGATTGACTGCTGTATTTGCTTATCACATTGATTGCAAAGTGGTTAGGACCGCCTGAGGGTGAGAAAGGTGCTATTTAAATAGAAGTTGATTCATTCATTCTTTATATGAGTGATCCACGAATTTTTCTGGTCATCATGTTTGCTACCAAGCAATAAATAAACAGAAAGTATGCTGTTTACAAGGTTGGACTGCTTTCTTCTTTCATCCTGTCTTTTTCTTTCCTGGGTCATGGAGGATTTTATTCAACTCCTGAAGCCCGCCATCCTGCGGTCTTACTTTTTGAGGCCCAACCAACCTCGAGTCAAATTGGATAGATTTCAGCTCAGCCCATTGGAAACTAAGTTTGTAATATTACATCCAACTGAAAGATTTGGAATTATGCATGAAAGTCCAATTTAGTTCATATAGACTGTCCCTTTCCTTAAACATTATGAACTCACTCAAGCTAGTTCATGCTTCTTGTTGCTTCCTCCCATTCAGCTCTGATCCCTTGATGAGTATGCCACAAAAGCATCAAATTAATGGCATAGGCCATTCAGTTAACTCTTCGGCCAAAGATATCTATTCTAATTTCCTTGCTCTTTCTCTGCATCCTTTTTTAAATTCTTCCTTTTGAACTACTTATTCAATTTACTTATGACAGTCTCTACACAATAAATGTTTGTGGCAAAGCACTCACACTGTTCTGCCATTTTGAGTAAGGGAACAAAGTTTAATGAATGTTGGAAATTCTAGATCAGAAGTGGCAACTCATGGACAGTTTTGTGTATCATTACAACTATATTCCTCATCCACACATGCACCAATATCTGTTGACACCTCATTTTTAGGTGCTGTTCTTGGCTCCTGACATGCCCTCCTACATTCTTAATTGAACCAGGGTTGATCCCTTGGCTTGATGGTAAAGGTAGAGTAGGGATATGCTGGGCCATGAGGTTACAGATTGTGTTTGACTACAATTCTGCTGCTGCTGATGGCCCACAGCACTTCATGGATGCCCAGTCTTGAGTTACTAGATCTGTTTTAAATCAATCCCATTTAGCACAGTGGTAGTGCCACACAACACTATGGAGAGTATCCTCAATGTGAAGGCAGGATTTCATCTCCACACCGACTGTGTGGTTGTCACTCCTACCGATACTGTCATGGACAGATGCATCTGCAGCAGGCAGGTTGGTGAGGATGTCAAGTATGCTTTTCCTTCTTGTGGGTTCCCTCACCATCTGCCACAGATCCAGTCTAGCAGCTATGTCCTTTGGGACTCGGCCAGCTCGATCAGTACTGGTGCTACCGAGCCACTCTTGCTGATGAACATTGAAGTCCCCTACCCAGTGTACATTCTGCACCCTTGCCACCTTCAGTGATTCCTCCAAGTGATGTTCAACATAGAGGAGCACTGATTCGTCAGCTGAGGGAGGACGGTACGTAGTAATCAGCAGGAGGTTTCCTTGCCCATGTCTGACCTGATGCCACAAGGCTTCATGGGATCCGGAGTTGATATTGAGGACTCCCAGGGCAACTCCCTGCCAACTGTATACCACTGTGCTGCCACCTCTGCTGGGTCTGTCCTGCCGGTGGAACAGGACATACCCAGGAATGGTGATGGTGGTGCCTGGGACATTGTCTGTTAGAAATGATTCCATGAGGATGACTGTCAGGCTGTTGCTTAACTAGTCTGTGAGACAGCTCTCAATTTTGGCACTAGCCCACAGATGTTAGTAAGGAGGACTTTGCAGGGTCGACAGGGGTGAGATTGCCATTGTCATTTCCGGTGCCTAGGTCAATGCCAGGTGGTCCATCTGGTTTCTTTCCTTCTTTGTGACTTTGTAGCGGTTTTATACAATTGAGTGGTTTGCTAGGCCATTTCAGAGTCAACCACACTGTTCTGGGTCTGGAGTCACATGTAGGCCAGATCAGGTAAAGACAACATATTTCCTTCCCTAAAGGACATTAGTGAACCAGATGGGTTTTTACAGCAATCAAGTCAATCATAGTCATCATTTGACTTTTAATTCCAGAATTTTATCGAATTCAGATTCCACCATCAGCCATGGTGGGATTCAAACCCCAGTCCCCAGAGCAGTACCCTGGGTCTCTAGACTACCCATCCTGCGTTAATATACTACGCCATCGCTTCCCCAGTATAGTAGATTAAGGACTCACTTAAAATCTAGATCAGTCAATAACTATTAAAGTACAGTGCTGTTATTTTTATACACTACCCTAATTCAGCAAAATGTCCTATGGCATTTCACAGTCCAAGGATTGGACTTGAGTAAGGAATAAAAATTAAAGATGGTAGCTAATAAGATTTTAAGCTTTTAAAAGTATCAGCCTTGGTTCAATGATAGAATAGTTGCCTCTAAGGCACAAGATCGTGGGTTCTAATCCCAATCCAGAGATCTGAGAACATAATTGAGGCTGACACATTACAACATTAATATGTTTAAGTCTGATGCTTTTGTTTTCTTTTTCCAATGTTCTCTCACTGCTGAAAGTGGTTTTCAAGTGTATTTCGCTGGGGTGTTGGGACCTCAACCATGTGACCATGCTTTATGTGAATCTAAATCAGACATTTTCACATGTCCTCATCAGGAGGAGAGAAAAGACATTACAGTGAAACCCATTCGTGCCTGTGCTTGATATCTGCACACATCCAGGAACTTTCTTATGGGGATAATTCTCCCAGCCCAAAGCTGCTGACACCAACTATAATACAATTATAACATCTCTACTGCTGCTGGTGAGTTGTGGACAATTCACCACAAACCTGGAACCTTAATGATCTGTAAGGCCCAATTTCATACAAGGGTAAGCTTTTGTCAATTGAGCCATTTGGAAAAAAAATTGTGCAGCAGTATTAATCACCATTTTTTAAAAAAGCTAAATGCCTTTTAGGAAACATTTGTGGCTTATGGAAAACCTAAAAACTTTGTTTTAAGGATTAGAAATTTTAAAAGTTATAAACTTTTTTATTGAAGTATTAAAAGGTTATTAGATAATTAAATGATCAAACCTTGCAAAGTTCTTAATAGAGAGTACCTAATTGAGCTTCCTCTTGTCACTTTCCCCTTGCAATTATCTGATTAAGGGTATTATAAATGTTTGATCAGCATTTGTGCTGTAAATAATAGTTAAAATGCTATTAGGAAACCAATATTCAAATAGATTCACAATATTAGGTATTTTTCTTTATTGACCTTTTACTGCTAAATTAGAAAATGTTATATGTTGTTTGCATGTGTTGTTTGAAATGATTAAAATATATTTTAAGCAACTGGCATTCCTTGGTTACATTAATTGCAAATCTCCTATAATTGAAGAATAAGTTATTTAATGCTTTTTATGAACACTATACTGAAAAGTGTAGAATATGTAGGCATGTAACTATCAAGTTGTAAGACTAACCCATAATTTGCAATTCTAACCTGCTATTAATTAATTATTGTGGCTATTAATTATTGTGATACCAATCCTACACCAACCCATTCATTGGATCAATAGGTAAATATGGATTCTTATGACTAAATGTTGATACATTGTTACATTTATTGTAAGAAAAATATCTTTAAAGTTTCTCCCTTTTCAAAACTTGCACATTAGTCATCATCTTAGAATAACTTAATTTAACAAACTGCTGGATGATATCATATGAAATTGAACAACTGTTTCTGCACTGTCTATTGAATTTAAGAATGTTTACTTTGAATGTGCTGTAATCAAATTTTCTGTCGTGTAACCCCTTCATTATTTTAAACGATCCATTAAGCTATATTGGAACAGTAACTGGGCACTGATATAATGGCTTCATTAATTTAACTTGAGTGACTTTGTATTCTTGTGCAAACGTAGTCAGTGTGAGCTGGCCAGTATAAGAGATTAAATGTGCTCTTCCACTTAATCTGATAAATCATTATATTGAAATACTTATGATTGACTTTAAGGTCAAAACAAGGTTATTTTTCATAAAGAAAAGTATGTTGTGTGGAAATGCCAACATAATATTTCTGTTGAAATATGATGGTAACCTTTCATATACCTAGGTGGGGACTAATTGGATCGCAATTCCTTAAAGTAAGATAAAGATAAACAACTGTATTTTAAAAGCCAGTTGCAAAATTTGTGACTTGGTACTTTGCCTTTGTAACAGCCAACTATGGGGTATTTGAGTGAAAACTAAAAATACATTTTATAATTTGTTTAAACTGATTGTATAAATCAGGCCAAAATAGCATAATGTTACTCTTAATTAACCTAATAATTGTACCTGGTCTTTGTAAAGTTAGAATGTAATGTTTTTCTGTAGTAAAGACTATTTCAAATTAATCCATATACTTCAGCATTTCTTTTTCACTTAACAAATCTAGACCCAGTATTTAATAAAACGTATCCTACTGATATTTTAAATTAATGAAAATCTGGAGAATGTTAACTCTAACTCCTTGCATTGCAATGTTACTGGGGTATAATGAAAAACATTGAGAGATGGCGTGAATTATAAGATGATTAAGGTGAGTGATGTCAGTAATGAAAAATGGGTCATATTTCCACTTTTGTGCTTAATATTATTACTTAGGGCAACCATCCTGAATAAGATTATAAGCTTAATGTCAATTAAGTGTTGAACTATGAACAGCCTTGTGTTGCTTAATGGCAATCAGATACAACTGGTGGAGAGAACAGGAACTTATTTCATCTATTATATTTACTTTTAATGTTGTGTGACAGCAAAGGTTATTCAGGACAAACATTACTCTGTCACTGAACAAACTTACATTTTTGAATTTCTGGTTGCAATATTGCAATACAGATTGGACAAAGGGGGGAAAAAAGGACAAAAATGTACATGTTACTGTTTTATAGATCCAGCAATCTGCTCCAAGCCTCCTGCTGTGATCCTTTCCAGCCATCTTCACCAATTATCTGCCCCAGCACAGATGCTGAATGATTATCAACTGGAAGACCCTGAGTGTGTGCAGCACAGAGATCTGGTTACTCTTGTACTTCAGAGGTGTGTGGGCAGTGTCTTAGTTAATCTTCCTTAGTCATCCTGAGGAGAAGGTTTTATCCTTATCACACAAGAATAAGTTCAAAAGCAAAATACTGTAGATGCCAGAAATATCTAATCTGAAATAAAAACAGAAGATGTTAGAATTATTCAGCAGGTCTGGCAGTGTTGGTGGAAGAAAAACAGAGTTAGCATTTCAGGTCAATAACCTTTCATTGAATAAATTCAATGGTAGATCCTCAGAGGAAAATCAGTGGTAAACCCTTATAAAATAACACAATCTATTTTGACTAAAGTATTAAAATCTTATCCACTTAGGTTAAGAAAGGTTTTACTTCAACAATGTTCTTATTTGAACAATAAAGCCACACTTCATTACATAAGCTAACTGAGCAATAAAAAAAGAGAATAAAAACAAGACTACAGTGAATACATGCTGTGTCAAAGAGTGAAAAAGTCTGATTCAGTAGTGGTTTACAATGAGTTATGGGTATGCTATTGCTAGAACTTACTTTTTAAACAGAGCTTAGTGACCAAATAGAATAGCATTGGATTATGAAAAAGAAACCATTTGTGAATTGTATTCTAATTCACTAAGTAATTGCTCATGATTAATTCATGGCTCGTGCTGCCAATCATCCACAAGTAACATACAAAAAATCCAGGGTCTGCAAACCTCAACTGCAGCTGCAAAATAAAACAGCACTTAAACGGCTGGAAAAAAGCTTGTAATGCTAAAGTGCTCATCAGGGATTAGTTTAAGCCAACAGCCACAACTGACTAATAGTTCCACTTGGTCAAATAATATTTTCAGTCTTGTTGAACCTGACTAATAGTTTCTCTTTGTCAAATAACATTTGCAGTTTTGTTGAACCCATTGTGCATAATGATAACATGAATATTAGTTTCCTTATAGGTATAAAGTACATTTAAATAGCATGATAAAGATTGTAAACATAAATTTGTACTTCCTGGGTAAGCCTTATTACTCATTAAACTAAAGGATAACAATGCTGTGAATGGAATCACACCTAGGGTCAATACAGTAAAGACCAAATACAGAATGGTGCACTCTGCACTGAGATCCAAAATGTGTCTCGGCTCCCAACCTCAGAAGAGCAGTTCATATTACACCTAGGTTACACTTTTATTTGTGCAACAACTATTCTGGGTTCACTAAGGGAGATTACCAATTAATGATGAGACAATCACTCTGCGGGGCTGTGGATAAACGCCACTAGTAACTAAGCTGAGACTACCCCAATTTGGAACTTTTCAGGATACAGGCAGAGGAAAAGTTCATTCCACAGTTGGATTCCATTTTAACTAACAAAAAATAGCCCAAAAATAGCCCAATGAATCATTTAGTTTCCAAAGGTGGCAGTATAATCTGTAGGTCCACATGATATCCACAACTGTTTGAAGCTTCAATGCTAGTTTTTTCCAGTTCTCTGAAGGTCCAACCCACAGGCCCACCACGCGTAGGGCAAGGAGGCAGGTCCCAAATCCACCCCAGCCGAAACCCTCTACAGTTGGCACCAGTTTGATCCACATCAACCATCCACACAAAGTTGCATTGGCAACAAGCACTTTTACCTGCAGGTTTTAGTCTGGAGCTATAGGAAAATAAAGGCTCCAATTTTCTTTTCATCACATGGCTGACCAGGAATTGCTCCCAGTCTTACCACCTGCCATTGGTGTATGTTGGAAACTCAGCCTGTTTGGCTGCATTATGAACAAACCTTCCTTAGCCAATCTTGGGGTGGGACTTGAACCCAGAGCTTCTGGCTCAGAGGGACACTACTTACAATGCCACAAGACTTCCATAATTGCTCATTTATGAATACAGATAAGACATTGAAGTGCTGAAGGCAATGCAAAGAGGAGCAACAAATGTCAGTTTTAGGTCAGTGGTGCCTCTGAGTCAGAAAGTCCTATTTTTACTACCAACTCCAGAGACTTCAGATGGTCTGTGCTGGAGTTTATGCTCCACATGAGCATCATACCATCTTACTTCATTTAACATTATCTGCGTATCCTTCCTTTCTTCATTTGCATTTAGGCAGCTTCCCCATAAAGTCATCTATGCTATTTGCCTCAACTATTCCATGTGGTAACAAGTTCAACATTCTAACCACTCTTTGGTTAAAAACAGTTCTCCTGACTTTATTGGATTTACTTACTGGAAATATATATAGAGATATTATTCAAAATAATTTCAATTGGGATCCTTACAGTCTTGAATGGTTTATCATGATATTATGGTTTTATTCTAGATATAAAGACTATGTAAAAATTGCTAATGCTTTAGCTGATTAAACCAGTGAGCTGAACAGACTAAGGGGGTCCCAGGCTCAGTCTTTGGTTTGTGTTGAATTACCTAGGGCACCAGGAGGGCCTCAAGGCCCTTGAGTTAAGGATGGGGAAAGCCAGTAGGATTTTCTTTTCTCATTCCTGTCCATTGACCCCTGCTGTAAATGTACTTGTGGAAATTGAGGATAAGTCAGGTTTTGTTTGAATTTCTACTGATTCTTGTTGTCACGACTCACACATGAAGAAAAAACTTTGGGTAAGATACTGGAGGGAACCCAATTTCCATAAATCTGTACACAAGGTTATTGTCAATGACTTGAGGAAAAGTATGGGAGAGATACAAAAAACATAGATGAAAACATTTTTTAAATGTAAGAAAGGCTTTTTTATATTCTTGCAGAACATGTACAATTTGCATATTATGGTCGAGTAATCTGCTGACACATTAGACTCCCACATGAAGAAAGGGCATTTCAGCAAAAGTATTGGTGGGTGGTTGGTGCTTGTAGAACTGCATTTTAATATTGTTTAGTGCTTTCAGGCAAGGACAGAAGAAAATATGCAACTGCAGTAAATTATGACCATTCATGTGACCTACTAGCCTCAATACTCAACATGTCCAAAAATGGAGAACAGGAATCCATAAAGCCAATTAAATGTGGAGTTACATGACCAAAGCAGTAGAACACAAATTAGAGAAAGTTGTGATCAAGCTGTACAGTGCTCCCATCAGTAAAGTTGATTACCATGTTCAAATCTTGTCACTGAGAAACAAGAGGAAGACATTAAAGCACTGTAAAGGACCACAAGTTTCAGTTTTGGCTCAGTGGCAACATTCATGCTTCTGATTCAGAAAGAGATATGTCCACACTCCACTCAAATCATGGCAGTACATATTCTAAACTGACACTTCAGTGCAGTACTGAGGGAGGGCCACATTCTCAGAGGTGCTGTTGGATGAGATGTTAAATTAAAGCCATATCTGCTCTCTCAAGTGAGTGTAAAAGGTTTCGCAACACTGTTCAAAGAAGAGCTGACGAGTTCTCCTGGTGTACTGGCCAAGGTTTATCCTACAACAAACACCACCAATAAAGATTGTCTAACCCTTTATCTCATTGTCATTTGTGGGACATTGCTGTTTGCACATTGACTGCTGATTTTGCCTATATAACAGCAGTGACCATTGATTTTGCCTATATAACAACAGTGACTATAAATCAAAAAATACTTTCTTAGGCTGTGAGGCTGTCCAGTGTTACATAAAATCAAATTTTTCATGTTTTTCAAATTTTTGATGATGGCTCAGTGCCAAAGATCTGAGGAATGATGAAAGACTGGGGAAGATTGGATATTTTGTCAGCCTCATTTCAGTCAAGCTGCTTTCACCTCTGAGTCAGAAAGTCTTGGGTTCAAGCCCCATGGTTCAGTGTAGTACTGAGGATGTGTCACACTGTCAACAGTGCCATCTTTTCAATGAGACATTAAACTAAAGTTCCATCTGCTCTTTCAGGTGGATGAAAATGATTCCGTGGCATTATTCAAAGAGAAATAGGACAGTTCTCCTGGAGTCATGACAAACATTTATCCTTTAACTAATATTAAAATAGATTAAAGCAAAATACTGCGGATGCTGGAAATCTGAAACAAAAACAGAAAATGCTGGAGAAACTCAGCAGGTCTCACAGCATCTGTGGAGAGAGAAACAGAATTAACATTTCGAGTCCGTACGCTCTGATGAAGGGTCATACGGACTCAAAAAGTTAACTCTGTTTCTCTCTCCACAGATGCTGCTGGACCTGCTGAGTTTTTCCAGCATTTTCTGTTTTTGATTAAAACCTGGTCATTTATCTCATTACTTTTTGTGTGGCGTTGCATGTGCAAATTAGCAGCCACATTTCCTGCTTTACAACAGTGAGTACACCTCAAAAAGCAGTTTGTAAGCAATGAGGCACTTTGAGATGCTCTGAGATCATGCAAGGTGCTACATAAATGCAAATTTGTTGATTATGACCGAGTGGATAAATGGAACACATCGTACAGTACAGACGTGGAATGCCCCAGGTTTGGTACCTGGTTACTGCTGGATTAGCTGATCTTGAGAATTTACAACTCGGCTCAAATTACACAAGCACTAAAGGTCTGTTCTGGATCTATGACCCTCTGCTTCAAATTGTGAGTGCTCATACAACAGAAGAAGGCAAGGTTGGGTTCAGCCTTTCAGTGTTTACAAAGTGAAGAACAGTCACTTAGATGGCAATAGGTCTTCCAGCACCCATGAAGATACATGCCAGCATGTAACCCTCTGTAGAAGAGTAGGACAGTTCTCCTCTAGTCATGACCAATATTTATCCTTCAACAAATATTACTAGAACAGGTTACCTGGTCATTTATTGGAGGAGGGGAGAAGACAATAGATTATTCTGTAATTCAGTGCTTATGATTAAATTTATATTTTATACATCTTTGAACTTGTGATATAGAATTCTCGGCAAATGTAATTGTAAAGGGGCATTTTACCCAATACAGGAGGAAGAGAAGCAAATAAAGATGCTACTCATACATGCTTATAGAACATCCTGATAACTCAAAAAATGCTTTCTGTATATATACAATAAACAAAGATATTCAATAGCAATTGACTTGCAGATTTCTTGTGAAAACATATTCTTCCCTGTGACTGTTTATGTGAGTAGAATTCAATCCTTGTTTGTGATACTTAAGAAAATCTCACCAGAAAACATATTGCTATTCTTAACCCGAATAAACAAAAAAAATTGTCTTGATTAGAGTTACACACTACACTGAAGTAAGCTGGTTCAAAATAATGTACAATAAATAAAATTCAAATAATATAGGGATTCATAAACTGTCAGAGCCTATCCAAAAAGAGGAAAACAAGTTAAAAAAGACAATGAATGGTGCTGATGACATCAAGGTATGATCCATTTGCTGACAACTTTCTACTTCCTGTATAGAGAAGACTAATTCGTAATTTTAGTGTTGTTTTGCAAGATCGTCACATTACTAGTTGCCTTATCTTTGTATAAGATTTGAGCACAGCAGAGGATAATTTAAATGTATGTTATGAACACCCAATAGAATGGTGAACTTAATGAAATGAAGAGAATGAAATAAATTATTGTTAGTGCCTCTATTAGCAAATTGATTGAATCTTAGCTTTAACAGTAAATAAAAGCCAAGCATGATAATTCAGTGCTGTTAATGATTTATCTATTTTCATCATCCAAGTCTAATATGTGCAGCAAGTCACAAAAGACACCGTTGCTTCAGGCAAAGTGAAATACAATGCCCTTATTCATGATTTTTTGCAAAATCCAATTACAAGTTAACAGCCTAAGCCAAGGAGTAGGTTATAATGAATGCCTGATAATGAGGTAAAGGGCAGTGAAAACGACAGTAATAAATTGAAAAAGCGGAGGATAACACCGCATGTCATGTAGGCCTTGTATGACTTCAACCTTCCGTCCCCTCATTAGCACGTGCAACGAATAGGAGAAACACATACAATCATAGGAAGTTATAGCGCAGGAGACCATTCGGCCCATCGTGCCCTTGTTGGCTCTTTGAAAGAGTTATCCAACAAATCCCACACGCTGTTCCTTCCCCACTTTCTTTCCTTTCCAAATATATAATACGAGTCACATTGATTCTTGATTGGTGACATTGTTCCACTGTGAGGATTCAATGCCTGGATTTTACTTCACTGTAAAAGTTGTACCGAATCCAGTCGCAAGTAACTTCAAAAGCGAGAGTGAATCTGAAAAAAATGGATAGCTCTACTCTCCATCCACTTTTAAGTCAGGTCAGGCTAAGGAACTACGGTTTAAAGTCGGTGAGGGCTCCACTCAGCTCAGACCTGAACTAATACTTAACACACATGATTTTTGAAAATCTCAGGGCATTCCAGCTCCCGTTTCAGGACAGTTTACTCCAAGTATGGATAACCAGGAGAAACATAAGTAATGTGCCAGTTAAATATTGAATCTGCTGCTTGGACTCCAGTTACACTTGGCCAAATTGCCATTCGAATAGGCAGAGGTACAGCTTGTTAATAAATGGGCAAAACCAAACTGTTATTAATTCTAAAATTATTTATACATTAGTTTTATTTAGCTGTTGCTGTTATGTCTGGTGTAAAGTTCCGTTGTTTAATTGGAACTAATTTCACGTAAGGTTTTATAGCGTTGATTCTGAGTGTCCCTGAAGAGTAAATCGAGAATGGAGTCCCGATGAGGGCGGCGGGAACCCAACGCGACTCTTTCCTCCACAAGACAGCAATTTGAGGGGAGGTCCACAGGGTCAGTTTGGGGAGGAAGGGGGTGCAGCGCGATCTGATTAATTAGAAGCAGAACCCAGTTTCTGTCACGTTAAACACAGGGTTAAACAGAGAGCCAACTTCATGGGTCTCTCGCTCTCTCTCTCTGCACTAGGCAGACCACCGGGAGGCTGAGGAGATTTGGACTGTGTGAAGAGAGGCTCCGGGGGAAAGGGGGGTTGTGAGGAGAGTAGTGAGGTCCGGGAATCGGGCGGGCGGGCGGGGTGCTACCCTCCAACCCCCGCCCCCCCCACCCCCCAGTCTGAGGTTTGATCTCCTCCAGCCTGTCGAGCTATGAGTGGGACAATGGTCGGCACCTTTACAATCGCCGTGCTTGGATCTCCCGGAGTGGGGAAAACGGCCATAATCCGCCAGTTTCTTTACAATGACTTCAGCCACGTGTACACCCCGACCAGAGCAAGGTACGTTCACAGACCTTCAGTGATTTTGAACGGTAACATGTACGACTTGAAGATCATGGATGTGCCGCAGATTCCAACATTTCCATCAACCAGTGCTCAGGTAGGGGAAATGGAGCTTGTTCCTGCTCCTGGCATATCCCATTTCTCTTTCTATCAAACTCCTCACTCCCATTGTGTCACTTTCTAGTTTTATTTGGGGGGGGGTGGGTACTTGACCAGATCACAAATGGTTTTGTTTTTAACCCTTCTGAAAGTGAAAGGTATACATTACAGGGTAGGGGTTAAAAGTACACAAAACAAACTCCTCCCTGAATGTCCACGGCCTTGTGAAAGCGATTTAACAATTCCCATGTTTTAATATGAATTCAAACGGCGAGGCGAAACTCACGGGTGAAATCCGCTTAATGCGGGTGAGATGATCTGCAAACCCGGGGGGCTTTCCTGGGATTAACGTCGGAGAAAATTGGGTAAGGAATGGAGTTATACTTAAGGTGTAGAAGTGCGTAATTTGCAACTTTCCAGTCGGCAGTAGGTGGGAACTTTTATCCCCAAAAAGTGTAAGAATTTGTCTCCGTCTCTGGCAGTGGTGATGTGGAAATTTTAGAAGTGGGGCCCACTGATGGTGGATTTACCTTGTAGCACCGAGAGATTTATTATCAGCTCCACTCTTAATTCATGGAGTTGACATTATTTGATATCGTATTTTACAACAGAAAAAGTTAACATACAATATATAATGGAGACTGTGTGAGTGGGGGTTTTACAGGGTGTGTGTATATATATGTATGTATATATAATAGAGGAAAGGGATGTGACGATTAAACACCTGTGTAGGTCTGTGAAAAATATGCTAAACAGGACAAGGGATAACTGAAATGTTGAATTCCCATTCATACTTTAGCCTCTATAGAATGAAAAAAGGGCATTTACAATAAACCCTTTGCTGAACGTGCTGTGGTTCATCTCTCTAAAAAGAGGAAGGTTGAAAGATCACTTGAAAGAGGTCTTGAAGATTATGAAAGGGTTTAATTGGGTACATGTAGAGAAGATGCTTCAACTTGTGGAGAAGACTAAAAGTAGGGACAATAAATAGGAATAGGGAATTCCAATCGCGAATTCAGGTGAAATTTCTTCACCCGGAGTATGGTTAGAAATTGAAACTCACTGCCACAAGCAGGCAATTAGCATTGGTGCATTCAAGGGGGAGCTAGATAAACACGAGGAAGAAAGGAGTAGAAGGTTATGCTGATAGGGTTAACTAAAGAGGGTTAAGAGGAGCATAAACACTGGCACATACCTTTACCACTTATAAGGATAAGGGCAGCAAATGCTTGAGAATACCACCATCTGTTAGCTCCCCTCTAAGTCACACACTATCCTGACTTCGAACTATATATACTGTTCCTTCACAACTATATCCTTCACTCTCACTGGGTTAAAATCCTGGAACTCCCTCACTAACAGCACTGTGGGTGTATCTACTCCACATGGACTGCAGCAGTTCAAGAAGGCAGCTCACCACCACCTTCTCATGGTCATTGAGGGATTGGGCAACAAATGCTGGCCTGGCCAGTGACAGCCACATCCCATGAACAAATATTTTTTTTTTAAATGGGCCAACTGCCCTGTTTCTGCACTGTAACATGCCATGCAATCCTATGCATTCCTGCCAAAAAGTGGGCATACTCTTGCTTCCAAAAATCAAAAATTGAGTATTGTCGGTATACCCCTGGTCCCTCCACCACAGATGTATTGATAATGAACTTGCAGGAAGGTGTTTAAACAATGCCAAAATTGATTTAGCTGAAAGTTTAGACAATTGGGTTGCATCAACAATCATGTTAAACTGCTTGTCAAGCAGCTAGTGAGCTGCTTAACCAGCTAAAACCTTCAAAACTTTGATGACACAACTGTGTGTTGTGCAATGTTTGTGCTTAATAGCTCAGCTGTAAGTTTAGATGCCTGTTGTGCCCACAAGGCCCTAAATGTGCTCAGCTCTCTATAAGTAACTATTTTGCTTTCTGTAAATAAGCCTGTGCTGATAGATTGTTGCTGTCCTTCTGATAGAGCTTATCACCAGCTCTCAACTATATGTCTACTGACTCCTGCGACAGGACTGTAGCTACAATAAAATGTGACAAGGAAATTAGATCTCATGGTAAACAATGTAATGTGGCAGGAGTATTATATTTTGCATTGCAAGATAAAGAACACCCAATTGAGTGCTGCTTCTGAGATTGGAATATCTGAAAACCTTGGATGTGTATTTGTAATTTTTTAAATTTATTTTACATTAAAAAATAAATTGAAAAAGCATACAAGTAATCAAACACATTTTACGAAAGGAATACTCAATCAGCTTGGGTTTCTCTTTCCTCCAATATCTTGTTCGGTCATGTGGAATATTAGATTGAAATGAATATGTTTTGCCGTTCATAACACTATGTTGTAACTTGTACGTCATTATTCTCCTTGGCTTCTCATGGGTCTGGTATACAGAGAATAGCATTAGTGAAGAACATTCTTGTGTAAGACCCCCCCTCAGATTTCCATCACAATAGGAAGATCAGTACTGGATTCCAAAGGCTACATATACAAACATTGTTGTTGCAACAAACACTGGAATGCTGAATGACTCTTTACTGTTCAGTTGCAAAACTAGTTAAACAACAGCCAACTCCCATGCTTACTGTAGAAAAAGTAATTTCTGTACACGCGATGCTCAAGAATTGTTTCTGGGTTTTGAACTTCAGAACCTGAAATCTGTGATAAAGTAAAATACAATCATGCCATGGTAGTAGCAGATTGAACTTTGGTAGATTTAATGCATTTTAAGCAGTTCTGTTGTAATGTGCTGATTCTGTTTATACAGTATTGACATTTTATTGTGTTCACTGAATTGTGCAATATAATGCTGATCTTCATCTCCACCTTCTCATATTAAGATATTCATTATCACAGAGGTGCTATTGATGGCAACATGGTTTTTGCAGCACATGCAATATTTTCCTATTAGCCAAGTTTTCTCTGCACTCTTATTATTTGTCTCCACTTCCCCACTGTCCTATATGCTCTGTTTGAGTCCCTCTCTCACACTTTCCCTTCTGGTGAGCTAATGCCAGCTCTGTTGAGGTGCAATATGTGTGGCCAATCATGTTTTAAAGGGAGCAATTTTAGGAGTGGATGAACCCTCTCATAGTCCTTCCTCCACACATTGCTGCATTTACTACCGCCATTTATTCGGTTAATAAATATAATTACAGGAGCGGCTTGAATCCCCTTGTACTGAAGCTAAGTTAATTCTATGCCTGAATCTGGAGCTCCGTAATAAGCTTTATGCCTCAAGAGCCTCTCGTTGAATTCCTATCTCTACACAAATATCAAACCAATTTCATGCCACCCACTGTACACCTAACCCTTAGTCCTTACAGGTTTCCAAGGAGATTGATGCTGCTAATTGACCTATGCAGTATGACTGAGATAATTTTGCAAAGGACTTGAAACTGAATACTTACACCGATATTCCCATAACAAGCTGGTATCACGGAAAAGCTGGAGTATGGCTGATGAAGACTTAAAGGAAAATCTGAGTAAGGTCAAAAGAAAATCATCTGGCTGATTAATTTCATTCTCAGTGTTAGCACATTGCTCAATAGCTATTAACTGAGAACCAGAGATTAAAATTAATGAAATCTTTACAAGCTTATGCTCTCTCCTTAAAAATAGAAGCTTTCATTCTATAGCAAATATCAATCTGCAAGCACATGGTTTCAACCAGTTACAACCCTCTAACATTCAAGGCTATCAGAGAGTTGTGGGACAGTTAAGATTAAGAAATTATGTAATAACAAATTCAGGGACAGTTATTCTAAACACTCTACATCGTCTAAACACTAATATATATCCAACAGCTCATAAATCCTCTTCATATCATAGATGTTTGCAGCACATAAAGAGGACATTTGGCTCATTTTATATGTTTTTTAATCTTTCTTATACCAAACCAAAACTAGATTTATTACCTAGCTCCACATCATCCCAATCTTTCTGTTTTAAATGCTTACTCACTTTTCCCTAAAACATGCAATTGTCTGTGCCTCAACTATTCCCAGTGGCAAAGCATTCCATGCTTTTTCTACTTAAAGAAATGTCTTTTAGAGCCTCTTCTCATTCTACTATTGATAATTTTAAATTAATAACCCTTTGTCACTGATTCCCCAACTAGTGGAAAGACTAGGGCTGAAATTGGTCTTGGGTATGCCGTTCTGAACAGACAAAAGCAAAGTAGCAATCAAAGGCAATGAAGAAGAAAACCCGGTGAGGGTAAAACAAGCTGCCAGTTCACTATTGGCCATTTTGCACCATCACCCAAAACCAATTTCAGCCCTAATCTTTCCATATTTATCCTATTGGAACATTGTATGATTTCAAAACCCTCTATTCAATCTCCTTTTAGCTTTCTCCGCTACAGTGAAAATAGTACCAGCATCTCCCCTCATAACTATTGCTTCCCAACTCAGTATTACTCTAATGAATCCTACATAGTACACTATCTACTGCTTGAATCTGCTTTCTATCATGCAGTAACCCAAACTACACACAGTTTTCTAACTGTGTCATAACCAATAACTGTGTACCACCCAATGCTCCTGAGCTAATGAGGGGAAAAATCAGCCAGTACTCCTGCACATAATTGCTATATAATAGTGCTTTGCAAGATGGTGTTTCTGGCTTTAATTTGGGGATAGAATTGGACTCAGCCATAGATTAACTTGACTACATTCCAGTCTAGGTTCACATATGTAGAATGGACACGCAGACAAGGTATTAGAGGGCTGCTGCAGTGTTTAAAGAACATAGAGCGAAGAATAGGCCATTCAACCCCTTGAGCCTGCTCCGCCATTTAATAAGATCATGGTTGATCTGATAGTAACCTCAAATCTGCATCCTGCCTACCTCCGATAACTTATCACCCCCTTGCTTACCAAGAATCTATCCACCACTGCCTTAAAATACTCAAGAGCCTGCTTCCACCCCCTTTTCAGGAAGATAGTTACAAAGACTCATGACCCTCTGAGAGAATTTTTTTTTACCTCATCTCTGTTCTAAATGGGCAACTCCTTATTTTTAAACAGTGACTCCTAGTTCTAGATTCTCCCACAAGAGGAAACATCCTCTCCACATCCAACCTGTCAAGACCCGTCAGAATCTTTTATGTTTCAATCAAGTTGCCTCTTACTCTTCTAAGCTCCAGCAGGTACAAGCCTAGCCAGTCCAACCTTTCCTCATAAGACAACCTGCCCATTCCAAAATACCTTTATGATTGGAAGGGTAAAAGGAGAAAATCATAAGGGGAATAGGACAGAAAAGCATTCTATCTGGCATAGGTATGAGATTTGTATTCCCTTGCCAGTTGTCTTTGTGTCTCTGAGTGCCATTGCCATGCACTATGAAACTACTTATCATTTAATTTTCCCTGCCCTCCACTCAATCACAGACCTTGCATTTTGTTCTTCTTCCCACCCTTAACCTCTTCACTTGCTCATTATCTATTATATTTCTACCTTTTCCCAGTTCTGATGAAAGGTCACTGATCTGAAATGTGGACTCTGTTCCTGTCTCCATAGATGCTGCTAGACCTGCTGAGTACTTCCAGCATTTTACATTTTTTATTTAGACAGACATGACTTACCCTTCAGAAAACCATGTTGACTCTTATACTTGATGTCAGTCACTCAATCCCTGATTCCAGTAACTTTCCCACAACGGATGTTAATCTGCAATGATCTTGTTTCTTCCTCCATCCCTTCTTAAACAATGGAGTGACACTTCCAATATTCCAATACTGAATGCCCTCAGTGAATGGTTCCATAACTGTGTTATCAGACTCCCTTTTTTCACTTGAGAATCCTGAAGTACCTTGAGCCCTTTCAAATGAATCTTCCCTTACTCCTGTGCAAAGACAAATCATTAAAAATATGGCAATGTCTCTGAGCAGTTTTGTCACCACTTGCCAATGAAGAAGGAAGCACTTCCTAAATTAAGGCACTGAACTTCAGATTCTATTCCTTTACCGTGACATCTAAGGGTGAAATACTTTTACACGTGTGGCTTCAGTCAAACTTAGTTCCTGTGTTTCATGGGGCCCAGGTATTTCCATTACATCTTTGCAGCTTTGACAAAGTTAATTTAATTTTCAGCTAGATCACTGAGTGGAACATCTCAAGAGGTCGAGTAGTGCGAAGCAACACCACAGTGTCTGGGTCACGATAACCTCAGAAGTCATGGGCCATGACCTGCTTGCTCTCAGTTGTTGGAAGTACATGTTGAAGCAAGCAGCCAGAAGGAGAAATGAGAGAGGACAAAATAGAGGATGGCCATCCATAAAATTAATGAGTCTGTCCTGTGCACAAATCAGCTTGTAACCAATAGATTTTGAATATTTCATGTTGTACCACTGATAATTGAGAAAGTAAATGCTATCTGTTAATTTGTTATAGCAGCTGTCCATGTTAAGGTGACACATTTTCCTCATTCTTGTTTTGGAGGAATGGTCGGATTCTCGGTGCCGAGGTGTTAGAAATGCAAGCGCATACGTGCTTGTGTATGACATCTGCTGCTTCGATAGTTTTGAATACGTGAAAATGATTCGGCAGCAAATTGCAGAAGTCAGGTAAGAATTGTGCTTTTCTTCACTATTTCCTGGGCTGTTTTATACCCTTTTATAGCGTAAGCCTTTTTCTTTGGCAATATGACATCTATCGTTCATAGCGATGGCACTGCAAAAGGACAGTCCACCTTTGGATCTCAAAAAGAAAAGGAGAGCCGAGAGTGGTGCAGGCCGGGTCATTGAATATATTCAAGGTTGAGTAGAACAGATTTTTGATCTACAGTGAAGTCAAGAGTTATGGGAAGCAGACAGGAAAGTGGAGTTAAGGCCACAGTCAGATCTGCCATGATCTTATTGAAGGGAGGAGCCGCTCAGTGAGCCAAATGGCCTACTCCTGCATCTATTTCTTGCGATCTTATGATCTTTAATGTCAAACCTATGAACATTGGTAAGAATTAATATCGCAGATCTATAATAATAATCTGTAATCATAATAATTAATGGAAAAATCAAGCTAAATGCTTATTCACAATTGATTGATAAATATTAATATTTTGAAAACCTAACAGAAAAAGTGAACACTGCAGGAGCCAAATTACTTTTCAATAACTATTATTAAGGAAGTCTTAACAATGCACTTAGAAAAGCATAATATGAATTGAACAAGTGAACATAGCTTTATGAAGGGGAAATCCTGTTTGACAAATTTATTAGAGTTTTTTGAGGATGTAACTAATAGATAAAGAGGAACCAGTAAATGTAGTATACCTGGCTTTCTAAAAGGCATTTAGTAAGCTGCCACACAAAAGGTTAATTGGCAAGATAAGGGCTCATGGAGTTTGGGATAATATTTTCACATGGGTAAAGGATTGTTTAATGGAAAGAAAGCAGGTATAAACAGGGCTTTCTTAAGTTGACAGGCAGTGAATAGTGGAGTGCTGCAAGGATCAGTGCTGGTGCCTCAGCTATTTGTAATCTATATTAATGACTTAGATAAAGAGGCAGAGAGTAATGTGTCAAAGTTAACTGATGATACCAAGCTAGGTGGGAAGAAAAGCTGTGGGGAGGACACAGAAGCTGCAAAGAGATAGACAGGTTAAGTGAGTGGGCAAAAAGATGGCAGAGGAATATAATGTAGAGATGTGTGAAGTTATTCATTTTGGTCATGAGAATGGAAAAGCAGAATATTTTTTGAAAGGTGTAAAACTTGTAAGTGGTGATGTTCAAAGAGATTTGGGTGCGCCTGTCCAAGGATTGCAGAAAGTTAACGTGTAGGTGCAGCAAGCAATTAGGAAGGCAAATTTCAAAGATCAGCCATGTTAGCCTTTATTGTAAGGGGATTGGAGCACACAAATAAAGAAGTTTTGCTACAGTTGTACAGGGTTATGGTGAGACCACATCTGGAATACTGTGTACTGTTTTGGTCTCCACATTTAAAGGATATACTTGCATTAGAGGTGGTACAGCGAAGGTACATCAGATTGGTCCCTGGGATGAGGGGATTGTCCTATGATGAGAGACTAATTAAATTTGGCTTATATTCTCTGGCGTTTAAAGAATGAGAGGTGATCTAATTGAAACCTACAAATTTCTGAGGTGGCTTGATAGGATAGATGCTGAGGGATTTTGTTTCTGCTGGCTGGGAAGTCTAAAACAGGGGGGCACAGGGGCTGATCATTTAGGACTGAGATGAGGAGAAATTACTTCACTCACAGGGTTGTGAATCTTTTGAATTCTCTACCCCA
Source organism: Carcharodon carcharias (assembly GCF_017639515.1). Taxonomy (NCBI): domain Eukaryota; kingdom Metazoa; phylum Chordata; class Chondrichthyes; order Lamniformes; family Lamnidae; genus Carcharodon; species Carcharodon carcharias. The sequence goes on from NC_054479.1 coordinate 28,401,261, forward strand.
GAGGTTGTGGATACTCCATCATTTTAAAGCTGGGATAGACAGATTTTTGATTTCTCAGAGGTATGGGGAGCGGGTTGGAAAATAGAGTTGAAGCCTAAGATCAGCAATGATCATACTGAATTGCAGAGCAGGCTCGATGGGCTGTATGGTCTACTCCTGTTCCTCTTTGTGTTCTTGTGTTGTCAGCAAATCCCGTTCTCTTGCATTTCTGCTTAAGCACCAAAGATATACATATGGAGAATCAACATATGGTAATGTATAGTCACAATGGCTTTAGCAAGTTTATTGTTTTTATCATGGCCACCTCTTGTTGAAGATCTGTCTCTATGATAAAGATGGGACTTTGTTCAGTTTCCATGTGCTGGTGCTGCCAGGGCTTTGACAATACTGTTCTGAAGCTGGCCACCAGGAGGAGCTACAAGAGCGGCCTGCTATTCCTTCCTCCCTTTGCCAATCTGCTTGACTCTTGCATCGTGACATAATACCATCATCAGATCATGAGTGCAGTGTGTGAAAGAATGCAAGCGGAAGTTTAGCACCCTACAACATTGAGTTACATCATTGGGGTAACAGTGAAAGGGAATGGTGGGCTACAGATCACATATTGCAACAGGTGCCTTCTCTTGGGCCTGGCTAATGTGACCATTTACAAGTCCAGGTTGGGGATGACCCATGGGGGTGGTTGCTCTGCCAGCCTACCTCTATTCTGCAATCTTATCTGCACCTGGGTGGCTCAGAAGGAGCACATGGTGTCCACCAGTACACTTGAGGCATTCCATCATTGGTGGGCACTGAAGGAACTGCAGACTATAATAAGTATGAATATTATTTAATTTAAAAGATTCCCATTGTTTATGGTTTCATTCCTTATTAGTTTTGCCCTCCAAAAAGGGGGTACCTTTGCGTGGTTTTTGTTTGGTGACAGGCTTATTCAGAAAAGGCACTCCATCTCTCATCACAAATCAGGGATTCAGTGAAAGGAGCTGCCAGTTGGCTTCCTAACCTCATGTGCATCACTTGTGCTGACAGGATTAATCCTGCAGACTAGAAAATACAAAAATTCCCAAAGGTTTTTTCTTTTGATGGGGAATGGTTGTCATACAATTTTCTTCACTTCTTGCCTGAGGCCACTGACTCATATTCCAAAGGGGCCAGTTACCTTGCCTCAATGGTTAATATTCATGTATTCTACAACATTTATCATTGAGTACACTACAGGTTCTACACTCTCAATGACTCAGTTGTACTGAACATTTAAAAATTTTTCACAAGTCCAACCCTGCCCAGCAGCAAAGTGAGTTTTTGTGCCTTTCCCAATGAATTCACCCATTACTAACTCTGCAACATCTTAAGTCTGTCAGGAAAGACTGAGCCTCTCTGCTGCACCCCAGGCAGCTGATCGTGTGACCACATTGGCAGAAGGGTGCAGGTGGAGATGAAAGCGATGCACCTGATGTGAGTGTATGTCCACTGGTGATTCAAAGCCTACAAATTGGGGTACACTTTGTTAAAGTGCATTTTCCAAAGCAGAAAAATCATCTGCTCAAGCTCCATTCCAACATTGGAAAACAATCTCGATAGACAGATCAGTGTCATACTGAGAGAGTGCTTCATTGTCAGAGATGTCATCTTGCAGATCAAACCTTAAACTAGAGTACCACCTGACTGCTCAGATGATTGAACAGATCCCACAATACAGCCTCTGTAAAGCAGGCTGAGGTGTGTTCTGGTCAACATTTATCCTTTGAACAATATCAAAAATAAATTAAAAGCAAAATACTTCAGATGCTGAAGTGTGAAAATAAAAACAGAAAATGTTAGAAATATTTAGCAAGTTAAGCAGCGTGTGGTGATAGAGAACCTGAAACGTTAACGCTGCTTCTCTCTCCACAGATGCTGCCTGACCTAGAGTAATTCCAGCATTTGTTTTTGTATCAAAAATAAATAGCTCCTTTTGGGATCTTGCTGTGGACAATATGGCTGCTAAATTTGCTTACAAAATAGAAGTGTGTGTGTTCTGAATGTAATTCATTAACAATAAACATATTTGGACACTGAGGATTTGAAAGGTGCTATATAATTTATTAACAGTGAGAGTAGGAACCAGTGCTCAATTCATATACATTAGTTGACCTTTGCTCTGTTGGTATGAGATAGGACAGGGGAAAAGCTGTCTAGTTTCATCAGCTGTTTTCTATCCAGCAATCCCTATTGAATAGTGTGTTAGTGTTCTGTGAGAAGTTAAGGACTCCGCAGTGATTTTTCTTTTGGTTCCCAGAAGACCATCCAAATGACCATTTTTCATATGCAAGTGTAGCTATTAAACCTTAGCAAATGCTGACTGTACAAGTCAACAGCTTCAGGCTAGGAGAGAAAAAAAAAATATCCCTGGTACATTTTAAGAACTCTTAAACAATAATATTTGCTACTTTCCATTTATTTTTCAGGGGTACCTATCCAAAGCAAGTACCAATTATCATTGTTGGAAATAAGAGAGACCTCCAAAAACAGCGCTTCACTCCACGAAAGACTGTAAGTGTCCTGGTGAAGGAGATGTGGAAATGTGGTTACATCGAGTGTTCTGCACAATATAACTGGCATATTTTACTTTTGTTTCAAGAACTCCTGAGCAGCACTGTGGGTAGAGGCTGCAAACATGTGCATCCATCCATTAACATCCAAGGGGCACTGCAGAGAAACAGGTGCAATGTGATGTGATTATTTGTTAAACTAAATATTGCCATTTGTTCTACTGAATGATTATGATCTTTCTTTTAGCTTTCCAAGAACTATTGGACCTTACTGTGAATAGGAAAATTGTGGAATATAAAATCTCTTTTTTTAAAAAAACTAGGACAGCTTTGAATTCAGCCTCACATCTCTGGCTGGATTTACTGTGAACTTTACTGTACTTCATCTACAAATCAACATTTTTCAGTATTTCAAATTGTTTAAATCACTTTTAAAAATCAGCAAAAATTGACAGTTTCCTCAGTTCTTTATTAAACATCAAATTAAGGGGAAAAATTGGGCCCTTACAGATCCAAGTAAATTTGGAAAAATATTATTTCAAAATGAACTATTTAAGAACACAACCAAACTTAAACCAGGGATTGAAAAATAATGGTTTTTATTTGGAATTCTGTAGGAGGAACAGGAAATTGGAGTCAGACCAATGCATCCACAAACATCACATGTACACTGGTACCCATCAGCCCTACATCTTTGCTTCCGTTGTCTGTGTTGTCAGACTCTAGTCTTGAATAAGTTTCAATTTCCTCCAATAAAACATTAAGGGCGTCGTCATTGGTCTCTACCACAAACTCCATAACCTTGCTATCAATTCAATCCTCCCCTGCCACCATCTTAAGCCCAATGAGTTTGCTTGCTATGTGTCCTAATCAATCCCAAGATGTGCTTTATAGCCAACCTAACACAAAGACCTATTTCCAATTCTAACATCACCCGTCTCTACACTTACTTCAACCTATCTGCTGATGGGACCTTCTTTGGATTGTACATATCTCTAGCCTCCCATCCTCCACATTTCTCTCAAGCTCTGTCTACTGTACCTTATCCCACACCAAGTCACACTCACTCATATTCTATCCTTGTTGAACTATATTCTCTCTCACTAGAATATATGAGGCCATTAAGCTCGGCAAGCCTGTATTAGCAGTGAAGATCATGGCTGATCTCTTAACTCAAATTCCACTTTCACCTCCCACCCCATATCCTTAGGAGTTCCTTAGTGTCCAGAAATGTAAAATCAATCTTGGTCTTGAATATATTTTATGAGCGGCGCTCAGGTCTCTGGGGTAGAGAATTCAAAAAGTTCACACCTTTTTGAGTAAAGAAATTGCTTTTCATTTGTCTTACATAACTGCTCTCTTGTCCTGAGACAATGACCCCTAGTTCTACACTGTCCACCCGGGGCGGGTTGGGAAAACAGCCTCTACCCTTTGAAGCCCTCTATAAATTTGTGCATTTTCTACTCTCTTCATTACATCATTAGAAATGCTTCAGCCAATTAGGTCCCACATCCTGAATTCCATCGCTAAATGCTTTGTTCACCTTCAAGATTATCCAACCAGTAGCACAGCTGAGAGGGAGAACCTGCCACATTTTATTGTTTAACCTATAGTTAAATCCATGGACTGACCAAATAAATAACATGAATATTTAAATAGTGCATATAAAATCACTCCCATGTTTGCGGGGTATAGAAAATAGTCAGTTGGTGGCCCAACTTCATTACTCACCAAAAAAAAAAATCCAAGAGAAGGATAGCAGACAACAAAAATTAACATGTGGAATACTCTAACTACGTTAAATAAATGGGAAAATAATGACCTGTTGGCCATTGTAGAACCAAAAAATCTTTTTCCCAATATTATAAGAACCATTTTAGTACAGGTATTGGGTGGATCTACGCATTCAACTGTAATTTTTCTTCAAAGATTGCCAATTTACCTTCAGAATCCATATCCTTTCACTTTAATAGGAGGAAAATTAATTACAAAATTTAAAAAACTGAAAAACGTTGAACACACAGGTCAGTCAGCATCTGCAAGAGAAGGCGGGTGGATATTGTTTTGATGTTGTACTGTATTCCCCAAGTGCCCAAAACATCCCAACTTATTTTTCCTCTTTGACGCAAGTATTTCCAAAATTACCTGAGATGAGAGGAAACTTCAAACAGGAACCACATCCAGTTTTTCTGGAAAAAAAACCTTTATTACACTTTTTTTTTAAAATAATACAATCTGTGTGTGACATTACTTTGAAATAAACTACAATTTACACATTTTTGGTACATGGTCCTTTTCTTCCATGACATCACTTGATCCCAAATGTCAAGTTTCAAACGTCTACCGAATGCAGTCTCACTTGAAATCCTCATTTGCTCCACACCAAAGAGAGCAGACTCACACATTGTTCATTGCAAACACAATGTACATCTCTCATAGCAGAAGCATTAACTTAAGGCAAGGGTGGGGGTAAAGGCAAAACATTTGTTTTGCAGCACTGTGTACAGCCTCACAATTTACATATGCATTGCACAATATGTTCTCAAGGATCTTATCAAGACTGTCACAGCATTATGGTCACTAATGCTTCTCCAGATTTTCTGCTGAAAAGGTGGACGGAAGTCATCAACACTTTTACTGTTTCCCAAAGTTATACTCATATGAATAACCTCAGTTAAAGATGCCCGTCTTCTGAATTGTCACACCATCCCTACTGATTTTATTTCACCAATTGTAATTCAGAACAAATGTTCAATTCAAGCCAAGTGTAAATTGCTACATGCAAATCCTGTTTATCTTCAAGACTAATTTTTCTTTAAATGGAAACTATGTATTTAAACAAATCTTGCTAAGTGCAAGAATAACCTCTTTCTTTTCCCATTCCCATCCGGCTCAGCCTGTTCCTGAGCCTTTTGAAGTTATCAGATCCCTGACAAGACAAAGTAGAGGAAAGCACATACAGGTCAGGTCTGTCCCACCCTAGATATTTAGAGGGAAAGGCTCAGATCACTTTTGCCCTAATATGGTTAACTTTTCACTTGTATTCTTGAAGTTGTTGTTTTATCGAAAGTCAGAGATGAGAAAGAGAATCAGAGGCAAAAGGAGAGACAGAAAGGTTGAATTCTGGCATGATCAACAACCACTGAGGTGAGGGAAAGCAGTGAATTTTTCACTTGTCAGCAATTCTGCTCCTTTGTACTGTTTTACTTGGCAAATTGGACCTGCCAAACCTTATTTACTGTACTATTGTTCTTAAAGCACCTGTTCTGTTAGTGCATTCAGACATCAGTTGCCTTTCTGGATACTATGTGCATATCCTGTTGAGTCCTACTGTTGAAATGGTCCGAGAATAATTCCCTTTCAAGCACTGAATTCTAACAAAACAAATGTCATTATTCATTCATTAACTCATCTACTGTAGGAATTCCACTCCAGGCAAAATTCTGGATATCTGCATAACAGTTTAATTATTCAACTTTTCAATTTGAGAAGCACTGTGCAAATTAATGTTTTGATATGCAGTCTGCAAAAATCCGGCTGCATTGTTCAAGTTCTACTTACGAGAAAGTTTCAGGATTTAGCTGTGTGGTTTAAGGTGCCACAAATTAATATATACACATCTAGTGCCAACGTCCCTCTCAAATGCTCAGCTGAACAGTGTACTCTCTGTTCACTACAATCAGTGTTTATCAATTATTCTTTCAAGAGCTAAAAGTTCTTTAAAACATATTATTACCAGTTGTAATTGCATAGTTAATAACTGCATACTTAATTATTTTACACAATAAATATCTCATGCCCAGAAAAAACAAATACCCCACAACCAACCTTCTAAATATGTATTACACAATAAAGTCAATATTCCATAAGAATGTCAATTTTGCATTAGGTTAATACAGTATGTACTTAACACTTCATCGTGCAAACATTGTTCCTGCAAATAGCGGCAACATGACTGGATCTACAATTAGACATGACGTCCTTCAACACAATATTTAAGCTGGCAAATAAAACCTAATGTTTTAACATGAATGGGTGTCAATGTGTTGATTGCATTCAAGCTGTTTACTTCACCAGCTTAATCTCTTATACAAGTTAAGTCAGTACTAGGGGACACGTTTTAGCATAAATAATTCATTCACATTGCAAACTGAAATCCAGAATCAAAATTAGAAATTAAGAAATGAGGGAGAGAGAGAGGATAGAATGTCCTACAGTCTCCCAAATTGAGAAATATGGGTGGTGCAGTTCCAGTGCTATTAGTCTGGCAGATGCACAGAAATCCCAAAGACAGAGTCAGACCCATGGGTCTGATTTGGAGAGACAAGCACTATATCTACACGCCTACTAAAACGTAGGGGAATTGGAGCAAAATATTTCTCAAATACCTCAGCAATCTGGCCATGGGACAAATGTTGGAGAAACATCAGCACTCACAGGGTTCAGTTTACCTCAGACTGTAGTGCACCAGGCCAATGTTCATTAATTTAACAGATCAAAAATCATAAATCACTCAGGACAGTATCAGGAAGACATCGTGCTAGTAATCTATGCCACCTGAAAATGCTGACAATTTGAAATGTTTCATCCATTGTCTGTGGTAAAGCAGGATTTACAAGTAATGAAGAAAATTCCAAATATAATCGTGAAGTGGTTCATTAAAAAGGTGCCAACCTCACATGAACAGTAGTTTTAAAGTTTGCGCCTTATATTTTAAAATTGCACCTTAATCAAATTAGTTGGTGCAGTTTCAGAGAGACAAAGTCAACAGGGACTCCATATAAACCCTCTTTGGTAAATAGCATTAAATAAATCAGCGTTTCAACAGATACCTACGGGATGACCTAAATTATTAGAGAGTATGTAATTGTGTTAATCTTCCTGGCCTCTGAGCCAACCCCCCGGTGTTGGGATGCTTCGCCTCTCTCCAATTCCCCACGGTAGCAGTTTAGTTCTGGCACAGCACCATCTTGCAGCACCAACCGGAGGCGGTCTTAGCATCCGAACCTGGCATTCCCGCAGCTCAAGAGCTTAGCGGATCACCAGCCAGGCCCTGGGAGCACCGAGGCACCGTGACATGAAGTGGCAGTGCCTGGGTTCACACCTTCTACACCCCCCGTGCCCTCCACATGCATCCAGAGGTTGCAAGGGTTCACTGCCAGCTGCACTTGTACACATCCTGGTAGCTGGATGTTAAAAGCTGCTGGTTGGGTGCTTTATCACATGAGCATTCAATAGTGGAAAAAAAAGTACAAAAAGGAAAAAGCCATACCCTCCCGAAACCCCACAACAACCATGTGTCCTGGAATAGTAAATACTGTGAAATAAAATGCTGTGCAGATGTTTCCAGCTGTGACTCTGTGCGCCGACTGTCAAACCAAAAAAAAAAACCCCCCAAGCGAGATGAGCAGTGTTTGTGATGAGGCAATAGGGACTCCTTGCACTTAAAGCCATCACATTACCTGTCACAGCCGGGAGTGAGCCACAAACATTACAGGATAAGCAAAACAAAACTGACTCAAATTCCAAATCGCTAAAGTGACTGCAATGGATAATTAATTTAATTTTATTTTATTTTTTAAAAAATGAACCCTGTTAAAATTACTCCTCCCGGACCTGAAAACAATCCAGGGTTAGATATTAAGACAATAGCATTGATTATCCTCTGATTAATTTTATTTTAGCAGCATAATCACACTGAGCACCACTTCCACAGATACTGGGCAAGGTACCAGTGTACAATGGGTAAAGTGTTTAGGTAACGTGCAAACAATGCATAAAATACCACAGCACTACCAAGAGCTGCGCCCAGCATCGCTATCTCTTTAAAATGGCTAACCCCTTATCCAGGACAGCCCTCAAAAGGTTTCCAATCTGCAGGGCTCTTTTACTGTCAGCACTTTAACTCTCTGAAGATCAGGGACCATACTGGATAATTCGGCAGTCACAGTCATATTTGCTCCTCAGCAAAGCTGTGTTTAAATGTCACTAACCAGAGCATCCACACCCCAGTCAAAGGCAGAACATCATCTCCCTCCTCTCGACACTTAACCTGCCAAAGAACCATTCCGACTTTTAGCAGATTGGCAGCACAGGGGGACCGAGGAAAGATCTGACAAAAGATAACCAAAAAAAAAGTGGGGAAAAAAGAATGAACCCTTTCAGTTCTGCACCTGCTGGAGATAGTTCATTTCAAACCAAACAAGAAAGTGAACAGCTATGAAGTAACTACATGGTGTACATATTAGTGAAGTAGAAAGTTAGCATATAAACTCCAATGGACAGACTAACCTGGTATGGATTTCGGCTGCTGCCCCATTCCCTCCCCAAACCACTGGCCGTAGGGTTTTGGTACCACATTTGAAATGCAAACCCATTCCTGGGACAATTTGCATCCTTGTCCAAACAGTGTTCAGGCTGGTTATACCTTCAAACCTGCTCGGGCTCAATTCAACAAGGTTACATTAAACTGGCTTCCCCTCTCTCAATCACACATACACAGAACAGGCCCCCAAGCCCAACCAGCCCCCAGTCACCTATCCAGACAGATTCCCCAGACAGAATTGAACAAAATGATCCGGGTTCAGAACGGTCAGGATTAAGCGTTACATATCAACAAGGACCAAACGTCACCGCCCCTTGAACTAACAGCACTCAACACTAACTACGGCCAACAGTCCTGGTGATAGATGAATGCAGGAAGTAATGTAAAAGGATCCCCAATATAAATCACAATAATCGAATATCAGCAATGACCCCTGCCTGCTTTGGGGTGCAAAACTGAAGACAGACGGGCAATCGGATGGCTCCCGTCATCCCATCCATCAATCGATTCATGTCTCCTGCCAAACCTTTCCCAGTATAGTACAGACCATCAGCCATTACTTCAATATTAATTACATTGGGAGATTAAGGTTTCTAAGCTTCCCGAAATGCATTCAACCTGAGATGCTTATAATAATTTGGTTCATTTCAATTCAATACAAATGCAAAGGAAAAAACAAGGATTTTGAAGCTGTAAACATGAGGGGTATTATATGTTAGGTTAGACCCAGGAGCTTTCATCCTGGTTTACAGGCGGAGTTTCCCTACCATCCGAGGTAGGTGATGGCAGGAGGTCCTCTCTAGAACTCTGAAGTTCTTCATTGTGCAAGATTATTTTGTGCTTCAACTTCCGTCGAGAGTGGCTGCTGTTTTGTAGAGAATTCTGTGGTGATCTTGGAGACTTCAGCCCTTGTCTGCAGCTGACTGGTGTGGGGATTTGCGAGGGTCTCTTTTCTGGTCGATTGTCTGTTCGTGGTCGAATCTTGGGACGAAGCTTCATCTTGTAGATAGAAGGCACTCGGTCTGGTTTCTTTAGTCCTTTCTTGGGCCTCATTTGAACAGCATGTTTGTGATGGAAATTCAGCTGGACATTAATAGATGACTCACTGGAAGTCTCAATGAAGGACCCTTCACTGTTTTCACGCCCCTGATCATCACCCGCATTCTGAGTGGTGATTTTGTCCACTGTATTACATTCCTCCTGTTCAGTGCACTTTTCAGTGGGGGCCTCTCCATTCTGTTCCTTCTCCAGTTCTGGTGGCCCATTCTGGCTGGAGACACTGTGCTGGTCCATCATATAGAACCTCTTTTCAGCTAAAGGGCTTGACAGTATAGGCTCACTTACATTTTCTATAGTTTTTAGAACATTATTTGTTGTGGTGCATACACTCGGACACCTTCCATTCCATTCAGAGCCATCTACAGTGTCCATCTGGCCACATCCTTCCCGGTTCTCACTTATCACTGAATTACAGTGACTGTATGACTGCTCCAGCGGCATTGGCATCAGTTTTTCTGCCTCTTCTCCTAGGTGATTTTGTAGTTTGTTCACTAAGTTTGTGGAAGAAGTAGATGAGGTTGTGGAGCAGTGCACAGAACCAGTCATCCTCTGCTTTGCTTTTCGGACTGGCTGGGCTACATTAGTATCAAGGAACATTCCAAAGGTCTCGCTGCCACCACTTTCCGACAGGACCTGCTTTGTATTTGCCAGAAACTCCTCCTCAAAGCTCCTGTACAGCTCTTGTTCTTTATTGGGATCGAAACCCTGGGTCAAGTTGAATATTTCCTCTGAGCCATCAATCTCTGATGAGGGGCTCAGGGTGCACCCATTTGTATCACTGCAGCCAATAGAAGGCTCGTGGCCATGGGAAGCTACACAAACATTCAACACATTCTGATTGTTATCATAGCACAACATCTGCGGAGTCCTTCTCCCAGTTTGAGAGGAAGGCATTGGTTGCATGGATGAAGTAGTTTTAGGCACAGGGCTAGATGATCTGGATGTCACAGATGTCTTCCCCTTGGCAACTAAAGAAGTTGGATATTTTGTCTCTGTCTGTGTTGTATGCAAATTATTTAAGGCAAATGGAGCAGGTGATTTGGCTCTAGGTATTCTTTTATTTGTTTTTCCTTTATCATCCTTTGATTCGCCCGCATGAGCCCAGGAATGCTGTCCCTCTTTCCCTCGGCTGATCATTAGGATGGCATCGTTTTGTGACTTGCCCTTTTTTGGGGTAGTCGAGTTCTGACTCACTGCCCTGTTGGGCTCTCGAGAAAGGCGTGCAGTGCCATATCTTGGCAGACTTGTACTCTGGTACCGGCTCTGCCTTTCACACCCCACACTCTGATCCGATGACTCGCTTTTTCGCCTCATTTGAGCAGTCCTTCTCTTTGAGTCTTGATGTGCTCCATTTCTTTGTATCACATGTTCACCTGCTACTCTGTTTATAATCAAAATATCATCACTTAAGGCTTTACAAGCAGAAAGTGCTGTTTTCTGTCTTCCAGTTTGTATGGATGTATTTTCACGGTCACCTGATTGCCGCTGAGGTGTTGCTGATTCTCTTGACCTAAAAAAGGTACAAAAAATTATTTTATCCATTCGGATTATAATCTAATATACAAAATTGTTTTGGGGTGACTGATTAAAATGATAATCAGTTGCACACAGTGATGCTATTGTTCACTGTAGCAGTTTGACAATGTCTGAGTGTTTGTATTTTAATGGGACAGTCAACATTCATCTGTACATATTAGTTTATTTAACATAGAAAGAAATGCCCTCAGATGCTACACAAAAGCATTATTCGACAAAGAGGTTCAACAAAAGCTTGGTTGAAGTGAGTTTTGAAGATAATCCATTAATGGAGTTGGGTGGTTTAGGAAAGAAATTAGAATATAGACTTAAACGGTTAAAAGGCAAAACCTCCAATTAGAAGGACAAAGGCTGGGAGGGGGTTTGGGGTTGGCAGTTGTAAAACCAAAACAGAGCCAAAAGGAATTGGGAGACTTGAAGGAGTTGTATAGGAGGAGTTATGGAAGAGAAAGGCCAAGGATGAACTAAAACTTGATGAAAATTTTACTTTTGAGCCAGCATGGGTTAAGGGTCAATGTAGATCAGCAAGGTTAGCTGTGACGGATTAGTGGAATGTTTCAGGACAGAATAAAAGCAAAATACTGCAGATGCTGGAAATCTGAAACAAAAAAAATTGCTGGAAAAACTCAGCAGGTCTGACAGCATTTGTGGAGAGAAAGAGTTAATGTTTCGAATCCAGATGACTCTTCAGAACTAAAGAGAAGTAGAAATGTGGTGAAATAAATACTGTACACGGGGGTTGGGGGACAGATGAAGCTGGATAGAGGGCCAGTGATAGGTGGAGGCAAAGGAGAGATTGCGAAAGGTGTCATAAACAAAAGGTCGAAGGAGTGTTGATGGTGCTGATGCTGGCTAATGGAGGAGGTGCTAATGGTGACATTAAAGAATAGAAAGCAGGATGAGCCAGTGACAGATGGCCCTAGTAGTCTTTCCACCCCTCCATCACTTTCACATGGCCCATCACTTGACACTTCCCTTCCTTTCCTTAACCACTGCGTCTCAATTTCTGGTGATAGACCATCTACAAATATTCATTACAAGCCTACCGACTCCCACAGCTACGTCGACTACAACTCCTCACACCCTGCTTCCTGCAATGACTCCATCCCATTCTCAGTTTCTTCGCCTCTATCGCATCTGTTTCCTAAGCAGTGCTTCTGACGTCTTCCTTCTTCCTTAGTCAAGGTTTCCAACCCAGTGCTTGATAAGGCCCTCAACCGTGTCCAACCCCTCTGCCCTCGCACCTTCCTCTCCCTCCCAGAGTCATGACTTTTCACCCCACCAGCCTCCGTATTCAAATGATCATCCTCCGCCATTTCCACCAACTCCAGCATGATACCACCACCAAACACATCTTCCCTTCACCCCCCGTCTGTAGGGACCATTCCCTTCGGGACACCCTGGTCCACTTCTCCATCACCCCCTACACCTCAGCCCCCTCCCACAGCACCTTCCCATGCAACCGCAGAAGGTGCAACACCTGCCCCTTTCCTTCCCCCCACCTCACCGTCCAAGGGCCCAAACAATCCTTTCAAGTTTGCACTTCCTTCAATTTGGCCTACTGCATTCGCTGCTCCCAATGCGGTCTCCTCTATAATGGAGTCACCAAACGTAGACTGGGTGACCACTTTGTGGAACACTTTCAGTCTGTCCGCAAGCATGATCCAGACCTTCCTGTCACTTGCCATTTCAACACAGCACTCTGCTCTCATGCCCACATGTCCGTCCTTGGCTTGCTGCAATGTTCCAGTGAAGCTCAACGCAAACTGGAGGAACAGCAGCTCATCTTCTGACTAGGCATTTTACAGCCTTCCAGGCTTAACATTGAGTTCAACAACTTCAGATCGCGAACTCTCTCCTCCATCCTCACCCCTTTTTTTCAAAAATGTATTTTTAAACTTTTATATAATTTTTCCCACCTATTTCTATTATGATTTTAAAAATTTATTCCCATTCATTGTTTTATCCCCACCTCAGCCTATTTTGGCCTTTTCTCCCACATTGTCCCCTCCCCCCACCCCATCTGTCACTGGCTCATCCTGCTTTCTACTCTTAATGTCACCATAAGCACCTCCTTTAGCCACTATCACCACCATCAACACCCCTTCGACCTTTTGTTTATGACATCTTTTGCAATCTCTCCTTTGCCTCCACCTATCACTGGCCTTCTATCCAGGTTCATCTGTCCCACCCCCCATGAACAGTATATATTTTGTCACATTTCTACTTCTCTTTAGTTCTGAAGAGGAGTCATCTGGACTCGGAACGTTAATTCTTTCTCTCCACAGATGCTGTCAGATCTGCTGAGTTTTTCCAGCAATTTTTGTTTCAGGAGAGAATATGTGCAGCAAGAGGTTATTAGATGGAATTTTACTATTTAACACTTAGGTCAGGACTGGTCAAACTTTGAATCACATGCAGCCCAAGAGTCCTGTCTATCCCAACCCAGAAAAGAGGCAACTCCCTTCTATGTTCTCTCAAAATTTAGAGAGTGATAGAGTTAGGTAAATACATCAATTATATTTTTCATGAAGCCCAATTCTCCAATGTTCCCATTTTGCATATAGGGCAAACTACCAAAGCTGACCAACGTTGGCGTTCTGAATCAAGGTTTATTCACCAAATGAGGTGACAGAATTAAACGTTGTCCTTTCCAAACCTCCAGATCCATAAAATTCAAACAGGACTATAATATTTACAGGTCCAAAGCAGAAGAGCAGATGAAATGAAATGCAACAGCCTGGAATACAAGTCTGCCTTGCTGTTTGAAGAATCTGCATTTAAAATTTTAAGACATCTTTAAAAATAAACGGTATATTTCTACCCTCCAGAAATGAATGAAAAAAATTCACTACAATCAAAATTGCTCCCAATTTTCCTATAGACATTACACATACATACACCCTGCATGATGGAATAACCTAATAATACTTTCTCACTAAGCTAGGTCTTTAGAAAAGATTCCTTGGCCTAATAGTGATAAACTGGTAGTGCCCATGCAATTATATTCCATCAATGAACCTCACTTGAAGAAGAGGAAGTCAAATGGAAAAGCCGAGAAGAGGAAAGCAACTGACTACTAAACAGAAATATTGGAAACACTTCATTAATATTCAATATGTACAGAATTCAAATAATATGAAACCTATGAAGATGGCAGATAGCAGAATAAGTCAAACAGAACAATAGGCCCAAGCCGTTGGCTCACACCACTGCTCCACACCCTCTAATGTCTACACATGACAAATATACTGTAAACAACTTGACCCAAAAGATTCAACCACGTTTGGTAGTATACTCATGTAAATCAATAAGGACTGAGGGTCAGGAGAGACAGAGGAAGCTAGAATTATTAATAAGGTTTTTTTATAAATTAAGGTTCAGTACTGAGTAAAACAAATGTGGTCAGGCGTTGTTGCTGGTATTAATTGTGCTGCTTTCAGTTTAGCTACATCTGTCCTGTTTAACAATAGGGAAATCTATGATACTCCAAAGTTTGTGATGACTTTAATAATGTGACCCTGTGCAGTACTATTAATGTAAAATCATGTTTGTGACTTTTCTAATCTTTCATGGACCCTTCCTGACAATAGATGAACAAGGTGAAAAGCAAAGGCAACCAGATATGAAGTAATTAGAGCAAGATATTTAGCGTATTTCTCAGTGGCAACACTTCTAGATGAGGGACGAATCCCCATTTCAAGAGATTTGTCTCTTGTGAAAAAAGCATTTGCCCAATTAACCCCATTGATGCTCTTGCATCTGAGACTATCATGCCCAATAAAGATGGCAGTGTCAGCCATGAGGTGTTTATCAATGTGTAGTTCTGAGCACTGTCAAAGTGTTTGATTTACTTATGCAATACAGTACTGTGGAAACTGGTCCTTTTAATTGTATGGCAGAACAATCCAGTTCAAACCAATTGTGAAAGCAACTGTTGTGCTACGGCCAGTACTTCAAACATGAGCCATTTATTTTGCTGTCTGAGGCACAGGCCAAATCTATTTTTGGGAACACTATTGCCAATGGCTGGAGGCTAGCTTCTTTAACAAAATGAAGCAAGTGGGGATGGGAAGAAAGAAAGAAAGAAAGAGACAGGGATACATCA
This sequence comes from Carcharodon carcharias, assembly GCF_017639515.1. NCBI lineage: Eukaryota > Metazoa > Chordata > Chondrichthyes > Lamniformes > Lamnidae > Carcharodon > Carcharodon carcharias. Next base: position 28,416,820 of record NC_054479.1, read on the forward strand.
GGGATCCCAGTCTCAATTGTTGTTCTGTTTGTAAATGTCTAGTGAAGCAGGATTGGGCTCAGCTGTGAATAGCACCAGACCACACTTGCATTCCTGCTTGAGTTATACATGTAGAGATAGTAAAAGGGAATATCAGAGGAAAAATTTGGACAGGCAATTAAAATCTTTTATTCAAATCTATACTGGGCTCTTAATTGTTACAAGTTGCTTTAGAACAAATCAGTTTCTCGTATGGTCTACGGGTCACAAAACTATGTTATTGCAATGATGACATCAAAATAACTTCTTGCGTTAAATGTAGGCCTGAGATCAGTGCAACCTAAGGCCTGTTTTTAACTTCCATTAACACAATTTCACCAAGGCCAAACATGTAATAATAAAATTATAGATACGGACGAGTATAATAGCTCCCTTCTATGGTACATGTCATCATCTGAATCCTTTGATTAAATAACATTAGTCACTTCCTGCTACCTATAAATTTCTATATTGTACACCATATGCAGAATTAAAGAGAAATTGTATTGACTTTTGCAAGCCTATCCTTTAATCAGATATGACTGAAACCTGTTTAAACAGCTAATTAAAGAAGAAACTATACAGCAATATTCTGAAATCACAATTGACTTTTTCTAGACTGGTTAGAAAATTAAATCAATAATGAAATAAGAAATCCTTTGTCCAGGAGACTAGAAATGTTAACCTTTTCCTTGGTAAGGCTTCTGGTGGACCACCATTCCCTTTGCCACACACTCAAGTACAAGGCCCTAAGCCAGGAATTCCCTTTCTAAACCTCTCTGCCTCTTCCTCTCTTCCTTTAAGACCTACTCTCTATCCAAGCTTTATACACACATCCTAATATCCTCCATGTCATCCTAATGGCCCAGTGTCAATTTTCATCCAATTATGCTTCTGTGAAGTGCCTTAGGATATTTTCCTTTATTAAAAGGCACTATATAAATACGTATAGCTGTTGAACACAAAAATTGTCTTCCATTATTTGAGCCTTTTTCCACACAGCATCAGGTCAGAATGAATTGCTCCTGATAAGAATCTGCATAACATAGAGCAGCTATCTCAATGTCCATATCAGGAACATATTGGGACTTGTTAATTCCTGATACCTAACTTTTAGCAGATGCTTTCTTCAAATCAGATTTAATTGTACAATTAAATGAACTCACGCAAACCTACACGTACAAATACTTAACAAGTCAAAACTTGCTCTTCACTGAATCATTTCCAAATCTAAAGTCAGATCTCTCCAGGATATTTCCACATTCACTCTGCCTGGACTTGGAGAAATGCGTGGCCAGTTAACATATTAGGAATGATCATACCTCATTACAAGAGACCATGCCTTAAAACACATGAAATTGCTGCAGAATGCTGATGATATTTATACTCAATTTTCTCCTGTACCCCAAAACTGATTCATTAACCCTGAAAGTCAATCCCTTGCATACAATTTGGTTAGCAAACTACTCCCTTTAAAATTGACTTTTTAAATTAATTCCTGCTCATTAGTGTTGGAGAATGGAATAATTTGCATCTTGGATACAAAAGACATTTCCAATTCAGGTACACCATGGCAAGTAGAGCTCCTTCTCCACTGTCTCAACAATCTATCACATCCCAACCTTAGAGAAGCCCCTACTGCAGCAGAATGCCATTTTTCCATGCCTCGCATTTAGCACTGACTAAAATCGGCAACTGACTTCCATGGAAAGGGAAAAAGAAACAGTAGAGTGTAAAACAAGCTGCCGCTTTACTGTTGTCCAGATTGTACTAATGCCCAAGATAAATTTCACTCACTGTGTCAAATTAAAGAACAGTTCACTGCTGTCGGGCTGTGCCCATTAGAAATGTAGATCGAGACTGCACAAATTAATTTCACATTGGACCCAAGTGGCGGTGACTTTCATCCCAGTGTGCGGTAGGAAATGTTCAGTCCACTGTACCACATGCAGTCTTAAGACACTTTTCTTTTGATGAATGTTTGTAATAAAGTAATGTACTGATGGACCTGCTTTTAAATCAGCCAGAACAGATATAATTGGTTGATTAATAATTCATACTATTGACCTGAAATGAATTAGCAGAACATTGAATCAGAAGTGCGCTGACAGTGGAGAGGTCAGACCTTATTTCTATAGACTGAACATTTCACAATTTATATTACAGTGATCGGTAGCTTCTCTTATTCTGGGAAAATGATTTCATAGTCACATTAATTGCTCAAATTCAGGAGATGGAAAGTGTTTCAGTATATGTCATACTGCATCAATAAAACCAGGGAAATTAGTCAACCTCATTACCAAAACCTTCAGCCAGCTTGCTGCACATACATTCTAGAATTCTCTTTCAAAACACTTCAGCCTTGTTACACGCATCCTCATCTTCAAAGGCATCGTACTCCTACTTAAGTCACCTCATAACAGTTGCTCAGGTGTCATATTTAATGTTTGGGACATTTTGCTACATTTAAAGTCCTATATAAATGCAGATTGTTGTTATTTTAGAAGTAGAGATACTCCATTTGATGAAAAGCCCCCCAGTGAAGGAGTTTGAGTTGCTGAAATCTTGTACCTTCCATTATGAGCTACAATTTTTACTGGATCCAAGTGCAAAATTAAACTGGGTAAGTTCAAAAACTCAGAACTTTCCAAGTGGGGAATCCACCAAGGGGCATGACTAAGAACATGTCAGTTTGAAGCAGAGTCTGTACTGAGCAAGATATTGGCACTATGAGACTAAGAGGGCCACAAATGGCTTTAACAGCCTTGGAGTAGGAAAGAGAATCAGCATCCAGGTTTCTGCACCTAATCAAAAAAAAAATCCTGCTGGAAAATACATGTAGTAAAGATTAAAATCAGTGCTGATTGCACAGAAAGAGGCACTGATTGTTTAGGCTAATGGAGAACAAGTACTCAGGTCAAACAGCTGCTGACACCATACTCCAATATGAATACATCCCTTCAAACAGACAACTCCAACCAGACCCTATCTTGGATGTAGATTGAACAGCATCTCTACATTTTCTGAATGATACTGCGGGTCATTCTTTCATAAGAGCTGCCTTTGGTGTATCCTGGGTGGAGGCCCCAGAGGGTTCAGCTGCTCATCCTCTAGATGACTGGTGGGGAGGAATATATTGTTGTACAAAAAAGCAAATAGAATTAGTAATTGTTAAAGTAGTTAATAGTTTAAAGAATTCTAATAAACTGATTTGAAGAAGAGGTCAAACTACAAACCTACTGCGGTTAATGAGTTAATGTTACTTGTTAATAAATCTTTGGTATCGTTCTTTATTAGTTATTAGTTAACACTTTCATGAACACAATTATCATGTTTAAGCCTTTAAAAACAATGGGGTGTATGCTTTTATCACAGATTGACAGATTTGTTGCAATTTTTTGAATCTTGTACACTGATTAAATTATATCATGGCCTATGTCTGGTATATAGGCAGCTGAGTTCAAGTCATTGACTTGTTGACAATTTACACCTACTAAGATTGAAAAGAGAAAATGGTTGCAAATAGAAAGGCAATAATGAGAGTCCCAGATGAGGCAGTGATGGAATTGGTCCTCAGTTTCAGACTCAAGTAGCATCATTATTACCTATTCTTGGGAACCTACTAGGACCAGGTGGAATACTAATTTTGCACACTCCTACTCTCCTTTGAAGTCAATATTGAGTGACGTGTAAAATTGGCCTTCTAGCCGATTCAGAACATGGACACAGGTTAGTTTAAAATTACCACCATCTAGATCCGAACCCAAGATGTACTTGCCATGTCAAAAAGCACGATTCACGCTGCTGCTTTACAAGAGCTACAGCAGGCTTCATTAGTGCTATAACGCTGGCTACTTCCATATCAGCTTGCTGTCTCTTTTTAAAATTGAGAAGCCTAGATGAAGGGCTAAGGCCCATAAACCAGGGTAACACCAAGGTTGAAGAGGGATAATAAAATAATCAGGGACTAACTTTTTCTTGCAAGCCAAACATAATGACACTGTTGGAAAATAATAATACTCCTTTTCCAGTAACTTACTTGCCAATTCCAGAGTGATTAATTAACTTTAATTGACTCAGACAATCAGAGTAAGGCATTTTTAAAGGCATTGGACAGCATGGTGCTTGTATGAAAAGGTTGCTGCTGACTGGAGAAATAAAAGTTACTTTGCAACAATGGTAAAGTGGAGTAGTTGTTGTTTTCTGGCCCTTTAACAGGAAATTAGCAGAAGACTGAGCCTTTAAGCCTTGCAGGCTTTTGCCTGATCTAATTCCATTAGCTTGTTCCAGATTGCAAGTGGAGATATTTTTGACAAACTTAATGACCTTTAGACATCAAGGCTAATGCACAAAGCCATCTGATAACTATCAAGTGACAAATCTGTTTCATTGATCACGTGGACATGTAGATATAAGCACGTCTTATTACTGTCTTAACCCCAAAAGGAAAGAGTTCACCTCATATACTTTTTGTATATCTTATACATTTTGTTTTAGAAAAATGAAGAACAATTAAACCCCATCAGCAATAATATCAATATCTCTCCTTGATGACTTAACAGGAGAATATGGGGCTTAACTGGTGCAAAAGGGCTTTGTAATTAGTCCCAGTAGGTTAAGGAAGCCAAACAGGCTATAGCATTCTTGATTATTATCTACTAACCCCTGTTAAAATATATATATCTCTGCACATTTAAAAATGTGGCCATTACGAATCACAGTGAATTTGAGAGTTGTTAGACTGTCTTGCTCATACACAAAACAGCCGCACGGTTGAGGTACCGGGATACTGTGCAATCATTCTCAGTACAGTGAGCAGCTTCAAGAGAGGATGGGAGGATTTTGGGTGGTGAATTACCTTGAAAGGAATAAATCAGGCCAACTAAGATTGGCAACTTTCATCCTCTTAAACAAAGGTTGAGTAAGATCATCAGCCATTGGATCACTCTGAATGACAATGTTACAAAGTTACTGGTCTTTCATTTCAGTTAGAATCCAGCTTTACTCAGATGACCAATATATTAAGTAAAGCCCATATTCTGATTCTGTAACTGCTCAACTCCCATGCCACTTAATATCTTTTATTTTGGCATATCTCCAATATTCAGTGTCTCACTTAACCAGATAAAATACTTCATCTTCTGCTCATCAAAAAAGCCACGGATTGCAATCCATAAATGGTTCATTAGGACATGTACATTAGCACTTTTGTTCCCTGATCACCAAAATCTGCGCTGAAAGTTCTGGTACTGATAGGATTGAAGGTGATGGGAAAAATATTCAGTCTGTAGAGTTCCTTCAGTCATGAAGAACCCTGCTAAGAAGACCACAAAGGAGTGTCTGTCTAAAAAAACACATTGCATTTATGGCAGCTTGGAAGAGTCTCTCAAACAGCAAATCTGAGGCCTAGTTGGTAGCCCTGTAAATCTATAAAAATTGCATTCGGCACAGCTACGAGGTCAGTTGCTCTTAATGCCATTTGAGGAACTTCAGAATATAGTGTCAAATGTCATTTACATAGGTCTAATTGCCCTCATGTGATCACCACTGCCAAACTAAACGTTACTGCAGTGTGACGAAATACATCAAAACACATCACAGCAAAACAGTTCTTGGCATCAGATTTGGTTTCACCATCTGAAGCAATACAGCCGTCAATCTGACCAGACCTTTAAATGCAACCATGCTTACCTCTGAATCATCCCAAGGGTTATAAAGGCTAACAATTTGCATTATATAACACCTCTAATGTAGTGAAACATCCCAAGGAACTTCATAAGAGCATCATCAAGCAAAATTTGACACTGAGCCATATTTGAAAATATCAGGACAAGTGACCAAAAGCTTAGTTGAAGAGATAGGCCTTAATGAGCAACTTAAACAAGAAGAGGTTGATAGAGAGGTTTAGGCAAGAAATTGCAGAGCTTAGCTGTTTGGCTGCTGAAGGCATTGTCAACAATGGTGGAACCATTAAAATCAGGGAAGCACAAGAGGCCAGAGTTGGAGAAACTTAAAGATCTCAGAGGATTGACTGGCTGGAAAGAGTTAGAGATAAAAGGATGAAGCCATGGAGAGATTTGAAAATAAGGACACAAATTTTAAAATTGAGGCATAGCTAAACCAGGAGCCAGTGTAGGTCACTATATTAAATAGTTATGTAGGCTTCAAATGAATACATTTTATAAAAATCAGAGCTATACAATGAAGTGTCAATAGTTACCTCCCAGGGCTTGAACGTCTTGGTTCTGACCGATCACGTGATTGAGACAAGGAAGGCCTTCCTGCATGAACTCCTGCTGCAAATCCACTTGGTGATTGTGTGGAGCGTTTGCTCATCTCAATTTTACAACCTGGGTTGATAGGTACACCCTGGTGCCTTGCCATTGTGTTTTTGCTACCTGTGTTAGTTGGGCTGAAGGGTCGATCATGTCGTGTTGCTGATGACCCATTTTGTTTTATAGGTACCAACTCTGTTGCAGATGGTGACCTTCTGTCCATTTGAACGGTATTTTCCAGCACCTTCAGAGTCCTTGAGCCTTCAGAAAAGTGACCCGGTCCAGGACTTGGAGTTCTAGAAGCACGTGGACTGGTGCTCATGGTTGGATTTATAAATCTTGTTGGCGTCACGCGATGCACTGTCAAAATTAAGAGTATGTGTCTGAATTATGCAATTACATACATTGTACAAAATTGGAGGGTGGAAGGTGGGAGACCTCAGGTATGTGTTGGAACAGTCAATATAAAAGTAACAAAGGTATGAAACATGCAGCTTGCAGGACAGAAATGTGGTTCAACTGGTCCAAGCTGATGTTTACACTTGACATCAGCCATCTTCCATCCTTGTGGTTCCAGGACAAAGTATAGGGGACATCAAAAGTGAGATTCCTGCTCAACTTTTCCTTCCACAACTCAGGACTGGAGTGGTTAGTTGTGGTGCTCTTACTGCTTCTTCAGCAAGGTCAGCAAATTCAGCACAGACAAGGGTGTGAACCCGGGACCTTTGTTGTCTTTATGGCTCAGAGAAGACGACTTTGGGGCTGAAATTAAACTTCAGCAAGGGTGCAAAACAGGCATTACCCATTTTGATGGACTTCAATTGGGAGGAGGATTGGGCCATTTATATAAAAAATAGACAAATCAACCCACTATCACTTGTTGTGTATCACCACTGAAGTTAAATTTCACCCCTTTGTCTCAGTCACATGATGGCACTGACTGTATGTGTTGTATAGAACAGCAGAGGCTAGATCATGTTTCAAGGGCACAACTTAACATTGATATGATAGGTGGTTATATAGGCTCCCGTTCCGGAGCTCCCTGCAGTCTGTGCGTTATCCTCCACGGAAGAGGATACACAGCTTTGCATTTTTAAAACGTTTAAGAATTGTGACAATCTGATAAAATGCTCTATTAGAGGCGGCAAGCAGCACACTGATAAACCAGAGCCTGTGCAATACCAAAAATGAATACTGCACTCCAAATAAAGGATTTTCTAATTATTCTTCTATCATGTGCACCTCCCAATGGTCAGCACAAAGCAGCAGAGGGGTGGCAGTTACTTACAGCTGAGAACTGGCGAGGGAAGCAACTGCTCCTTCAGTGTTAATACAGAGGATGGAAACCACCCCACTCTGAACAAATTCTTTTTGTCTCAATTGAGTTGGGCATAGCTCAGCTTAGTGTCAGACACCAGCTACCAGGTCACAACTCATAGGATAAGTTAGTGTAAGCTGCCAAGACTGCAACTCTTTCATTCACATTTGTAGTTTAATGCAACCATGCCCACCTGCGAGAATTTAATAACAACTAGCTTTTTCGGAAATGTCAGCTCCCCACTGGCGGATTTAGGGTACAACATGGAACAAACAGTACACACTTGACTCATGCCAAACGGGTGATCCCAGTGCACGAGAATATATCCACTGATGACAGATGAGAGGAGAGCAGCTCTGAACAGTCAGGAGTAAGACACAGGAAGCGATGAGCATTGCCCAATTCTTGGTGAACCCATTCTATCCTTTCCATCCCCTCCCACATAGGCAAATGTCATCTGGTCCAGTAACCAGCTGATATTAGATTTGGCATACTCCACTCACTGCCACTTTGAATTTCCATGTTTAAAAATGAGTGTTAAAAAGTGTCACTGTGCAGGGCAGAGTGACCACAACAGCAACTAGTAAAGTCTTCCACAGTGGGCCGAACATTGGGATCTAGGTGGCTGGATACTTAGGAGAGGTAGAGCACTAATGGTTTTGTGAAAGGGTGTTTAACTAATTGTTTAGAGATCTTTAAGGAAGTAACAAGCAAAGTAGATAAAGGGGAATCTGGTGATGTGGTATACTTGGATTTCCAAAAAGCATTTAATAAGGTGCCACATCCAAAGGTTACTACACCAGATAAAACAGCACAAAGTGTTGGAGGGAATATTAGCATGGATAAAGGATCAATTAGCTAACAGGAAGAAAGTAGGGATAAATGGGTATTTTCAGGTTGGCAAGGGCAACTAGGGATGGGCAATAAGTGCTGACCCAGCCAGTGAAGCCCACATCCCATGAATGAATTAAAAAGAACTGTAGCTAGTAGAGTCCCACAGGGATCAGTGCTGGGGCCTCAACTGGTTACAATCTACATCAATGACTTGGATGTAGGAACTGAATGTATGGTAGCTAAATTTGCCAATGACATCAGTAAATTGTCAATAGAAGGTAGATTGTCTGCAAAGGGATATAGATAGGTTGAGTGAGTGGGCAAAAATTTGCCAGATGGAGCATAATGTGGGAAAATATGAACTTGTCCACTTTGGCAGGAAGAATAGAAAAGCAGCATATTATTGAAACAGGGAGGGAATGCAGAACATGGAGGTACAGAGGGATGTATGTGACTTGGTACATGAATCACAAAGTATGCAGGTACATCAAGCGATTAGGAAGGCAATTGGAATTTAAAAGTAGGGAAGTCTTGTTATAGCTGTACAGGGTCTTGGTGAGACCCTATTCGGAGTACAATTTTGGTTTCCTTATTTGAAAAAGGACAACATTGTGTAAAAGCAGTTCAGTGAAGGTTCACTCAGCTCATTCCTGGGACGAAGGGCTTATCTTCCGAAGGATGGTTAAACAGGATGGGCCGATACCCATTGGAGTTTAGAAGAATGCAAGGTGATTTTACTGAAACATAAAAAGTCCTGAATGGACTTGATAGGGTGGTTACTGGGAGGATGTTTCCTCTTGTGAAGGAAACTAGAACCAGGAGAGTGTGTCACCCTTGGAGATGAGGAGAAATTTCTTCGCTCAGAGGGTTGTCAGTCTGTGGAATTCTCTTCCTCAGAAAGCAGTGGAGGCTGGGTCATTGAAGGCTGATTTGGATAGATTTCTGATAGACAAGGGAGCCAAGGGGATTATGGGGGTAGGGGATGGGCAGTGAAATTGAGACCACAACCATATCAATGATGGTCCTAACAAATGGGGAAGCAGGCTTGAAGGGCCAAATGGCCTCATCCTGCTCCCAAGTCCTATGTTGCTATGTAATCCTGATCTTCAGAACTTCTAGAAGCTAGATAAACACAGAAGAAAAAAAAAAATAGAAGATTTTGTTAATTAGATTAGATGAAGAGGAATGGAAGGAGGCTCGTGTGGAGCATAAACAATGGCAGGGACCCAGTAGGGCCAATGGTTTGCTTCTGTGCTGTATATTCAAGTCAGGGGTGGTCAAACCACAGCTCATGAGCCGCATGCAGCTCTTTTACAGATAAAGTGCAGTTGTTAAGATGGAGAGTGTAATCTGGATCATTCTGAAGAATCAGGCAGGCCCTGGCTTGGCACATGGAACTGCCGCACCCACCAGCCCAACCCTAACTTGACTGGTCCAGCCCAATTTCTGGGATTTGGCCACACCCCCAGTAGCTGGTGCTCCAACGTGCAGCCTACAGAGCGCCTTCCTGTGCTGGGTTGTCTGCCTAGTGCCACCTTGGCTACCGGAGGCAATGCCACTGGACTGGATACAACTGGGGCCGGAAGGGGACCGAGAGCAGGGCAGGGAGGGGGAGAAAGAAGTCAAGACTCTAGCTCTCGCATAGCTGGGCAAGGTGGGACAATCCAGATGTGGGGAGACGGAGGGTGGAGGAGGAGGACGGGAGCAGTGAAGAGAGGGAGTGGGGATGAGTGAGTCAGTAGGGGCTAAGTGGGGAGGGAGGCCACATAAGTTTATGCAATAGTAATAAAAATGTGCGTGTAAAAGGTTGTCCATGTCTTGTGGCTCTCAAGTGTCTGGAGATTATCATATGTGGCTCCAAGGTTCAGAAAGTTTGGCTAACCCGGTTTTATGCACTCAATATTTGTTGTCCATAATTTACCCTCTCGTCTGTATACCTGGGCTGGGGTTGTGGGGTGGGGGCAATGGTTGAGGAAAACAAAACAGCAAATTAGGAACAAGAGAGAAAAAAAAAGTCATTCAAAAGTAAAAGCAAATTAACCCAAATAATCCAACAGGCAAAAGGTATTATCTTGTATAATGATGAACAGAGAGACCAGGGTAATCCCTGGTTCGATTCTTTCAGTGCTGGGTTAGATCTAAGCTCCTGCAGCAATCAGCAACCCCAGGCCAAGAAGGTGGTTAGGGGGAAAAACAACTCAGGTCCTCATCCCTAATCACTAGCCGACCCTTGTTAAGGACAGCAGGAGGTTTGGTTACAATACTCTCCTGAACTGGACAGATCACTGGCATTTGCCATCGAGGTTCAACACGAGAGATGGCTATATAACCAAGCCAGTGGTGAACTGCTGAGAGCCATGGATTAAAACCAACACTTTCAGGAGAGGAGGGTGAAGCATTGGAAAATTCCACTGAATAAAAATGAACAATGTTTTCACAATTACGCCACCACTTGAATCGAAATCTCTTCAAAAGCTTTTTATTTCTTTCACAAGAGAATATCAGTAAGCCTTTGTTTCCAAAAGTGCAGAGTTGATCATGTTATGAAGCTGGGGCAGTTCGACTGATTCTGCCTCCAAGAATTCCAAAACAAGCAGCCCAGGTTGCATGCCCAGGCCAGCAAAAGCTTGATGACAGGAAATCGTTCATCAAGCTTGATGAGCAATTTGAGTGCTTTTGGACAGGGTTATACAACCTCAGTTCTCAATCTTAATTTTACCTGACGCCCACAACACTGCCTGCAGCAGTCACTGAATGACTATCAGGAGCAGGAAATTTTGCTGATTTTTCTCTTTTTAATTAAGGGACTTTGGGACAAATTCCTATGGCCCAGTATAGATTTGTCTAACTCTTCACAGGTTCAAACTCAGGGCCACCTGGCCTTTGTAGCTGGGGGAGCCTGGGGGAAGTCACTGGGGGAGCCTCTCCGGATGTATTTGAAAAATCAGTTGAAACAAAAACAGTGGCTGAATTCTGTATTTGAGATCAGTTCACCTGGCTGGGTCTCCTCTCTACTCCACAGTCTTCTTTCTAATCTCATAGAAGTCTCCAAGGTTACAAAGTGGTCATTTACTATCCTTTAGGCTTGAAAAAACTTGGTTCTTTTAGTGTTATCCATTTAAACCTTTTATCTATACAAATGTAAAGATGCAAGATTGTGTAATGGCTGGAGGGTTGGCAATTGGTCCAGCTAGGGTAGATATAGAGAAGACATTTCCACTTGCAGATGAGAACTAGAGACCATAGTGATAAAGATACCCACTAACAAATCCAATAGGCAATTCAGTAGAAATCTCTAGCCAGAGAGTGGTGAATGTGTAACTTGCTACCTCAAGGAGTAGTTGAGACAATTAGAATAGATGTATTCAAGAGGAAGCTAGATAAGCAGAGGGAGATAAGGGTAGAAGGATTTTGGTGTTCTCTTGAAGAGTCATACGGACTCGAAACTTAACTGTGTTCCTCTCCGCAGATGCTGTCAGACCTGCTGAGTTTTTCCAGGTATTTTTGGTTTTATTTTGATGGGGTTGGATGAAGGGATTGAGGGGAGGCTTGTGTGGAGTATAAACAATAGCATGGACCTACCTGATTGAAAGGCCAGTCTCTGTTGTAAATACTCTAATTCTGGAAATAGAGGAACAACTGGATGTTTTCTTCAACACTTAAAATATCAATGATCTATAATATTAGACCCTTAGAAAAACATCAGTGGATCTCAACTGTTATCAGCTATCTTGATTTCTACATTAACAACTTGTGTTTACATAGTACCTTGAACATCATAAAGCATGAAAGAATTAACAATTCAAAGTGATAGTGAATGAAAGGCTGGCAAAACATCAGGTTACTAACAGGAACTAACTCAGAGGTTTGAAAAAGAAAAATTGGGAGATGAGAGGAAGTGGAATCTCCCTTACTGCGCACACTTACACGCTGAAGCACATCTACAAGGGTCGTGCTTGTTCAGATAATGTTCAAGTGTATCCCATCCTCCTCCAACACGCACCATCACATGATTTCTCAGAACCTGAAGAAATAAAAGAACATTATTTGTTTATCTCTGATCCAGCGATGGTAAGTGAACAGTTTTGAAATATTCAGTTAAGCAGCACTTTTGCTTTTTTTTTAAAGTCCTGAGATTTCATGGTCCAGATTCAGGGATTGTAAAACATTGTCCATCGTCTAGAGAAGGGTCACATGCACCTCGTTAAGCTGACAGGTTAGACAGCTGACAGAGGGTAGATAGTTATTTCATTCATTTACTATCCTTTAGGCTTGAAAAAACTTGGTTCTTTTAGTGTTATCCATTTAAACCTTTCATCTATACAAATATAAAGATGCAAGATTGTGTAATGGCTGGAGTGTTGGCAATTGGTCCAGCTATCAAGCAGTCTCATGTGCTTACCATGAACCAATTACTCTAGAAAACCCAACTCCAGAAACACAGGCAAGGTAATCATTTTGTTCATTACTCCGGCTTCCTGCGTCCATGCACTCCACAGCCTGCTTAAGTCCCACTTCTTCCTCAGACTGCTTACACTCTCAACATTTAAGCAGTATGTGGATGTACACTTGTGATGCCATGGCATACAAAGCTATGGGCTGGAAAATGGGATTAGAATAGTTCGGTACTTGTTTGACTGGTGCAGACTTGATGGGCTGAAGGGCCTTTTTCTGTGCTGTAGACCTCTATGACTCTAAGGTATAACATCCCTTTCCTATGACTTAAGTTCAGATTGTCTTCAGCCCTTGATGTCCATTTCTAGGCTCATTCCATTCCTCAGCTCACCAGTAATGACCAAAGGTACATTATTTGTTGTTGAATACTGCTGGTTTTGCAATTTGCACCAGGTAATGGGTTGAAATCCTGAAACTCATTTCATGCATGACTTCTACAGGGAGTAAATCTGGAATGGGTTTCAACTCACGTGAGCGCTGAAAGGCAAATATGGCAATTCATTCTCTCACCCTGTTCCTCATCTAATTCAACTGCTCCTGATTCCACCCAAAACTGTGATTCACTGTGCTACCCTGTTACTCATCTATCATTTCCCCTGCCCATACCCCACCCAAGTTCCACAAATTTCAGTAATTTGATTCACTTCTGTTTATTTTTCAGTCACACTATGTGATTTAGTGATAATGCTGCATCTTATCTACAGCACACATGTATCTGCAGTGAAATTAAAGCATCAGGAAGATAAAATGCCATACCTAATGCACCTGCTGAATATTAATAAAATCTTGGAAGTAATGGATAGAGAACTGAATAAATATTTCAAATTGGAAGAATGTAATAGGTTAAGGGGAAAAAGTGGCATTTGGGTGCCCAGCATCAGTTGAAGAGATGGCACCACAGGTATAGGCATGATGGTGTTACGATCCTGTAAGGGGCCATCAATGTTTAAAAGAAATCCAAAGGTCCTGTAATTAGCTGACAGAACCTACACAAGATTTCATGTATTTTATTAAAAATTAAACCAAGCTAACATTATTGTTTATAATTATTTATACCATCTACTCAGTTCTACTTTTTACTTCTCCCCAAGAGTTCCCTTATACATTACACAAAGCTTGAAGGTTCATTCACTTTTCCTGGGTCCAACCCAAACGTATACCACAGCCACCCAGAAATCACTCATTTCTCCTCAGTGTTCCAGCTACTCTTGGAGGTATGAACTTTCATGACATCCCTTCCTTTAGCTTTAAGCTAAGTGATCCTCCAAATTCTCTTCAAAACCTTCATGACTGTGGACTTCTCAGCTTGCACTTCAGCTTCATTGCATTCTTCCTTAGGGCCTCACTGATCCCTGATGGCCCTCTATTCTCCCACAGCTTTTGTACAGTTGCTAGCCCCACAGCTCATTCCCAGCTCCTGGTAGATGCTTTGTGTGTCTGTTCCCAGCTGACAACATGGCATGCTTTGTGATGGTCTCAAACTGAAACATAGGCCTGAATTTCTCAGCTTGGCGGGAGGGGACAGTCAATAAGTCGACCGCCACCCACGATTAGCTCCATGCCGCCATTTTACATGGGTGGGCCAATTAAGGCCCACCCAGCGCTCTTTCGTGCATGCGCGCCAAACAGCGCTTCAATCTCCGAGGCATGGAGCTGCCTCAGGGAGATTGAAGTGCTTATGAAATAAATAAATTGAAAATTTAATTAAACACGTCCCCTCGTGTGACTGTGTGTCACGTGAGATGGGACATCTTTTTATATTACAGACATTTTTTAAAAATTGAATTCACGAAAGTTTTCGGAAACCTCATCCTGCCCGTAGATGAGGTTTCCTAAAAACTGTGAAGGACACTTGGCCTTTTCATCTGCCCGCCAACCTTCAGGTTGGACGGGCAGTGTAAACAATGACCTCAATCGCTTCCCTAATGGACTTAATAGGCTGTTTAAGTATCTGTGGGCATGCAGCCGACTCTGCGACTCTGGCATATGCCGGACAAATGAAACATCATGAGACAGCGCGATGACGTCGGGGGGTGGGGGGGGGGGGGGACCATAAGACATAGGAGCAGAAATTAGGCCATTCGGCCCATCGAGTCTGCTCTTCCATTCAATCATGGCTGATAAGCTTCTCAACCCCATTCTCCCGCCTTCTCCCCATACCAATCAAGAACCTATCTATCTCGGTCTTAAATACACTCAATGACCTGGCCTCCACAGCCTTCTGTGGCAATGAATTCCATAGATTCACCACTCTCTGGCTAAAGAGGTTTCTCCTCATCTCTGTTCGAAAAGGTCTTCCCTTTACTCTGAGGCTGTGCCCTCGGGTCCTAGTCTCTCCTACTAATGGAAACATCTTCCCCACGTCCATTCATCCAGGCCTCAGCAGCACATCCCGGCTTTTATATTCTAGTCGTCTCAAAATAAATGCCAACATTGCATTAGCCTTCCTAACTACTGACTCAACCTGCAAGTTAACCTTAAGAGAATCCTGGACTAGGACTCCCAAGTCGCTTTGCACTCCAGATTTCTGAATTCTCTCCCCATTTAGAAAATAGTCTATGCCTCTATTCTTCCTACCAAAGTGCATGACCTCACACTTCCCCATGTTGTATTCCATCTGCCACTTCTTTGCCCATTCTCCAAACCTATCCAAATCCTTCTGCAGCCTCCCCGCCTCCTCAATACTACCTATCCCTCCACCTATCTTTGTATCATCTGCAAACTTAGCCAGAATGCCCTCAGTTCGTTCATCTAGATCATTAACGTATAAAGTGAAAAGTTGTGGTTCCAACACTGACCCCTGCGGAACTCCACTAGTCACCGGCCGCCATCCTGAGAAGGACCCCCTTAACCCCACTCTCTGCCTCCTGCCAGACAGCCAATTTTCTATCCATGCTAGGACACGCTGGCCTTATTGCGTGTCATTTTATGTGCCAGTGTGTTGCGCGCGCATGCACACATGCACGCACACACCACCCCCCACCCCCCCACACACACACACGCGCACACGCCCCCCCCCCCCCCCACACACACACACACACACACACACACCCCCCCCACCACCACCACCCCCCACCCACACCACCACCACCAAAACCACCACCAAGCTGACTGAAAAATTCAGGCCATAAACAAAGTATTTTACCTTAAACACTGTTCCTTCATTCTGTAACTTATGAGTAATTTATATTTCTAATTGATGTAATCACTCCCTCTCCAGACTCCCTGGTTCCACTAAGAGGTCCAGAGATGGGTTACCCATTATTTAAGTTTTTTTTCACCATCAACTTTAACATTATAAGAGTAACCTGTGTTTATTAATCCTGGGCTTGTTTGGTTTGCCTTTACATTAGAGTTATTTATCAGCTTGTTAATTAGATGCACACCCCACCCCCCCCCCCCACTATTTATCTACAGTTGGAACTTTAATTTCTAAAACTAAAAGTTATATTCATAATTCATGAATTATGAACTAGATATTTGCATCAATGGGCTGAATGGCCATCTGATGTGATGTAATTTCTACCACTCTTGACTTTACAAAATGTTGGGTGATCGCAGTTGACAGCACAGATGGAGACCTTTTGGTCCATCGTGCCTGTATCAGCTCTTTGAAAGAGTCATCCAAGTACCCCAACTCCCTTCTTTCCCCATAGCCCTTAAAATTTATTCCACCAAGTATTTATTTATCCAATTCACTTCTGAAAGTTACTATTGAATCTGCTTCCACCACCCTTTCAGGCAGTGCATTGCTGGTCATTTAAAAAGTACCAAAACTGTATGGAAATTTTGCTGTATTGCAGCCCACAAAAAAAAAAATTTTGATTTCCTATTGTAGAACACAAAACTATTTGTATTTTATAAATTTCAAACGTGTGAAATCTTTGGAAATAACTTCTGCTGGGACATTCAGTGAGTGGCTGTTACAGGTCTGCAGCTCTGTATTAAGATGGCCAGTCACATTGCTATTAGGTGAGGTGAAAGAAAAACCCCCAGCGCCAAGGGGAGAGTCACAACTAAAATGCCTGAGCTTACAATTATAGGGGAAACCTTTGTTGGGAAATAGAGACTCCCCCACAAACAAACATTCTAAAAATGATTGTCTTTGTGCTTGCTGGGTGTTGAGCTGCAATTCTGACGGAAGATTGAGAGCCAACCTTTGACTGCCCTTTTGCTACAAAACAAGCAAGGACAAAGTCCATTGATACAAATCTTCAAATGTTTTTTCATGTGTTGAAGTCTGCTTCTTATTTTTCAGTAGCTTAGTATTTGTACAATGTTTTGTGTTGAGTGCACAAATTCTCCCTTCCTTCCAACCCCAACTACATGCCACTTGTACACAATTCCTAACAACATCCACCTCTTCGGTGAATAATGTTATGTAACTACCCATACTAGGGAGTAAGATTCAAATATCTTGACAATCCTTGCTGGATGAGCCATGTATAAATTGAGATTTAATGGACCAAATGTTGCAGGCAAGGAAGGAAAGAGCCAGAACCTGTTGTTTAGCTCTACTATCTGCCATCCCATGTTACTGGTACAAGCTTGGTGTAGTATTGTTATACAGCTCCCTCACATTGTGTACTTGTGGCTGTTTATTACAACTTTTAAATACAAAATTAAAATGGTTATTGCACAAGGCTCTTACTCTGATGAAGATCAATGTGCTGGTCTCACCGACTTTATATTTACCCTCTGATACTTTTGTCATAGGGAACTGAGATGGACAGGAACAGTGGCCAAGGATCTCACGAACCTGAGAGAGAGGGGGAGAGAAAACAGGTAATCAAATTAATAAATGCAGTATACCTATTTGCACTGAGTGCCTCTAATCTTCATGCTGCTCTCCCTGTATTATAAAAACCAACATTGCCAAGATTTCCTAATTTTCTTTTTAATACTAATAAGAATTTACTCAATGGGCTCTCTCTTATGTCATGACAACATTATCTACATTCTCTGGAACAAGCGCTGATCTTTTGGACTAAGCATGATGCACTGCTGAGAAGGTACAGAACAAGTAATGAGAGCAATCTTGCACACCGTTCTTATGTAAAGAAGAAAGCCTGGAGAGTACTATGCAGTGTTTTTTTTCTTCAACATGGTACGAAGGATCCCTTTTAGCTTTTATCTAATTATTTCCCTTCTTGCTAAGTTAAGATTTGCACATTGCAAAGTGGAAAAGAATTGATAAATGCAAGTGAGATTTCCCAGCCAAGTAAGTCCCTAGTCTTTGTGGTGCTGTGCAGGGTGGCTAAAAACGTAGAGTGAAATGAGGAATGGTTCCTGCACTGGACAGCTCTTGTGCAGTTCATGGCAGCCTGCTAAGAGCCTTGTGGGCACAGGCTAAAAAATAAGCTGCTCAATTATTCTTTTAGCACAGATGATCCGGGGAACAGGTGGCTGTACCGGGATGTGGGGAATTGTGGTGAAGGCTGTGTAGAAACTAGGCTGGGGAGAGACAGCATCATAATCTCTTAAAAAGGAAAAACTTCAAGCTTATGCAATATGGACTGTATTTCTACTGATGACCAATCCTGCTCTTTCAAATACAAATGAGTGAAAAATCCATTACCATTTTGAACATTAGCAAAAGGACATCATACTTAATTTCTTCAAAAACACCCATCGAATCCTTGCCATGCCTTGCTCCCAGTTGAAAGGATTAGGACATTATCAAAAAAAAAGTAACTTTCTGCAGCTTTTGGCTTCAACACCCATTGGATTGCTGTTGCATTTTGTCAAGCATAAAGTTTCTAAGGCTTCAAATAAATTTCATGAGAGGATTGTGTGTAGGAATGGAATAAGGTTAAATGCACAAATCAGCAGGGGAATAGTCCTCCTGTGCACAGCATATTAATATATGCTTTGTCAATAACCTATTTGTAAGCTGTATAACCTTTTGTTGCTGCTCATTGTGAAATTCTCTCATCATTTTGTATAAAGTGGCTGGTGGAAAAATAAACTGTGTTGTCAGCTGAGTACATGCCAGCTGCTGAGCAAGTGAGGCAGCGAGCTGTACAGGAGGATTGTTAGAAGCTTCTACACCATTCAAGGCAAAAAGAATGCAAGTTCAGGCAAGAACAGAGTTTCATGACCACAGAACTAAAAAGCTCTTCACACCCTCCACTGCTTTACATTACTTAATAAGATACCAAATTATTGACATTTAGGCAGCTGTCTGTATTTTATTACAGGAGTCTAAAAGCAATTGCTGCACAAAAAGCAAAGATATTGTACACATGGGGCCACAGAATAATAATCAGGCTCAAATTTCAGATTCCTCACATGCAGAGCTCCAGATCTCAGAGATCTGGGAAAGCACCTCAGATAATTCCCCCGAGAGGGGAAGGACAAATGGGAAAGTACAGTCAATAGATGTCACTGTCAGCTGGCTATCCAGGAGCACTGACAAGGCAGCTCCAGTCTCCCATAAGGACCACAAGATATACAACACAAGGAAGAATACACAAACTGTGCAAGATACAAATTAAATTAATATGTCACTCATCCCTAAAACAGAGAAATGAGTGTCACCTCTGTCTTTCCCAAATGATTTCAACCCAATAGACTGGAGGTCTGAAGGCCTGTACATCATCAGTTGAGCAGAATCGGTGATGTCTGGAAGATTAAATGTGGTTGTGACTTGAAAGTGCTGTGCTCTCTACACAAATTCAAACTGCTGTCTCTGTATTGGAATAGTGCAGCACTGAAGTGCTCATCTGAAACAATTTGTGAATCGCTGATTTTGCAAAGCAGGTAAAATGCTTGTCGAATTGATGCACCTACTGAAAGACAGTCAACACTTAATTTTGCAGAGTCATCCCACACAACCCACTGTGATTGCTAGATCAGTTGGTGAATGGAGCAGAGGGTTGGGAGGGTTAAACTGGTTAACTAAGTGGGGTTAGAATTTTAGATTTTTTTTTTGTTTCTATTATAGAGTAAACAGTGTCTGTGCTGAAGATTTTCCAAACAGTTTCAAGCTAGAACAAGATCATAGCATTTAGTTCAATGCAACTTCCTCCATAGTCACATGCGCAACTACAGTCAAAGAGGTCCAGCACCATTCTATTTTGTTTCTACCACAAGCGTCTGAATTAGAGGCAATGCCAAATTACTGGTCCTGACATGATCAACTGATCAGGCAAAGAGAGTACAGTTAAAATGGCAAGTGAAGAAAACCTTTCCAGACTAGCATTTGATATAATGCCACACAACAGCTTGAGAGAAAAGTTAGAGCTCATGGAATAAAAAGGGACAGTGTCAACATGGATAGCTCAAGTTCTGTCGAAGGGTCATGAGGACTCGAAACGTCAACTCTTTTCTTCTCCGCCGATGCTGCCAGACCTGCTGAGTTTTTCCAGGTAATTCTGTTTTTGTTTTGGATTTCCAGCATCCGCAGTTTTTTTGCTTTTATCTCTGTTTAATTGACTGCCACGGCTCTTCAAGAAATGCCTACCTCCTTGAAGAAGTTCTGTTCCTCTCTGCGACAAGATTTCCGTATCTCTGTTGTCTTGCTCACCTTCCTTGCTTTCCATTTCCCTCCTAGTGTTTGACAAGGTGTTTACTAAAACCCGCTTTCACAGCCATATCTCCTTTCTCAGTGACTGTCTCCGTCTCCGACTTACCCCACGTGGATTTCAACTGAAATTCCACCCCTCATGTTTCGAACCCACCCAGGATTACAGGTATCTCCGGGACATAAAACGTTTCTCGGACTGCTGTTCCCGTCACATTCTGAAATCCACACTCAGTGCCATGCGGCGCCATATGAACACACTCGACCTCTCCCTCCAGCAGCACCGCCGTACCCTTTTTCAAAGCTGCGCGTGCCCCCAGTTTCATTTTATCCTTCGGCTCATCCGACGCCTCAACAAGAAACTTTTTCTCTTTCTCTCAAGTGCTAAGGAACGCAAGCTGCAACAACTCATCGACACCAACACCCATCTAGGACCCTCCACCCCCGCCTGTCCCTCCGTCCCCACCCCATCTTCCAATCCCAACCCCAGCCATGTATTCACTATACCCCCTGACCTTCCCCTCTCCGATGCTGAATGTTCAGTGCTCAGCAAAGGACTTAGTTTCATACCCTTACGCCCTCACCTCAATGAATTTCGGGCTCGGCATGATACTGAACTCTTCTTCCGCCGTCTTTGTCTCCGGGCTCACTTCTTTGGGCAGGAGTCCTCTCCCAGTTCAACGGATCCTTTTAACCATCTCCAATATTCTCCTGGACCCCTCCCTCTGGATTCTTACCTTCTCTCGATCTTTTCATTGAGAACTGTCGGCGCGACATTAGTCGTCTCAATTTCTCTGCTCCTCTCACCCATTCTAACCTGTCTCTCTCTGAACTTACTGCACTCCATTCTCTCAGGTCCAACCCTGACATTGTCATCAAACCCGCTGACAAGGGTGGTGCTGTTGTTGTCTGGCGCACTGACCTCTACCTTGCGGAGGCTGAGCGTCAACTCGCAGACACTTCCTCCTACCTCTCCCTGGACCATGACCCCACCACTGAACATCAAGCCATTGTTTCCAGGACTGTCACTGACCTCATCTCCTCTGGGGATCTCCCTCCCACAGCTTCCAACCTGATAGTCGCCCAACCTCGGACGGCCCGCTTCTATCTCCTACCCAAAATCCACAAACAGAACTGCCCCGGTAGACCGATCGTCTCAGCTTGCTCCTGCCCCACAGAACTCATTTCTCGTTATCTTGACTCCCTTCTCTCTCCCCTTGTCCAGTCCCTTCCCACCTACATCCGTGATTCCTCTGACACCTTACGTCACATCAACAATTTCCAGTTCCCTAGCCCCAACCGCTTCCTCTTCACCATGGACGTCCAATCCCTCTACACCTCCATCCCCCACCAGGATGGTCTGAGGGCCCTTAGCTTCTTCCTCCAACAGAGGCCCGAACAATCCCCATCCACCACTACTCTCCTCCGTCTGGCTGAACTTGTTCTCACACTGAACAATTTCTCCTTCAACTCCTCTCACTTCCTCCAAATAAAAGGTGTGGCTATGGGTACCCGCATGGGCCCCAGCTATGCCTGTCTCTTTATGGGGTATGTGGAACATTCCTTGTTCCAGTCCTACTCCGGCCCCCTTCCACAACTCTTTCTCCGGTACATCGATGGTTACTTCGGTGCTGCTTCATGCTCTCGTCGGGACTTGGAAAAATTTATTAATTTTGCTTCCAATCTCCACCCCTCCATCATTTTCACGTGGTCCATCTCTGACATTTCCCTTCCCTTCCTTGACCTCTCTGTCTCAATCTCTGGTGATAGACTTTCCACCAATATCCATTACAAACCCACCGACTCCCACAGCTATCTCGACTACAGCTCCTCACACCCCGCTTCCTGTAAGGACTCCATCCCATTCTCTCAGTTCCTTCGCCTCCGTCGCATCTGTTCCGATGATGCTACATTCAAAAACAGTTCCTCTGACATGTCCTCCTTCTTCCTTAACCGAGGTTTTCCACCCACGGTCGTTGTCAGGGCCCTCAACCGTGCCCGGCCCATCTCCCGCGCATCCGCCCTCACGCCTTCTCCTCCCTCCCAGAAACATGATAGGGTCCCCCTTGTCCTCACTTTTCACCCCACCAGCCTCCGCATTCAAAGGATCATCCTCCGCCATTTCCGCCAACTCCAGCATGATGCCACCACCAAACACATTTTCCCTTCACCCCCCTTATCGGCATTCCGTAGGGATCGCTCCCTCCGGGACACCCTGGTCTACTCCTCCATCACCCCCTACTCCTCAACCCCCTCCTATGGCATCACCCCATGCCCACACAAAAGATGCAACACCTGCCCCTTCACTTCCTCTCTCCTCACCGTCCAAGGACCCAAACACTCCTTTCAAGTGAAGCAGCATTTCACTTGCATTTCCCCCAACTTTGTCTATTGCATTCGTTGCTCCCAATGTGGTCTCCTCTACATTGGAGAGACCAAACGTAAACTGGGCGACCGCTTTGCAGAACACCTGCGGTCTGTCCGCAAGAATGACCCAAACCTCCCTGTCGCTTGCCATTTTAACACTCCACCCTGCTCTCTTGCCCACATGTCTGTCCTTGGCTTGCTGCATTGTTCCAGTGAAGCCCAACGTAAACTGGAGGAACAACACCTCATCTTCCGACTAGGGACTTTACAGCCTTCCGGACTGAACATTGAATTCAACAACTTTAGGTCGTGAGCTCCCTCCCCCATCCCCACCCCCTTTCTGTTTCCCCCTTCCTTTTTTTTTCCAATAAATTATAAAGATTTTCCTTTTCCCACCTATTTCCATTATATAAAAAAAACCCCCCACTAGAGCTATACCTTGAGTGCCCTACCATCCATTCTTAATTAGCACATTCGTTTAGATAATATCACCAACTTTAACACCTATGTGTTCTATTGTACTATTGTCGTTGACATCTTTTGATGATCTGCTTCTATCACTGCTTGTTTGTCCCTACAACCACACCCCCCCCACCTCTCTCTCTCTATCTCTCCGCCCCCCACACACACACCTTAAACCAGCTTATATTTCAACTCTTTCTTGGACTCGAACTCAAGTTCTGTCGAAGGGTCATGAGGTCTCAAAACGTCAACTCTTTTCTTCTCCGCCGATGCTGCCAGACCTGCTGAGTTTTTCCAGGTAATCCTGTTTTTGTTTTGGATATGAAACTGGCTGATTGACAGGAAATTACTACTGGTTCATGGATGATTTTCGGGATGGAGGAAGTTTATAGTGGAGTTCCCCAAGGTCAGTGGAACCCTTGTGCTTCCTGAAATAGAATAATGCCCTAAATTTTGGTCTACAGGACACAATTTCACAATTTTATGGATGATCGAAAACTTAGAAGCGTTGCGAACTGTGAGGATTGAATGTTGAATTTCATCAGGTGGCAGATGAAGTTCAATGCGGAGAAATGTGAAGTGATTCATTTTGTAGGAAGAACATGGAAAGACAATATAAAATAAAAGGGTACAATTCTAAAAAGGGTTCACCAGCAGAGGGACCTGGATGTTTTTGCATAAGTCATTGAAGGTGGCAAGACGGGTTGAGAGCGAATGGTTGATAAAGCATTAGGTATCCTAGGCTTTATCAATAGAGGCATAGTGTACAAGACCAAGGTTATGTTGAACTTGAATAAGACATTAGTCCAGCCTCAGCTGGAGTATTGAGACCACACTTTAGGAAGGATGTGAAGGCACTGGAGAGAACGGCAGAAAAGGTTCACGAGTATGGTCCCAGGGATGAGGAACTTCAGTTATGAAGACAGAATGGAGAAGTTAGGGCTATATTCCTTGGAGAAAAGGCAGCTGAGAGGAGATTTGATAGAGGTGTTCAAAATCAGGAGGCGTCTGGACAGAGAAGATAGGGAGAAACTGTTCCCACTCGTGAAAGGATCAAGAATGAGAGGACACAGATTTAAAGTAATTAGAAAAAGCAGCATAAGCAATATGGGAAAAACAACATTTTCATGCAGAAAGTTAAGCTCTGGAATGCACTGTGGTGGAGGCAGGTTCAATCGAGGCATTCAAAAGGGAATTAGACAGTTATCTGAAAAAGAATAACATGCAGGGTTAAGAGGAGAAGGTGGGGGAATGGCGCTAAGTGAATTGCTCAGACAGCCAGTACAGGCAAGGGCTGAACGACCTCCTCCTGTGCTTTAACGATTCTGTGATTCTGGTACCTATAACACCATTTATCAAAACCGTCATCATGTTCAGCTCCTTACTTGCAAAGGTATTTAAACAGGTTAAGCACAACAGGAACATCTTATAATACAGTAATATTGCAGGAACCATCACATCATTTGTTTAGTTTTCATAGGCTGACATTTCAGATGGTCAATGTGACATCATGCACCAACACATGCAGCACTCAGCAGCTGAGCCGCACAATGCTCAACAGTTAACATTTTTTTTCATGACTGATAACATAGAGTATTACTGATAACTGTCCAATTCAAGTTGGTATTTCACAGACCCAATATCCACCCCCCACCTCTCCTGCAGGCAATGCCTTATGTTGGTATTCAGGCATCTCAATGAAGTGGCTATTCCTTATGCGCAAGTTTGGAAATTGAGTATTCATAGACCACGTAACTAGGGAAGCCAGCAGGGTGGGTGAGGGAGAATCAGGGTCAACCCCCATTCTTGTCCTTACCAAATAGCCATGCAGGTATTTCAATGGATAGTGACAGGAGCGGGAATGATGGCTGACTTTTCCCCTCACTGACCCAGGGCCAGTGCACTGCCACACCGCCAACCAGCCAAAAGTCAACTAGCTTAGTGGACACCAGAGACAGGAACTTTATGATCTGTCTGGTTCATGTCAACACCAACGATAAATTCACCCTCAGTCAGGGGAGGAGAGGGAAGCCTTGGGATACTCATTCTTCAACTGAATCTTTACCTTTCATTAACCAGTTCCATTATGTGAATAAGCTTCAAGAATCAAGGAAACTAGGTGCTGGTGTGAGCGATGTCAAATAACAGTGTCAAATTTTGTTCCCGTGAAGCACCGTGAGATCTTTCATTACATTAAAGGCACTATAGTATGTATAGTTGTTTTATCTATACCCAGCTTTGGAAGATCAGAGGAGGTTGCCATCTGATTAAAAGACTGGCAACCTCAGTCCATTTATAAGTTGTTTTCAATTACAAAAGCTGGGGTTTTCAACTGAATGTAGACCATTGTGGGGCTTTTATCTTGTAATATGCTCTTAAATCTTGGAAGAACAAAATAAGATAAAAGCAGATTAACGCTGACCAGAGGGCACCTAAATACAAGTTTCTGTTACTGAAAGAGCTATAGATACACATCATTAACAGCTTATTCTAGCAGCTGTTACTGTCTGTAAACACAAACTAAACAGAATGGTGTGCACCAAACTAGAGAGAGAGAAAAAAACACTTTCTCATGACATCTTTAGGGTTTGGACAGGGAACAGGCCCTGAACTGGATCAGCACACTCATACCTGCCTGGAACTGGTTGTACCATCTGTGCTCAGTGAGCTGATGCAAGGTGGAGCACATGAATCAGCATTGTCACAAGTATGTACTTGTGCAGTGGCACTCCATGCTTTGGAGAAAACCAGTTAGTCTTGTGTGCACAGTTCACTTAACCCAGCCAAGCAGAGTAAAATCTGCTCACCAGCATTAGTTCACTGCCTTGTGAAGTTAAGTAGGTCAGTCAGACTCACCAATAAAGTAGGAGTAAACAGTTTCAAAGTCTAGCTCAATGTCCATTAATTGTGGGGATCCTGGCTGCCTTTTCCCGCACTGGATGAAACATTCTGTATCCAGCCCTCTGGTCAGCATTAATCTGCACCTGCTGCTAGCCCGGCTGAGAACAGAGAACACTGGCACCTTCCTAATCCGTTTCTTTCAGTGCTCACTGGATACATTAATTTGGCTTTCAGGACAGCTTGTCGTTTAATTTTTATTAACCTTTTTGTTATTTATTTGCTTTTCTTTGGATGTCCTCCTCTCCGATATCACAATCCTCTCTCTAGGAAGCAGAGCAAATACTATACCCCTAGGTCTCCAAGATGCTTCAGGGATGTTAAAATAAGAGGGATGACTTGAAAAGATGCATTCCACGTGCAAAAGTTTGACAAATCAGCCAGGTTAAGGAATTAATATTGTGGGTTAATATAAACCTCAAACTGGCATTGAATTACTCTATGACAGTGCATAAATGTACCTGTGTCATTCAAGTTGTAATTTTTCTATCATTTAACTGCAATTGATAAATGGTCAATATTTTCCAGGAGATTTAAAATATTTAACAGGTTAATTGGTCTAGAAATTGACAAGTAATCACACTTTGTAAAGTCCATGAACATTTGTACCCCAATTATAAAAGTACTCTTACCAAAATCATTACATGATTTGAGATGTTGGGTCAAATTTTAACATTGAACCATCACATTACTACAGGCTGTTTTAAGCAATAAGCAATGCGGATGCTCATTATGCATTCTACAATTACAGCATTAATGATTTAGAGCTTAAATATGTGAAACCAATTTGCATTAAACATAGCTAAATACTTGCATGTTAAAATGCAGTGTTACATTAGCCCAGTGAAGACAGTGATCATTTGAAAGTTGATCATTACAATGCTGGTATTGATGTCAGACTTTCATCAACTTGTCCCATTAACTTTGATCATCATTTATCTTCATTTGCCTTAGAACACAAAGCTCTTCAAGCTGAACTCATTCTCACTTTTCACTATCTGATTACACATTCAACTTAATTCCAGAAGTACATCATAGGATCTGCCAAAATAACTCTGGTCTCAAATGTTGTTAACGAAAAAATGCGGGGGAGCAAAACTTCAGTCAAGGTTCCTAATTTCTATCCAGTGATTCCTGTGTGAACAGGGTGAAAGGGATCAAAGGGTATGGGGAGAAAACGGGAGCAGGCTATTGAGTTGGATGATCAGCCATGGTCATAATGAATGGCGGAGCAGGCTCGACGGGCCGAATGGCCTACTCCTGCTCCTAGTTTCTATGTCATGATCAGGCTTAGTTGTGATGCCTCCCATGGTCCAATAGTTTACTGACATTCACCGTCATGTTCCAACATCAAGAATTGCTAGTTAAGTGAGGTGCTGGACTACCATCAAGATCCAAACTCTTCTAAAGGACGCAGTAGAGAAGAACAGTAGTGGTAACTGGTATGGGAACAGCAGGACAAGAGGAGATCATTGGGAATCCTTATACATAAATAATCTAGAATATTTAGAAATGCCAGAATCATTGTAGCAAATGTTTCTTCCCACGAGTCGGGGTGGGGAGTGGTGGGGGGATGGGAAGAGGAGGAAAGGGAGCAGGAGAGGAGGGTGAGGGGGACCACTGGAGCATTCACAATTCTTTACTGATTCTGCTTTTTTGAGAGGGACAAAGTTTTTTTTTGAGTGGAGAAGTACAAACTACAGCCTTTCAAAATATCACAAAGGAGGTTTTCTGACTTTACAATTATATTGTCAAGTTACCAACCTTATGAACCCCTGGCTTTTGTTAATACTAGTTATTTCAGGGTACAATGCCCAAAAATCAAAATGTGTCACATGCTGGGCTCCTATCTCTAACATATTAAAAAAAGGAAAGGAGGCAAGGTGTGAGTTTTCTCGACATTCTGTATTGGCATAAGGCAGCATATGGGATACTTGCCTTTATTAGCTGAGGCATAGAATATAAGAGCAAGGAGTTTATGCTGGAACTGTATAAAACACTGGTTAGGCCACAGCTAGATTATTGCAAAACAAAAACAAAAACAGAATTACCTGGAAAAACTCAGCAGGTCTGGCAGCATCGGCGGAGAAGAAAAGAGTTGACGTTTCGAGTCCTCATGACCCTTCGACAGAAGTTCTGTCGAAGGGTCATGAGGACTCGAAACGTCAACTCTTTTCTTCTCCGCTGATGCTGCCAGACCTGCTGAGTTTTTCCAGGTAATTCTGTTTTTGTTTTGGATTTCCAGCATCCGCAGTTTTTTTGTTTTTATCGCTAGATTATTGCATGCAGTTCTGGAATCCGCATTATAGGAAGGATGTGATTGCACGAGAGAGAGAGAGACAGACAGACAGAGTGCAGAGGAGATTTACCAGGATGTTGCCTGGGCTGGAGAGTTTTACTTATGAGGAGAGATTGGATAGCCTGGGGTTATTTTCCCTGGAGCAGAGGAAATTGAGGGGGACATGACTGAGGTGTATAAAATTATGAGGGGCATGTATAGGGTAGACAGAAAAGGAACTTCTCCCCTTAGTGGAAGGATCAGTAACCAGGCGGCATAGATTTAAGGTAAGGGGCAGGAGGTTTAACGGGGATGTGAGGAAGAATTTTTTCACCCAGAGGGTGGTGGGAATCTGGAACTCATGGCCTGAAAGGGTGGTAGAGGCAGAAACCCTCATAACATTTAAGAAGTATTTGGATGTGCACTTGCAATGCTATGGCATACAAGGCTATGGGCCTAGTGCTGGAAAATAGGATTAGAATAGTTAGGTACTTATTTGACCAGCACAGACTTGGTGAGCCAAAGGGCCTTTTTGTGCTGGAGACCTTTGACTCATAGAAACATATAAAATAGGAGGAGTAGGCCATTTGGCCCTTCGAGCCTGCTCCACCATTCATTATGATCATGGCTGATCATCCAACTCAATAGCCTGTTCCCGATTTCACCCCATACCCTTTGATCCCTTTCACCCCAAGAGCTATATCTAACTCCTTCTTAAAACATACAATGTTTTGGTCTCAACTACTTTCTGTGGTAAAGAATTCCACAGGCTCAATACTCTCTGGATGAAGAAATTTCTCCTCATCTCGGTCCTAAATGGTCTACCTCATATCCTCAGACTGTGACCCCTGGTTCTGAACTCCCTCACCATCGGGAACATCCTTCCTGCATCTACCCTGTCTAATCCAGTTAGAATTTTATAGGTTTCTATGAGATCCCCCCTTATTCTTTTGAACTCCAGCGAATATAATCCTAATCGACTCAATCTCTCCTCATATGTCAGTCCCGCCATCCTAGGAATCAGTCGGGTAAACCTTCACTGCACTCCCCTCTATAGCAAGTACATCCTCAAATAAGGAGACCAAAACTGCACACAATATTCCAGGTGTGGTCTCACCAAGTACCTGTACAATTGCAGCAAGACATCCCTGTTCCTGTACTCGAATCCTCTGGCTATGAAGGCCAACATACCATTTGCCTTAACAAAAACAGGATTACCTGGAAAAACTCAGCAGGTCTGGCAGCATCGGCGGAGAAGAAAAGAGTTGACGTTTCGAGTCCTCGTGACCCTTCGACAGAACTGCCTTCTTTACCGTCTACTGCACCTGCATGTTTACAAGGACACCCAGGTCTCATTGCACATTCCCCTCTCTCAATTTATAGCCATTCAGATAATAATCTGCCTTCCTGTTTTTGCTACCAAAATGGATAACCTCACATTTATCCACATTATACTGTATATGCCTTGCATTTGCCCACACACTCAGCTTGTCCAAATCACACTGAAGCATCTCTGCATCTTCCTCACAGCTCACCCTCCCATCCGGCTTTGTGTCATCTACAAATTTGGAGATATTACATTTAATTCCCTCATCTGAATCATTAATATATATTGTGAATAACTGGGGTCTCAGCACTGATCCTTGCGGTACCCCATTAGTCACTGCCTGCCATTCGGAAAAAGACCCGTTTATTCCTACTGTTTCCTGTCTGCCAACCAGTTTTCTATCCATCTCAATACACTACCCCCAATCCCATGCGCTTTAACCTTACATGCCAATCTCTTATGTGGGACTTTGTCAAAAGCCTTCTGAAAGTCCAAATAAACCATATCCACTGGCTCCCCCTCATCAACTCTACTAGTTACATCCTCAAAAAATTCCAGTAGATTTGTCAAGCATGATTTCTCTTTCATAAATCCATGCTGACTCTGTCCGATTCTGCCACTGTTTTCCACGTGCTCAGCTATTAAATCTTTTATAACGGACTCTAGAATTTTCCCCACTACCGACGTCAGGCTGACTGGTCTATAATTCCTTGTTTTCTCTCTGCCTCCATTTTTAAATAGTGGGGTTACATTAGCTACCCTCCAATCTGTAGGAACTGTTCCAGAGATAATAGATTCTCGGAAGATGACCACCAATGCATCCACTATATCTATGGCCACTTAAATACTCCGGGATGTAGATTATCAGGCCCTGGGGATTTATCGGTCTTCAATCCCATCAATTTCCCCAACACCATTTCCCTACTAATACTGGTTTCTTTCAGTTCCTCCCTCTCACTAAACCCTGCGTTCCCCAACATTTCTGGTATGTTATCTGTGTCCTCCTTTGTGAAGGCAGAACCAAAGTATGTATTTAGTTGGTCAGCCATTTCTTTGTTCCCCATTATAAATTCCCCTGTTTCTGACTATAAGGGACATACATTTGTCTTCACCAAACTTTATCTCTTCACATACCTATAGAAACTTATACACAGTCAGTTTTTATGTTCCCTGCAAGCTTACTCTTGTACTCTATTTTCCCCCTTCTTAATCAATCCCTTGGTCCTTCTTTGCTGAATTCTAAACTGCTCCCAATCCTCAGGTCTGTTGTTTTTTCTGGCCAATTTGTATGTCTCTTCCTTGCATCTAATACAATCTCTAATTTCCCTTGTAAGCCATGGTTTGGTTACCTTTCCTGTTTTACTTTTGCACCAGACAGGAATAAACAATTGTTGCAGTTCACCCATGCGCTCTTTGAATGTTTGCATTGCCTATCATCCCTTTAAGTAACATTTCCCAATCCATCATAGCCAACTCACGCCTCATACCATCGTAGTTTCCTTTATTAAAGATTCAGGGCTCAAGTCTCAGAATCAACTATGTCACTCTCCTTCTTGATGAAGCATTCTATAATATTATGGTCACTCATCCCCAAGGGGCCTTGCACAACTAGATTGCCAATTATTCCTTTCTCATTACATAATACCCAGTCAAGGATGGCCTGTTCTCTCGCTAGTTCCTCAATGTATTGGTCCAGAAAAACATCCCGTATACACTCCAGGAATTCCTCCTCTACGGACTCTACAATCTACAGTCTCCTACTTTGATCTCAGACAGGCTTAAGAAAACTATAACCCTTATTTCAAATAGTGGACAGGAACTCTATACAACCGACACAAGTGGTAGCTGCCAGATCCCACAATGTGCGTGTGCTGAAAATGCTTACTTTAAATAAACTTATATTAATCTTGCTTGGCCTGCTCCTGAGGAATTTGTTTAAAAATACCACGGAGTGCATTTCAGTGTTTGTTTACAATCTGAATTTTACATTTGCATCACAAATAATTCAGAAGCACTTCTGGCAGGCTAATGTTAAGTTTTGAAAAAAAAATAATGCTTTGTGGTCAAGGAGACCCTACATTATCAAGGCGTACATGCAAAACATTGCTGCCTTGAACAGGAACAGACTGGTCATATGGGACCGCAGCAGGAGGTTTCTCCAAGTGCCTCCAATGCATAGTTCAATAGTGCTGTATTATCAGCAGCCCTACACACCCTTTGAGAATTTCAAAGTATGCCTCCACGCTCCTGCATTGTGGTGGGAGCCAATCCATAACTGGACTCCAAGTCAAAAGTGCTGAAAACTAAAGTTAAACATTGTTAAAATGGTTATGTTTTCAACCCTGTAACAAAACATACTCTGTGGTACTGAAATGTTACATAATGCCCCATTTTGAAGGTATTTTGTTCCTTTCTCTTCCCAGTTTACTGCAACATTCTTTCTTGAAACAGAAGGCTGGCAATCTACTTCCAATTATCTGTCTCTACATTTATAGGGGAATGAAAAGCATCCAGCTTCTGCTGAACAAAATCCCCATAAATACACTATTCCATCTGCAACATTTTGCCTATTCTCCCCTAAAGGTGTTGAATGCAGTTCCTCACCCAAATATGCATTTGGGAGTTGTGGGGACTTTAATCACTGAACATCAGGATGGCCATTCTCTGGTTTACACTGATGTTTGCACCAAAAGTTCTACACACACGATGTGCCAGTTCTCAAAGAATGTAATGAAATACAACCCAACATGACCACAAGCTCTGATCAGGTAGTACAATATCACACCACACATGCAAGTTTGGCATCAGTTACTGTCCGTCTGACACAATATCCACAAAGACCAAAAATTTGAGACTCTTTTGGTGGGAGCATATTGGGTGGATCAGAAATGAGGCCAAGCCTTGGCCCTTTATGAGGGTGACTGGGGTGGCTGTTGTTTGTATAGTTTCCAACTGTGTCAAAGTGAGATAAATTGGCGGGGGGGGGGAGGAGGATTCACAGGGTCAGAGCTTATGTCGAGACTAACCATGTCCCTACCCCTCAGGAATCTGGTGGTCCGTTCACACCAAACAAGGGAAGTAGGGCCCACTTAGGAAACCAGACTGGGATTGTGGCCCAGGCCCCTAAAAGAAGAGGCCTTTTTTCTATTATACTTCCCATGGTCGGCAAACATCCTCATTGTTCCCCTTTGATGCAAGTTCCTGCTGTTGCAATAATGAACTAGACTCCATGAGCTTCGATGATGCTTATGGCAGAGGTTCTGGGGTCAAACACCTTAGCATTTATGTAGAATGTGCCCTCCTGCAGATTTCTAACCCCAAAATCCCAATAAACAAAGATGAACCCATTTATGAACTTCCAACATTATAAGCACATATCAGTGTCTATTTTGAGAACAAGCACACCTCAAATTGAGGTAACACAAGTCATCGCAAAGCCTCAATATGCTATTGTTTTGTGACATGCAATTTATGTGCTATTATATACATATTGACATCATTTCACAATCAAACGGTGATCACACTGCATTTACAACAGTGTGAGGATAGGGAGGAAAAACTCAAGGCCAGCAACACAACCAGACAAAAAAACATTATTATAACACAATAAAAAGTAATATTGTGCACATTTAAATGGAAGGAAAAATTAACAGAAGGGTATATCAGCAGCAATGGGAAATACTTAAACAAGATGCAAAGTGTACAAATCAAACTGATTCTACTAAAGGGAAAAAAGGGATTGCATTAAAGACTGAGGTTGCACGAAATGAGGAGGAAATTAGGTTAAGTCTAAAACTTGAGAAGTATTTAGTGCATACAGGACATAAAATGAAAATAAATAGCTCAATATGCTAGAAAGCTATTAAAAAAGGGGAGACTAGAAATGTTAAGAAGGTGACTAAAAATGCTGTGACTTTAACAGTACTTAACTGTTAGTGGCTAAAATGTGCAATTGAAAAATAAATCTAGAAAAAGGCAATACAAAGGCCTTCTGTAGACATATTAATGGTGCAAAAGGATTGTAATGATAGAAGTTGGGTTCCCAAAATATTGAGATGCTGCTCTACAGAGGAGAATGAAAGACTGAACAAATTCTATGCCTCTATTTCAAGAGAAGGTGGATATTGAACTTATAGAGCTTGAAGTTGCTATTTAAGGAGATATGGTTTCAAAGAGGTTACAAAAATTTAAGGTTGGCAAAGAGAATGGCACATGGAATGAAGGAGAATGTAGCTGCACGAATAGAAGGATGGTTGGATGCCAGAAAACAAGGGCAGAATGGCAGTGTGCAGTGGGCAGTGTGGTGAACAACATTTGCTATATATCTCTCTATCTGCTACTTTACCCTTTTGAAAGCCGACATAAAATACAAGTTCTGCTTTCTGTTATTACATCAAAGAACTCTATCAGGTTGGTCAGGCATAATGTGTCTTTTGGAATTTTCTGTTGACTGATGCGGCTTCCCTCTTTCTACCACCATGTTGCAGCTGCCCTTATTTGTTATGTAATCAAATGAGCTGCACTCATTAACTGAGGGGAATATTATTGAAATTTACTCAACACCAAAATTACGTAAAGCAGAATCTTCAGCATGAAAAGTTTTGAAATATTGCAGGAGGGCACTTCGGTAGCATATACAATCAAAAGTGGGAAAACAAACAAACACTATGAAAGCAAGAATAGAGAAGGAAAAAGCACCTAACTGTACGATGTTGAAATCAATAGGCAAGCAGAATGACCTTGTACAGATATGAAGTCAGTGAAATGTGGTAGCGCAAGTAGATGAGGCTATGAAAGTGCAAATTGAATCCATTGTTTTATATATAGAAGCATTGAACAAAAGCATGGACGGAATGTTGACCTTACACAAGACCCAAGTTAGGGTGCTGTGATTTCAATAATAAGAAGGATAAATAGCAAGGATAAAAAAAAAGAAATGGCGAAGAGCAAATTTGCCAGGTGGTTACCTGGTTGCAGACAGAGGGACTGAAGGAGTCAGGGATTGTGCTTCCTCAGAAGGTTGAGAGGTGACCCTGCATGAAGAGTTTATGGTAAGATAAATAGTGAGAGGTGGTTGCTGTTGGTTGGTGAAACAGTAAGAGATCACAAATTTATGGTAACCACAATAAAAGTTAAAACAAGATTAGAAAGAAATCTTTACAAAAGGAGGATGATTAATTGTGAAATTATGTGCAATAATTTGTTGTTGAATCTGACTCAATAAATTCTTTAAAAAAAGTAATGATATAGTTGCTTGACAAAAAAAAAATTAAAAAAGGCAGTGCAGAATTAAGCTAGGTAGTTCTTGTAGATAAAATTGACCAGTGCAGACTTGATGGGTCAAGCAGTCAGATTCATTCTAGACATTTCATTAACATTCTAGAAATTAGCATGGCTTTGGCATCAGTAGAATATTATTACACTATAGGACCATTGAATTGAACATCACTAGTTTTAAAGATTAGAGGCACTACAGTTTCTGTAGTGTCAATAATACAATACCATAGTGTTATGGTAAGTTTATGATTCCTTCACTGTCACTATGATTCATTATATTGCCAGTATGCATAGGATTTAGAAACCTATTCATATTGAAGAATGAGCATGACTAAAAATATTGCAGCGTTAACAGTACTTAGCTGTTAAAATGAGGCTAAAATGTGCAATTGAAAAATAAATCTATTTTTGGTAGCTACAACAATATGATTAATGCAGACAGAATAAAGTCTACATTCAATATTGAGAGACTGCATAAAATCCAACAACAGCTTGACAACACTAAGTGTCCTGGTTGTTTAGTACTGACTACATGATTAGAAGGCTCTTTCTTGTTCGCAAACTATTTCTGTCACTGCAAATGTGATACAATTCAGTTTCACAGCTTGGTGACTGTGACTATTCTGTTAGATCATAGCCATTTTATTCTGTTCAAATAGAACAATAAAGCTCTGCTGTGTAATTTCCAGTATGGCCGCAGCTTGGGATGAATCGTTGCATTTTTCCTCTCCGAACAGGGAGTTTACAAGCTTTTTAGTCCTATTCTGTGGTCAGATGTCCTCTAATCCTCAAGAGCTGATAAATCTATTTTAGTTCTGACTTGAACCAAAGCAAGTTCTCTTGCCTGAAGATGTGACATTCACTACAGCTGGAGCTGAAGGGCAATGTTCTGCTTCAAAGCTCTGTGCACAATACAGTGCCTAGCCAGCTGTTTACAAACTTAGCTTCCAGACAATTTTCAAGCTTGTTTCTCACTGAGGATTCATACTGCAAAGCCAACAACCATGAAACCAAATCCCAGCATGAATCAACATCTTTGTGGAGAGAAGGGAGGTGGGAGCGGGGTTAGAAGTAAATAGATTCATACAGATGTAGAAAAAAAACTCTCCTTGGTTCTCTATTTTTAATTTCACTTTAGAACATCCCTGTACCAAAATATTGTTTCAAAAGCTGGTTTTTAACCTTTTTCTTCTTTAAATTGATTTTGAAAGAGAAAATCTCCCATCTCTTTTGAAATTGACATCTGCTAGAAAAAAAAACCAAACAAATGTTCGGCAGATGAATTAAAAAAGAGGTGCGCATGTATATGTTAGTGGTTAACTAGTCCTCGGATTAAAGTGACAGGAACTTTTTCCCACCCACAGGCCTCAAAACTGGTAATGGATCACTTCCCAGCAAAGATGTTAGAAACATCCTTTAAGGATTGAAACATTCTGACCAGAGTTTAGACCCACGAACTTCGGGGGAAAGATTACGGAACAATCATGAAGCACACTCTAGTGCTGCTTTTCCCCACACAGATAGTCCTGAAGGTCACATCAGGACAATTTTGAATGGCCATAACATTTGCTAATAAGTTTACAGTTAAGCAAAGCAGCAAGTCATCTATGCAGGGATATGGGACAGAACAAAGGAGTGGGACTAATGTAATGGCCCTTTCAAAGTGCTGGTAGAGCCATGATGAGCCAAATTTCCTGTGTCTTTCCTCCAAATCACACTGCCTTCTACTTGCTTACACAGCCTCAAACTTGCTGCTCCTGATTCAGCCACATTTACTGCTGCTTCCTGTCATCCTGTGGACTGTGCTAAGCTTCATCATACATCTTGAAAACCTTTCAACAGGGGACAGACTAAACCATTTCCATTTGTCCTGCAGGACCAAGTTGATACATAACAGAAGACAAAGAGTAGGAGAACACAAGGTCCTGCCTCTAAACAAAATAGCCTCTTCTATTCGAGTCAGGATATCAAAAAACAACTTACATTTGTTTAGTGCCTTCAACATAATAAAACATCCCCAGACACTTCACAGGAGCATTAAAACAAAATATGGCACCAAGCTACATAAGGAGATACTAGCGCAGATGACCAAAAGCTTGGCCAAAGAGGGTAGGCTGTAAGCTTTGTCTTAAAGGAAGAGAGGAGGAAGAGGAGGATGAGGATTGAGGCAATTCTAGTGCTTAGGGCCAAGGCAGCTGAAGGCATGGTCAATGGTGATGCAATTAAAATCAGGGAAGCTCGGGAGTCCAGAATTAGATGAATGCAAATGTCTCGAGGAGATTACAGAAATAGGGAAGGGCGAGGCCATAGAGGGATTGGAAAACAAGGATAAGAATTTTTTTTTAAATCAAGATGCTGCTTGACCCAAAGTCAATGTAAATCAGAGAGCATGGAGTGATTGGTGAACAGTATTTGGTGCGAATTGGGATACAGGCAGGAGTGTTTTGGATGGCCTCAAGTTTACCGATGGTAGAATGCAGGAGGCCATCTAGGAATGCATCAGAGAGTCAATTCTGGTGGTAGTAAACACACAGATGAGGGCTTTTTGAGGGAGGGGTGGAGGCTGTTGCTGTTACACAAGTGGAAATAGGCAGTCTTAGTGACAGCATGGATATACAGTTGGATGCTCACTTCAGGGTCAAATGTGACAAGAGCTTGCGAACGATCTGGTTCAGCCTCAGGCAGTTGCCAGGGAGAGGGATGGAATCAGTGGCAAGGGAATGGTGTTTATGGCAGAGACTGAAGACAATGGGTTCACTCTTCTCAATATATGTAAACTGAAGAGGGGCCAGCCTCTAAAGAAGTATGGCAGCTACTGCTTATCGCACTGGGTTGCCTGCCAGGAACTTCTGCAGCATGTTGAGTATGGGGAATTTTGGCACATGGCATTAACACTGGCAGTCAACCCTGAAGCATGTAGTCACTTCAATAGATGCTGCAGCTGGCCCTCCTAGAAGCGTCAGTGACACTGGTAACATCTCTCATGATGCTTGTCTTCACACCCCAGGCAGACCAAATTGATGGGTCTTCAGTCAGATCACATATCTCCTACAATCTGCTCTCCCTCAGCTCCTCACCAACCTTATCCGATTGTATCTTTTTCCTTCAACACAAGACCCTCATCCAATGGAGACACCATATGCTGCCCCCATTACACAGCAAAGCCCACAGATCTGCCCAAGTATCATAAATCATTGCCCAATGATTGTAATGGTCTACTGAAGAAGGACTTGAGTTAAGGCAAGGATCTACCTAACTGTATCAAGCTCTGCTGCTGAATGTGGTTTCTGGAGAGGAATTTTTTTTAACAAGTTCATTCTTTCTTGGGATGTGGGCATCACTGGCTAGGCCAACATTTACTGTCCATCCCCAATTGCCCTCGAATAGGTGGTGGTGAGCCACCTTCTTGAACTGCTGCAGTCCATGAGGTGTAGGTACACCCCCCAATGCTGTTAGGAAGGTAGTTCTAGGATTATGACCCAGCAACAGTGAAGGAACAGCGATACAGTTCCAAGTCAGGATGATGTGGTTGGAGGAGAACTTGCATCTGCTGCCCTTGTCCATCAACATGGGGGAGGTCGAGGGTTTGGAAGGTGCTGT
The DNA here is from genome assembly GCF_017639515.1 of Carcharodon carcharias. Classification (NCBI taxonomy): domain Eukaryota; kingdom Metazoa; phylum Chordata; class Chondrichthyes; order Lamniformes; family Lamnidae; genus Carcharodon; species Carcharodon carcharias. Next base: position 28,455,454 of record NC_054479.1, read on the forward strand.
CAAAGGAGTAATGTGTATGACTATCAAGCTGTTGCTTGTAGAGTCTACTGCATTCGCTGCTCCCAATGCGGTCTCCTCTACATTAGAGACACCAAACGCAGACTGGGCGACCACTTTGCAGAACACCTTCAGTCTGTCCGCAAGCATGACCCAGACCTCTCTGTTGCTTGCCATTTCAACATACCACCCTGCTCTCTTGCCCACATGTCTGTCCTTGGCCTGCTGCAATGTTCCAGTGAAGCTCAATGCAAACTGGAGGAACAGCACCTCATCTTCCAATTAGGCACTTTACAGCCTTCTGGACTTAACATTGAGTTCAACAATTTCAGATCATTAACTCTCCCCTTCATCCCCACCCACTTTCCCCAATAATTTATGATTTTAAAAAATATATATTTTTCTTTTCCCACCTATTTTTAAATTTATTTCAATCTATTATTTTATCTCCACCTTTTAGCCCATTTTGATTCCTTCCCCCCACCCCATCCCACTAGGGCCATCCACCACTAACTTGTCCTGCTTGCTACCCTTAACGTCCCCATTAGCACATTTCTTAGATAATGTCACCACCGTCAACACCCCTTTGTCTATGAGATCTTTGGCAATCGCTTCTTTGCCTCTACCTATCACTGGCCCTGCATCCAGCTCTACCTGTCCCACCCCACTCTACCAGCTAATATTTCACCTAATTTCTCTATTTCCTTAGTTCGGATGAAGAATCATACAGACTTGAAATGTCAACTGTATTCCTCTCTGCAGATGCTGTCAGACCTGCTGAGTTTTTCCAGGTATTTTTGTTTTTGTTGCTTAAATAGCCTGGGGACAGCTCTCCCAATTTTGACACAAGGCCCCAGATATTTTCAGGATCGGCAGGGCTGCGTGGGCTGTGGTCATTTCCAGTGTTGAGGTTGATGCATGCCTTACCATCTGTCTGATTTCACACCTCACCAACTTTTCTGTAGTGATTTGATACAACTGAGACACTTGCTAAGTCATTGCAGAGGGCATTTAAGAGTCAACCATATTGCTGTGGGCCTGGAGTGTTACATGGGTCAGATCAGGGAAGGATGACAGATTTCCCTCCCTAAAGGACATTAGTGAACCAGATGGGTTTTTCATGCCAATAATTTAATGATTTTTTTTTAAAATTACAGATTTATTAACTGAATTTAAATTACACCAGTTGCCATGGTGGGATTTAAACCCCTGTTCCCAGAACATTGTCCTGGACCTCTGGAATACTAGTGCAGTGACATTACCACTACACCCCCCCCATGAACCAAATATACAGAGGAAAGCTGTAGTTCTTGAGAAAAATTGACAAAAGTGTTTACCCTGGCAATCGGGCAAACATAAATCAGTCATCCGTTTAATGCAGACTGACAGACATTACAGATTTCCCCAAGGCAATCTAAAAGGAGCTGGAGACAAAGTAGTCGAGGGCTGCAGCACGCAATACAGTGCTAGCTGTTGCAGGTAGTTGCGGAGATGTTAAATCTGTGACAACCTCCCTACAGATGCACAGCCTCCTTATGCACTGCTCCTCAGGACTGTAGGCATGCTGAACTGGGTCAAAAATTCCTTTGTTGGGGCAGCTGGGGAAGGGGGGGGGAAATGATGATTTCTGGGATCGTGCCTTCTATTTGCTCTTCCTTCCTGCCCAGGTGGTGGAATTCATTTAGTAAGAATCACAACGTAATGCTTGCAATATGCCTCCCAAAACATTGCAGCATTATCCCCCAAGTACAGCTGAGGATCCCTTTAAATACCACCAGAAGTGATTGCCTTCTGACTTATACTTCTCATGGTTTGCAGGCAGGGTAAGTAACTAGCAATAGCAGCGCAGGCATACAGGAGATTTAAAAAACATTCGGTCATGGGGGGCAGGCGCCACTGGCTGGACCAGCATTTGTTGCCCAGCCCTTATTGCCTTTGCAAAGGTCACGGTGAGCTTCCTTCTTGAACCGCTACAGTCCAAGTGTTGGAGAAACACCTGCATTGCTGTTAGGGAGTTCCAGGATTTTGACCCAACAAGTGAAGGAACGGCGATATAGTTCCAAGTCAGGATGACGTGATACTCGAAAGAAACCTGCAGGTGGTAGTGTTCACATGATCTGCAGAGGTCGTGGGTTTAGAAGCTCAAAGGAGCCTTGGTGAGTTGCTGAAGTGCAAAGGTTATTGCAGAAAATAAAAGTTCATGGTGTAGGGGGGTAACATACTGGCATGGATAGAAGATTAGTTAGCTAACAGGAAGCAGAGAGCTGGCATAAATGGGTCTTTTTCTGGTTGGCAGGATGTGATGAGTGGTGTGCCACAGGGATCACTGCTGGGGCCTCAACAGTTTACAATTTATATAAATGACTTGGATGAAGGGACCGAAGGAATGGTGACTAAATGTGCTGATGACACAAAGATAGGCAGCAAATTAAATTGTGAAGATGATGTACGGAGGCTACAAAGTGACATAGATAGGTTAAGTGAGTGGGCAAAGATCTGGCAAACGGAGTATAATGTGAAATCGTTCATTTTGGCAGGAAGAATAAAAAAGGAAGATTATCTAAATGATGAGAGATTGCAGAGCTGAGATTCAGAGGGACCTGGGTGTCCTAGTGCATGAATCACAAAAGTTAGTATGGAGGTAATTAGGGAAACTAATGTAAGTTATTTGTGAAGAGAATCGATTACAAAATTAGGGAGGTTATGCTTCAGTTGTACAGGGCACTGGTGAGACCACATCTGGAGATTGTGTACAGTACTGGTCTCCTTATTAAACAAAAGATGTAAATGCATTAAAAGCAGTTCAGAGAAGGTCTACTAGACCAATACCAGGAATGAGTGGGTTCTCTTATGAGGAAAGGCTGGATAGGTTAGGCTTGTATCCACTGCAATTTAGAAGAGTAAGAGGTGGCTTGATTGAAACCTTTAAGATCCTGAGGGGTCTTGACAGGGTGGATGTGGAGAGGATGTTTCCTCTTGTGGGAGAATTTAGAACTGGGGGGGGGGGGGGGTGTCACTGTTTAAAATTAAAGGATCGCTCATTTAAGTCAGATGAGGATAAATTTTCTCTCACAGGGTAGTGAGTGTTTAGAACTCATCCTCAAAATGCAGTGGAAGCAGAGTCTTTGAATATTTTTAAGGTAGAGCTAGATAGATTCTTGATTAACAAGGGGGTGAAAGGTTAATCAGGGATAGGCAGGAATGTGGGGTTGAGGTTACATTCAGATCAGCCATGATCGTATTGAATGGCGGAGCAGGCTCAAGGAGTCCTAATTTGTGTGCATCTTGCACAGTGGCAGTCATCTGTACCATGTGGTGGAGGGAATGAATTTTGAAAGTGGATGAGGTACCAATCAAGCAGGTTGCTTTGTCCTGGATTGTGTCAAGCTTCTTGAGTGTCGTTGGAGTTGCACTCATCCAGGCAAGTGGATTCCATCACAGTCACTGACGTGTGCCTTGTGGACGGCGGACAGGCTTTGGGGAGTCAGGTGAGTTACTCGCTGCCGAATTCCCAGCCTCTGACCTACTCTTGTAGCCACAGTATTTATATGGCTGGTCCAGTTCAGTTTCTGGTCAATAGTAACCCTCAAGCTAATGATAGTGGCATTACCATCGCTGAATCCCCCACTGAGTGTCAAGGGGAGATGGCTGGATTCTTTCTTGGAGATGGTCATTGCCTGGCACATGTAGGGCAAATGTTACTTGCCACCAGTCAACCCCAGCCTGAATATATTCTTGCTGCAATTGGACAGACTGCTTCAGTAGGACGGCATCAGAAATTCTGACCAGTGCTTGATCCCAATTAGTATTTTTCATTAGGCTGCCACCAGTTTCTGGCTGGCTAAGCCAAGGACTACCTGAAAATTGGAAAGAGCAGACAACCAATACATTCTGTGTCTCACTTAACATTTGTCCTGCTACTGGCCTGTTTTGAGCGAGATATTTGAGAGATGTAAATTGCGCCACATGTTCCTATTCGAATTGAATGGCTTATTTACTTCCTCAGATAACTGCCTACGACAAATTAACTTGTGACTTGATTTCTGAATGAACCAGTTTTTATTTTAGCCCATTAGGCATCATAACAGGTTGAGGGAGACTTTACCACATTACATCTTGACAAAAATGCCATTTTCCCCCACACATTCTCCATGCCATACACCTCATACCCACAAAATAGTAGGGAACCAACATGATCTTTTGGGCCTCTTAACAGTTCTGGGAATATTCATAAGAATGACTAGCTATAGTTTTGAAAAAGGTTTCCAAACAAACTGAACTAAACTTCTTAAAACAATAAAAACTCATTGTTCTGTTTATTGCTTCATCAGCACCGATTCCTATTAGTTGCTCCTTCACTGGATCTGTAGGCTTACTACATGAAATACAATTACCTGTGCAATGAGGTTCCAGGTGCTAGATATTGAAGCAATTTTTAAAAAAAAATTCATTTATGGGATGTGAACATCACTGGCTGGTCCAGCATTTATTGCCCATTCCTAACTGCCCTTGAGAACACATGATGAGCTGCCTCCTTAAACCACAGCAATCCATGTGGTGCAGGTACACCCACAGTGCTGTTAGGGAGGAAGTTCCAGGATTTTGACCCCGCGACAGTGAAGGAACGGTGATCTATTTCCAAGTCAGGATGGCAAGTGGCTTGGAGGGGGAACTTCCAGGTATCTGCTGCCTTTGTCCTTCTAGATGGTAGTGGTCTTGGGTTTGAAAAGTGCTGTCTAAGGAACCTTGGTGAGTTTCTGCAGTGCATCGTGTAGATGGTACACACTGCTGCTACTGTGCGTCAATGGTGAAGGGAATGAATGTTTGTGGGTGGGACGCCAACTAAGTGGGCTGCTTTGTCCTGGGTGGTGTCAAGCTTCTTGATTGTTGTATTTGGTATAGTCTTAATCATTATTTCTTTCCCCTTTCAGAACTTAAATCTTGTCATTATTACAGATTTAAGTGCTAAATATATTGGCCATTTAAGTTAGTTGTTATCAACGTTCCAGGTCACTGGGAAAACAAATATTGTAATGATTTTTTTTTTTAAAGACTCCTAAATTTAACTGTCTCCAGATAGAATAATCCTATTACTGTCATTAGGACTTGTTTGTGATACTAACAGCACTATTAATCCTGGTGCTGGATCTCCATTTAACGCCCAAAGACTGGAGACTTGTTGGACACAGATGCACTGCATCATCATAGTACAGAGCTGTATATCATTAAAATTCACCATCATGCCAGCTTCCTTTTATTCACACACTAGCTGTTGATAATAAAATTACTCTCTTTCAGGCTTTTTGACTAAATTATTTGGAGCAATAATACGGCAGACTGAAAATGAAAACATTTATTTATTTTTGGATGGCAAACATCTGACTACATAGGCAAAAAAATAAAGATAAATCTTGGATTTATTGCAGGTTATAAATACTGATGCTCAAGCCAGATTTAAATAGTATTCTACTTCCTGATGTGCTATACAGAATTATAATTAACTTGCAGAGATGCCTGATTCAAGTGATGAAATGTTGATTTAATTGCCTCTCTCTATTTGCTGGGATGTGCGCCTGAAAGATGTTGTTTATTGCCTTTAAAATGTAATAAAAACAATTTTTTTTTTAAATCAAGTAAATTTCTACTTTTCAATCTCCTTCCATTTTGTCTCCTCCGTACTGATTGAGGACTGATACTGGGGTATCGTTTTGCAGCCAGATCCTAGTGCCCAGTGTCTCACCCAATGGTTATTTATCATGTGTAAACCTGACCACTAAATATCAGTCTATCCACCTCTGAAGGGTATCGCCCAGTCATGTCCTTACTCACCCTCCATACATGCAAATGAAACATGGATTAGCAAATAGAAAGGTGGGAAACAGCTGACTTTTCTCCCTCTTAGCCCAGGCAAACCCAGACCAAGTGAAGCACTCTAATTACCAATTAATTAACCTAGCACAGACTAGAAACTAAACCCGAGGTTGTCTTGATCTTGTATATCTCAAGTTATGTACAATCATCAAATGACTCATTTGAGGCTTTTAAAAATGTGTGTTGGGCTCCTGCCAACATTGAAGTGCTTCTGCAGAGATCAATTGAACATTTGCTGATACAGAATAAATGCAGAGCGAGGGCAATTAAAGCTCAAAATGACCAAATTAGATGTCTGCCCTCCGGTATTATCCAACATCCTCAAAGAAAATGGTTTCTTGGAATGAGTACAGGCTTGATGCAAGTTAGATTTTTTTTTTGCAATAAATCTCTGGGTTAAATCAAAAGCATGACAACATAGTCATTGCTAGACCAAAAAAAAGAGACCCACAATCCATCTAGTTCACCTTCCACCATCCTAATGGAATTGCTGACTCATCATAGCAATCAATCCTCTATCAATTAGACACCAAGACCTCTGATACAAGGGGAGGTAAGCCCCAGTGGTGGATGGCTTTGGGAACTATAGGTCCAAAGCTACCCTTTGCTCCCAAGCATGCCACTCTTGTCACACATTGGCATCAGACAGCATGACAGGCAGGTGGGGGAGAGAGGGGAATAGGAGGGAACAATATGGCAAGAAGGCAACAACAAAAATTGGGTTCTCACCGTTAAACCAGTTTGCGATCATACCATCAATGGCAGGCCATGTTGTCCACCACCGCATGTCGGGAACCTAATTTCAAAACGCACTGCTTGCCGGAATCATCCCCCCACATGCTGGATCATCTGGGCATAATCATGACAACGTGCTTCACAACTGTACACAAGCGAAGTGCACCTGGCGAGCTACACTTCCCTCGGGACTTTGAGGTTTGTTTGCCTATCTTGCTACAGACAGCACTCGTGGTCATCAGCAGCAGGCTTCGCAGGCAGCACCACAGCACTTTTAAGGGGCTTATGGGCAGGTCTCTACCTACCAGACCAGCTGTAAGGCAGAGGTGGCTTTACAACAGCTGTGGGGCTAGGGCTTGAGTGGGGAAAGGGGAGAAGTGGCCTCAGGCAAGGAGAGGGACTGCAGGGCGAGGGCGTGTGTGGGGGCACATGTTGATCTGTGCAAGTGGCCTCAAGGTGGCGAGGGCCAAGGAGGCAGTCTACAGAGGAGACGAGGCCGGATGGAGACATGAGGGTGTGCGTGAGAGAGTGAGTGGTGATGTCCCGAGCTGGCAGTGAGTGCGATGATAGTGAACGTGCAATGGGCTTGTGAATGAGAGAGTTGAGTGATAAAATGGTTGCCTTATCCTGGCAGCATGGATGAGATCATTTGTCCGTTTTCTGCACTGGATGGCTGACCTGTGTGTGCAGCATCGGCACTGACCACCTCTGCCACAGGGGGTGGGGTAGAGGACATTGTGGTGGGTCACCTGGTGTCCAGGTACTGTCTCAGGGATGCATCATTGAATCGGGGGCAGGCTGCACTCTTCTTGGCTTTTGGTGCTATGTCTTACCGGAGCAGCCCTGGGCTGCAAGCATCAAGTGTGCGCATGGCTGCAGTTCAAATATGACCGTGTGAGGAAACGGCAAGGTGGGAAAATCGGAGGCCAGACACTAGCGAGACATTGTGTTTCCCTGTGGCTGCATAATTAATGAGGTGGAAAATGGGACAATACAGCCAGAAAACCCACCATTGCAGCCGGCGAGTAGAACTACTTTTTTTCCCCCACCCGCTACTGCACTGTGCGTGAATCTGGGATGATTCCACCCATTGTGTCATTTTGGGATACAGTATTTCAGCAATTTTGAGAGACAGTGTGAGTGTGTTTGGGAAGTTGTATAACAGAGGAATGTCCATTATCACAAGTGCCTAACATAGTAAATATTGATTTAAGGTGGTATAGTGACGAGTATATTTTCCCAATCTTCTATTTGTAGCAGGAAAGAGCACAAAATGCAGTTTTTCCTTCTTTATTCTCACGTCAACCTCTTCATTAAAAATAATGAAAACACCAGTAAGTTGTCAACCTATTCAAATAATCACGATAATTCCCAATAAAGACTCCCCGATTGTCAGCAGAACACATGGGAGTGAGAACAAAATTAAAATTGGCAAAAAAAAAAATCACTCGATTAGACCCCTTGTTCTACATAGATCAGGGTGCATATTTAATTGAAACTTACAGCTACAAATTCTACTGGCCTCACTACGGCAAAACTTGGGCTTGGCTGATTTCAAACTTTTAATATCCAACAAATCCATTTCAAGAATTACAAGGTCAAAATAGAACATGGCCAAAAAGGACTGATTTTAGTGTCTGTGTAGGGACATAAAAAAAGTGTCTCTGGAGTAACTTCCTGAACCAAAGTAGTGAGGGGATTGGGGTAGGCTGGAAAGCAGCCGGATGCCATGTATCAGCGCAGCTCAGGCTGAATTACCTCAACACTGCATGGGGTATAGCTCCATTGGACCTCCTGCACACTTTATAACCTTAAAGAGTCTACATAAGTATTTTCTTGCCTCCACTTCTCAAAAAATTCATTTATTTCGCCTAGAACAGGCAGAACTTTCCTTGGCTCTTAATAGTTAGTTGTGCATCAGTAAGGTATTATTGGCTGTGACCAGTATTGAGATTAGTTTAAAAGAGAAACGCCAGTAAAAATACATTAACATTGAGGTAACCTTTTATTATTGACCACCAGAAGATTAGGGAAGTAAAATAAGGTTCAACCAATTTGCAAGATACAAGCATGCATCAATTTGCATGGTTAATACAATGTTAACCATCTGGCAGCTTCAGGATAACTGCAGCCTAGTCTGTATCTACTTATGTTGCATAGCTGCATGGCTGACTTTCAGTTGGACCAATGTAACTATATTGCACTAAACCAATACAATGGTTAACATTGTATTAACCATGCAAATTGATGCATGCTTGTATCTTGCAAATTTGGTTGAACCTTATTTTACTCCCCTAATCTTCTGGTGGTCAATAATAAAAGGTTACCTCAATGTTAATGTATTTATACTGGTGTTTCTCTTTTAAGCTAATTTAGCTGACAAAAGGAGACGCACAATAAACTGGACTATGTAACAAATCTCTCACCACTTATTTGATCCTTGGGATAAAAAGCTTTTTTGGCAGCATCACAATTTAGCCCTGGCAAGAGCAAAGTGCAAGCATCAAGGAAAAAAACACGAAAAATAAATCAACATTCTTCTTCCTCTTCAATTGTTCCAATAGCACTTATATATGTGGAAAAAATACCAGACTTCTATTAGGATATCACAGTATAACAGTTGAATGGGTTTACCAGCTTCATTTTTTACAGCTTAAAATAAAATTAGAAAGATACTCATTAAAATGTTTTTTTGGTTTGAAAGCACAAAGCAAGCCTTAGAAATGGAATGTATTATGGTCAACAGAGCGCTTAAGAAGCTAACCATAAACAAGTCAGTAAGGGTTCCCATGCCTATTTAACCAGTCTACTATTGAAGAGAATTTTGAATCCAATAAAAATCAAACTAAAAGCGTGATGACTACGAAGCCATTGACAATTGATGGGAAAGGAAGAAGGAAAAAATGAAGAGTTTGTGTTTCAGACTTGGTGCCATCACTTCAATGATCAAAGAGCATTCACCCTTTAGCCTCACCTAAAGAATGAGCATCCAACCAGACAGCTCATAGGATAGGTGGAGATGATGGTACTTGTTATCCATGGAACCATATCCTAGGAAGAATCAACACTTCATGAGAAGGTCAAGATGAAAAGAAAAGTTTGATTTCAACATGATAAAAGTTAATGTTAACAACCTGAGTGCCACCTTGATAAATAGGAGGATCCAGAGAGCCTCAGGAAAATAGGCAATAGGCAAGTTTAAAAAAATCTTCGTTCTGCATTATTGGACTACAGGAGTGAAGCCAAAAGTGGAGCCAAAAGCACTTTAAATGGCTCCTGGGCCTTAATGGCACCACAACTTATGTTAAGACAAAGCAAATTGAGATTCATCAAATTGTTCCCTAAATTGTTCTGTATGGTGTCTAGATTCCAAAGACAAAAATATTTGGAAGAAACCTTCAGAAAGTGCACCAGAAATGAGCAAGAATTTCAAATTCCACTGTGTAGTTTGTTCAACCTTTCCTTATCAGCATAATCTATCTGAAGCATCATTTTACCAGGCCTCAGTTTCCAGTACCGGTAGAAAGCAATCCCATGCGAATTACTGGGAATTTCAGAGAACTGACTGACTTACATGTTACGAGGCAAATCTTCACTGGTGCATTAACTGTTCAAAATTATTCCTTCATAATGTGACTGGGGAAGTCCATCGTTTAAAGATGCACAAATTGCTCCATATTTTTAAATTAATTTTCTCAACTTGTAATGTGGTGCTAATAATGATGCTATTGCATCACTTTCATTTGCTTCAGATCCTGTCAGGAATGTTTCTATACGGACAACTTTTTTTGCTTTTTTTTCCCCATTTGTTCATGGGATGTGGGTGTTGCTGGCTAGGCCAGCATTTATTGCCCATCCCTAATTGCCCTTGTTCAGAGGTCATTAAAAAGAGTCAACCACATGTAGGAGTCACATGTAGGCCAAACCAGTAAGGACAGCAGATTTCCTTCCCTCACTTCCCATCAATCGACAATGGCTTTGTGATCATCAGACTTTTAATATCAGATTTTTATTGGATTCAAATTTCACCATCTGCTGTGGTGGGGTTTGAACCCAAGTTGCCAGACCATTACCCTGGGTATCTGGAATACTAGTTCAGTGACAATACCACTGCCTCCCTACAAGGGCTGTATTTTAACCTGCAAACTTCTTTTTCTGAGTTAGTTGTGTCAGGTTTAAGAACTGAGCCATTGTATTCTTAGAAACTGTACGAGTGCAAAATGGATACTGAAACTTCAATATTAAGTAACATTTAGAGTTAAGTAAAGGGAAACCGAATTACCATGCATACAGCTACAGGAACTGGTCCACCCTTGTCCAACACTGGGAGCTGATCAATCCTGAACATTTTAGTTAGTTCAACTTCTGAATTGGTTTAAAAAAAAAATTGCATGGCAATACCCTTCAATGAAACAATTTTGTAAACAAAACGTAATAAAAAAGCCAAACTAATGCACACTTCACCCCAATTCAGACCACAGATATCGTAGTTCTAGCTACACCAACTAGCTCATATCCGTAACAGAGGTTAACCTCCTATAATTATACATTTAAGTTTCTGTACAGTTAGTGCTGCAAGCATAGAGAAAATCTCTGGGATACACATTGGGAACAATGAATATCAGCTTTGTGAAAGCTAAATTAGCTTTCTAAATTGGCACTCTAAACATTCTAAATTAGCAGTTCTCATATGGCTTAAATGTACAGTTGAATTTTTCTTCCTTCCATTTCCAGTGTTCTTTTCTCCCCTCCTGATTGGGACATGATGCACAGACACTGGCTGCCCTCTTGTCCCTCACTCAAGTGGCCATTCTTTAATGCTTAAGCAGAGAACCTGGGCTGGTTATTCAACGTGGTCACCAAACTGATCTCTACACCCACATACTTCCACCTAGAATCTCTACATAGTGATCTGGAGTAGAAGCTCCAGTTTACTTTCCATTCTCCTGGGTTAGGTAGACAATCATTTCAGATGCGTTAACACCACACAGTTAGAGCCAAATATGGAATCTTCCTGGTCTATATATTTCCACACAAGAGTTCAGCTTTTTTTTTTGGGAGAGTTCTTGGAGAATCATAGAACCTTATAATACAGAAGGCCATTCAACACATCGTGCAATGTCAGCTCTTTGACAGAGTTTCCCAATTGGTCCACTTCCTTTCTCTTCTCTTTTCCCAGAGTCCTGCAATTATTTAGCCAATTCCCTTTTGAAAGTTATAACTGAATCTGTTTCTATCACCTTTTGTGTATGTCAAATCATAACCCACTGTGCAAGAAAAATCTCTTCACATTCAACATTGGCGCTATGAATTACTTTAAAAATTGTTTCTTGAACCTTCCGGCAGTGGAAACAGTTTCTCCTTTACTCCATGGAAACCTTTATGATTTTGCCTGTGTTACCTCTAGACTTGACAGCATCTGGCCAGCTTCTCATGTTCTATCTTCTGTACATTGAGGTCATCCAAAAATTTGCTGCCCATGTTCTAATTTGCACAATGTCCATCCACCCAGCACTCCTGTACTAACTGATCAACATTAGTTCCAAACCAAGCAACACCTCTACTTTTGAAATTCTCATCCTGGTTTTCAAATTTTTCCATTGTCTTGCTCCTCCCCACCACTGTCACTTCCTCCAACCCTACAACTCTGCTTCCCCACCACCCTTGAGATATTTGTGCTCGTCCAATTTTGCCTTAGCGTTTAAAAATCAATGCAACATTGCTGGCCATGCCTTTAGCTGGCACAGCCCTAAGCAATGGAATTCCCTCCCTAAAGTTCACTGCTTCTCTAATGCCTCTTTCCTCCTTAAAGCTTTTGACATCTGCCCCAAAATTTCCTTATGGCTTGGTGGAAATTGTTTCATAACACACCTGTGGAGCACCTTGGAATGTTTTGATATGTTGAAGGCACTATACAAATACAAATTGTTTTTCTAGTGTTTACATGTAAACTCTCATCCTTGGTACCATTCTAGTACATCTCCTTTGTACCATGTCCAAGAGTTTGGAATCGTACGAAAGTGTGGGGCCCGGAATACCTTAGCTGCAGAACTTTTCCCATCAGTTTCACACCAATTATTTCACAGTCTGTACTTTTGACAAAATAGCTTCATGCTGTTTGCCATACTCAATGAGCTTTCAGATTAACTTACACATTAGCAATACTGTAATTTTATTAATTAATGCAAAAAAAAAACACTATAACCAGGCATATTTATTGGCCATTATTTTGGAAACTCCAGTCCTCAACTCGGCACATGTTCCACTGTATCCAAATTCCCAAAAATATTTCAACCCAATAGGCAAAGCACCTGCAAATCTTGGTTATTCAAATTCCAAACCTCATTTCAATAGGTTCTTCAGTGGAGCAAAGAAGATAGGTCATATTAAGTCAGTAAAATTCAGTCATATTAAAATCAGTAAAATCTAGGGCCTTTTTGATAATTTTTCCTTTCTTCTAGTTTGAAGATGTTTGATTATTACATAGTCACAATTTATTTCTCAGTTATGTGTCTGTCATATACAAAAGGGTAACTGCAATCTGTATACCTAGAATGTTTTAAACCCAATAGAGTACACATTCTCTCTTTATACAAACACAACACTCCACTCACCCATGCCAAAGGAGTCAATGTTTTTTGATCACATGCTCACCCACAAAAAAAAAAGCATATGCACAAATTTTGCTGGAGCTCAACCAGCTGAAACCAGTGTCAGAATGAGGCCCTGGTAAACTTACTTCTGCTCAACTAGGGTCACCTTACCAGTTAGGGCACTGGTTTACGAGGTATCTGGAGCTGGGCAAATGGAATCCCAAACCCCAGAGACAAGTCTCCCTTTCCAGTTTTCATTAATAAACCAGGGTTGGCTGGTCATTCATTATCACTACCCTGGAATAATGTGGTTCTGCTTGATTAGGTGTCAGATTATTAACTACGATGCAGACTTTGCTCCATCATGAAGCTACCTCTTCCTGAAAAAAGAAAATCACACTTATCATTCCCCTCATCAACTGGCTCTCCTCCACCACCTCCCACAAAAGTCACGAATTGATCAGACAATGGACAAGAGTTGATTAGAGCCATTGTCAAGTGGCTAACCTGTACTAGGAGTTCCTCACAGCTCCATATTCACTAGGAATGTATTTAAAATCTCACAATGACAAGTTTTCTTTAAAACCCGAGTAACAACAATAAAATCTAAAAGTTCTTCAAGGTTAGTATCAAAGCTGTAAAACATAATGGAGTTCAAATGAGGTAAACCTGAAAGTGAAATCTGCAAGAAGTACTTCATTGACTGTAGAGCACTTTGGGTCTTTGTTATGAAAGGTGCTATATAAATGCAAGTTCCTTCCTTCCGAGGCCTGAAATTCGTCACTACCTTTAAACACAATCCTACGCATTTGCTGTTATTTCTCAACATAGTACTGCTCGGTATAGATTCAAGGAAAGTGTTTAGAATGAAATAGTTTACAAAAAGGTAGGTAGAAAAAAAAACAACTTAACCCCGTAGTTTGGCCTTACAACTGAAGGCAACTTTTACATTGATGTAGTTTCCGCTACTGATCAATAGGAAATAGGCAGCAACACCATTCCCAAGTCCTGATCGAGCTCTGGAATCAACCCAAGGACAGCAGTGCAGTGGGAGGGGCCCCCTGGGAGTGGCTCTCACATTACTTGAGCTTGGAATTCTGTTGTAAAAATGCAGTTCTCTGAGAAACCAGGATTAGAAACTGCTTACAGACTCCCTTCTGCTGTTATATTGCACAGTGCCTGTGCTCCAACATCAAATAGCGGCAGGAAAAGCCAAGTTTTACACACACCCACACACGTAAGATTTGCCCCAATATGCTAGTAAAATAGATCTTGGCCTTAGTGTCATCCATGACAAACACATGAAATCAATACACATGTTGTCTTACTCAAAGGTAAAATTTTATACAATTGCAGGGCTTAAAATGTCTGGCTCAAGCTAAACGTTACACATTAAGTATATCCACCGTATAAACGGGGACAAAAGCAGTACAGTTTCAGGATTGTACTGGATGTATTACACACAGTCCAGAGTCCACAGGGCAATTCCAGGATATGATTCACAGGACAATGTCAGTAACAATGAAAGTTAAAAGTTAAAAAGGAGACAGATTTTACAATGAAATGCTGACATGATATAGGCGCATGCAATAAAAAATATCAAGGCGGGTAAGCTGTAAACTCTAACACAGTCCCTCCCCTCCCCTCCAGCTGAGTGGGTGTTGGAGCTGCTCCCGGCCGGCCTCAGGGGTGACTTACCATGGCGTCCAGATTCTTGAAGTCACACAGCCTCCTCTGGGCTTTGGGGCGGAAAGCCTCCTGGTCGGGCGGCTCCTGCAGGGCGTCGCGGATCTCCTCGTCGATCTCCTCCTCCAGCTGGATCAGCATGGGGGCCAGCATGCCGAACTTGGAGCCTCGCCTGGCCACTTCCAGCAGGCACAGGACGAAGTTTTTCTCGTTCTTCCGGAGGACCAGGTCGTCGGTCTCGAACATCAGGGCGTCGCGGATGCCCAGGTCGCGGCGGCACCAGCCGATGAAGTTGGACACGTTGTCCCTGGCGACGAAGGAACCGGGCGACACGTTCCGCGAGGCGAAAGTCACCTCGGTGCGGGGGATCTTCACCCTGCCGGCCACCTCGGGCCACTTGGACTGGAACTCCAGGGCAGTCTGGTTAACGTTATTGGCGTGTTGGCACAGGGCACATCCCGTCTCCAGCGTTTCCATAAAAATGTCGACGTGGATCTCCAAATCGTACAGGGCATTGAGCCACTCGGCCAAGTCCTCCTTCATGGCGTAAAGATACTCCTCGCTGGACCTGAAGGGTCGGATACTCTTACTGGCAGCCGACTGGATGTTACTCTGATCCGCCATCTCTCCCTCTCTCTCTCTCTCCCTGCGCCACTCCTGTTAATCCGGTCCCGGTCAGTCTCAGGTAGCACACTGCCTCATCACTACCGAGCCCAGCTCCATCCCACCAGGGTTAAACCTCCTCCTCCCTCTCTGGTTCTCACTAACCTGACACTGACCCACCTGGTTAAGTGCACTCCCAAACACAGCAAACCTCGTCCCGTCAAACCCGTCTCATCAAATATGCATAAACACCAGGCGATGGGGATCTCTCTCCCACCACCAATTGGTGAGTTGCATCTCTCATTCCCGCCCATAGGCTTGTGCCTATCTTGTGAAAACTGCAGGCTTCCGGTTACGTTTTCTCTCCCCCCCCCCCCCACGCCATCAACCAACCAACCCTGCCTTCCAGTTGAATTGGCTCTGTTTACATCCTCATCACTCTTGCCGTGAGTTAACGCCATGGAAACGAGTCTCTCGCCCGACCCCAATTCACACCGGGCTCTATAATGTGGTCTGGCTGGAATGTTGTGCAAAAGGTTAACTGTCAGCAAATAACCAGCCGGGGTATCACGGCTCTCGGTAAATTAAGTCGGTCTAAGTTCCCTATTGGAAATAATCATACTTTTTTTTTCTGTGGGCTTAAGTTAGTTACACGTAAATATTTTGGCTCTACAGTCTGCAATGATGTAATTCGCTGAGCCTGTGTCAGTGATAATCATTTGCAAAAGTCCCATTACCTCACTGACTTGTCAGGAACAGTAACAGGGCTACAGTAGCGGCCAATATTTTTATTGGGTACAATTTGGCACCGCGCGGGCGGCACTTTATTTTCCCCGTGTCCATTACAAAGTGTGATTTAAACAGCAGACAAGAGATAGACACTCAACAAAGGGGGAAGGGGAAGGGAGGTGAGGGAATTGTGGAAATATGTCAGTCATGGAGGTAGGTGGAGCCCTTCCATTTTCAGAGGCACACTGATTGTTCCTAGTTTCTATTCTAACATCTTTAACATTAATTAACTCTTTGAAACCTGTAAATCAAATTGCTTCGCGCAAGGTTGGTCACTGAATCTGCCTCGTGGACAGATTGGTTGGCAAATTATTTTTATAGGAGTTCTCTCTGGTGTCCTGGCCAATGTTTTTATCCCCCAGTCAATAGATTCTGATCATTATCACGTTGCTGTTTGAGGGAGCTTGCTGCGCGCAAATTGGCTGCCGTGTTCCGTTGGTTACAGCAGTGACTGCACTTAATTGTCTCTAAAGCGCCTTGGGTCCTTCTGTGGTCGCCGAAGGCGCTATATAAATGCAAGTCTTGCTTTCTGTATGTCTTGGGGAGCGGTTAATGGCGGACAAAGCCCATATTCCAAAAGAAGATGAAAAAAAAATCGTGTAGAAAAATGTGGCGAGTCTGGAGAGTTTGCAAGCGACTGAGTCAAGGAACTGTTGGTCGTCAGGAGGAATATCAAATAATGGAAGGGCCAAACTGCGTAGGGATATGCAGAGTCGCAATAAAAAGTTATTAAAATCTAAAGGAAACGATATAAATAGAAAAAAGAACAGGATATTTTCCAGTCAACGTTTAATCACCACTAGATATTCACACCAGTTTGACGTTTTGTTGGCCTGCGAGTTCTATAAAAATGTAGTTGCAAATTGATTCAAAACATTTTACTGGCTCATTCGTTCATAACATCATAATTTCGATAATGTCATTATTTTGTTTTCATAGATATGAATTAGGAACAGGAGTAAAGCATTGGGCCCCTCAAGTCTGCTCCTGCTTTCATGGACCCTTCATATTTGTCTTGGAATAATTTAATGCATTGTCCCTCTTTAGTCGAGGTGAGCACTTGGCACACATAATTCGATGACTCTTTGTTTAATTAATTGATTCGCAGGACAGTTACGAATTGACACTTCTGAAGCAGTCTTGACTGCAGTCCCTGATTTAATTGATCAAGGCAGTGAAGTGTTGGAGCAGGAGAGAGTGGGCAATTTGTGCTAGATCAGCAAGTCTCAGTTGGAATGATGGGGATGGGGATGATGGGGGGGGGGGGGGGAGGGTGATGGGGATGGGGATGATGGGGGGCGGATGGGGATGATTGGGGGTGGTGATGGGGATGATGGGGGGGATGGGGATGATGGGGATGTTTGGGGGGATGGGGATGATGGGGGGGGATGGGGATGATGGGGGGGGATGGGGATGATTGATTGGGGGTGGTGATGGGGGTGATGGGGATGATGGGGGGGGGGGAGGCACACATGAAAAGCGGTTGGTTAGGCAGATCCCGTACAGCCCCTGTTGAACCTACTGCCCAAAGGAGTCTCTTGGGGGAAGAAAGCTGATATGGGGGAGGAGAGGACATGGAAGGTTGAGGCGCTCAGTTCCGTGGCAGTCTTACATCATTTCAATTTCATTGCAGGTCACAGCAACTGTTCCAAACTCCTTAAACAATAATTCCCAGGGGTGCCTTGACGCGTTTAGAGAGGCAACTTCTCCCACCAATTCTTAAACAACAAGTTGGATATTTCCGAAGAAGAGTCATATTGGACCCGAAAGGTTAACTCTTGTTTCTCTCTCCACAGGTGCTGCCAGACCCTGCTGAGTTTTTCCAGCACTTTCTGGGTTTTTTTTTAAATCCCAGATCTCCAGCATCCGCAGTGTTTTATTCTTATTAAACAGTCGAACAGAACTGGGAAGCTTGTTAGTAGTTTGAGAGCGGGACAGTGTATGTCGGGGCTGCTTGCTCACGCCTCTCAAAATATCAACTACAATACCAAGCAGAAATCAATCGAGACGAAGGCAGTGCAAAATGCTGTTTCGGCAAGTGGGCAACAGAGCTGGAGATTCAGCAAAAGACTCAATCAATTGTCCTTTTATAAGGCACGTTATCAGCAAACAATTCTGCCATCTAGTGGTCCGTTAGTGTTATGCAATCTCGCTTCCAAACACAAACCATTGTCGCAATTTATGTCCCCCACTGTGCTTTTCTTCTACATTTAGCCAGGTAAGAGGCAACAACAAAAAAATCGATCAGGATGCTTTTATTCACTGCTTCGATTTCTGCTACCACATCTCTAAGTAAAAAGAGTGTTTATTCCTGTAACATAAATACTCAAATATTGTAAATTAAATGCTCTAATGTTTTTAAAGAGACGATTCGTGCTTTCGGGGTCCAAACTATGATGCGCACTGTTCCCAGACCCAGAGGGCAGATAACTCCAAGCTGCTTGGACACCAGCCTTTATTTATGGTTCATGGAATGTTGGCCTTTATCGCAAGGGGATTGGAATTTTTAAAGTGAGGCAGCGATGCTTCAGTTATACAGAAAGCCCTAGTCAGACTCCACATGGAGCAGTGTGTTCAGTTTTGGGCACCGAATCTCAGGAAAATATATTGGCTTTGCACACATTCAGAACTTAAATATCAGGGCTTAAAGAGTTACATTATGAGGATATGTTGCATCAACTTGGCTTGTATTCCCTTGAGTTGATATCAGGGTCTCAAAGCGTATAGCCAGTGATGCAGGTTAACCAAGCACTGATGCTTATTTGTATTGCCCTGTGTCAAGAAATGTGATGCGATTTTCAAACTTGATACCATAGAGGTCTTCCCTCCAGACCCAGCTTTGTAACGTCACAAGAATGATGTAAAGGCTTAAAGGGTTCAATTATGAAGATTTGCTGTGTCAGCTTGGCTTATCTTCCTTTGAGTTGTGGCACTGCAAGCACAGAGAGCTGGACTCACTTGTAGACACACAGTCATTATGGTACAGAAGGAGGTCATTTGGCCCAACAAGTCCATGCCAGCTTATTGACTTTGTGACCTTCACCATGTATAGACTCAATGAGCATGAAGGGATTTGTGGCTGGGGAGATTGAGATGCGATAGTGGGTAGGGAGACTGAGGTTTAGGGAAGGGATCATAAGAAGGATATTGGGGCAGTGGATCAGCCAGTTGTGAGATTGGGCCAAAGGAAGTTGGGAGAGAAAGTGAGAGGGGCTATGGAGACTGGGGTTGGGGGATGGGGAGCTTGGAAGAGAAGGAGGGGCTAGTGTAAAGTAGTGAAAATGTGAAATTGTCCATTTTGGCAGGAAGGATAAAAGAAAAGCATATTATCTAAATGGTGAAAGATTGCTGAGCTCTGAGATGCAGAGGGATCTGAGTGTCATAGTGCATGAATTGTAAAAGAATAGTATGCAAGTACAGTAAGTAATTAAGAAAGCTAATAGAATGTTATCATTTATTGTGAGGGCAATTGAAGACCAAGTAGGGAGGTTATGCTTCAGTTATACAGAATTCTAGTGAGACCACATCTGGAGTACTGTGTAAAGCATTGGTCATCTTATTTAAGGAAGGATATAAATGCGTTGGAAGGAGTTCAGAGAAGGTTTACTAGACTAATACCTGGAATGGGTGGATTGTCTTATGTCTTATGAGGAAAGGTTGGGCAGGCTAGGCTTGTATTCACTGCAGTTTAGAAGAGTAAAAGGTGGCTTGATTGAAACCTTTAAGATCCTGAGGGGTCTTGACAGGGTGGATGTGGAGAGCAGGGTGGATTTGGAGAGTATGTTTTCTCTTGTGGGAGAATCTAGAACTAGGGGTCACTGTTTAAAAATAAGGAGTCTCCCATTTAAAACAGAGATGAGGCAAATTTTTTGTGAATCTTTGGAACTCTCTTACTGAAAAGGCGGTGGAAGCAGAGTCTTTGAATATTTTTAAGGCAGAGGTAGATAAATTCTTGGTAAGCAAGGGGGTAGGCACAATGCAGATTTGAGGTTACTGTCAGATCAGCCATGATCTTATTAAATGGTGAAGCAGGCTCAAGAGGCTGAATAGCCTACTCCTGCTCCTTATTTGTATGTTCGTAGTCAGGGATGATTTGATAATGGTCTGTGGCTAAGAAATGAGGGCTCAGGGAAAGAGAGAAAGTCTCAGGAAATGCAGTTCAAAGATATGGGCTCAGGGGAGATGGGCAGTCTGTGAAATGGGGGGGGCGTGGTCAGGAGATTGAGGCTCATGCGAGGGCAGAGATGGAGATTAGGGACTTAGGACAAGAGGATTGGGGGGGAGAGGAGTGGGATTGGGGGGGGAGAGGAGAGAAATTGGGTGAGCAGGGTAGAACAGGGCAGGGTGGGACACAACGTCAGAACCAGCAGCAGCAACATTTGCACGGTAATGTGTGGAAATTGTTCAGAGAGGAGCAGCCAGCAAAGGTATGAGTGAAAGCTGGGGATGTTACTGAGGGCAAACAGTGAAAGATTGTTCCCACTAGTGGGAAAATGAGGAATAAGGGGATAGGATTCTCAATGCACTCAGCGAGTATCCCAAGCTCTAATAGACAGAGGAGTAACAGGAGAGCAGATATAGCCGGTAACGGTCCACAGTAGTGCTTTGGAGTGGTGAGGAGCACTCTTGCTCTTCATGTTCTACAGAAGGGGAAGTAAAATAAACTTTCCCTACCATTTCTTCAATAGTCTCTAGCAGTCCCTTTAAGGACCCCTGATTTGGCTGCTGTAGAACTGAGAAAAGTAGTTGGGGCTTGCTTAGCACATTCTCCAGCCAGTTTTCCTTTCATATTTAAATTGAACCAATGTTGACTCTGCCAGGGATGATACAAACAGTAAGGACCAATATGGCAGCCATCATGTAGATTCGGTACAAGATCTTGCACCCAGTAATTGTTTACTTTGAACCTGGTTTACACCCTGAAAAATGGCAAAATGCAGAACCCATTTCTGACCCAGTGTGTCTAAATAGCTTGTGCATCATGCAGACCACACTAAGTACCAGGATGTTGGATCAGGCCTACCATACAAATTGAGTTTGAAACTCCTCGTCTAACAAGTGCGGTTGGAGCAGCCACAAACTATTGAAACTGAAAAAGCAGACATTCCATTTGTGGCAGACTTTGTGGGATTTGCTTAAAGAAAAAAGGGCTTACTTGTAAAACCTACTGTACATGTATTACACACGGCCCCGTGTCGATCTAGCACTTCCCTAGCACACAGCAAGCCACTTCTGAATAGAAATAACATTCAGATTAAGCTTACAGGGTTAAGAGGTGGAGCCTGGAGCAACACTAAATGGTAAATTTTGAAGAATGAGGCCAAAGGACATAGATTTTAACAAAAGAAAATCTTTTGTCCAGAGCAGCATTTCTGATTCATGCTCAGTCACATCCTTGATAATTTTAGGTGACCCAGAACATTGATCACTTTGTAGCTTTTTGCAACATTTGGCATCATCAACCAGAGAATGTAGCGCTCGCCAAGCTCCGAACTAGAGATGGTATTTACAGAGAGAGAGAGAGAGAGAGACTCTTAAAAACAGACAAATTAGGAAGAACCTCTTTACTCAAACTGCATTAAGCAGTATAGACTAAAATATCAGGAATGTTCAAAATGCAGTTGGATGCTTTAGTGAACGATGCAGTTGCAAAAATACTGTGGAGGTATATCTGTTAACCATTTAAGGAGTACTGGTTAAAAGGGCGTTCAATAAATCTTTAACTCCCTTCTTTCAACTCCCTATCCAATAGATATATTTGTGCAAATTTTAAAAGGGGTTCGGAGATGATAGGTTGTTAAGATGCTAATGAGCTAGCTTTGGCATTAACTGTAAAATATTAGGTACTTTGCTTGCTCGTCTTGGTAATCTATAAACCGGTCATACCCCATGTGCTGGGGAGTCGCTGGCCCTGGGTGCTCAGCAGGAAGCCAGGCAGGCCTTGCCGTCCTGGCTTTGAGCAACAAGAGACAAAATATACAGAGTGTGGCAGCCAAGGGAATGTTTTAAAATAAAATGCTGTGAGGCAATCAAGCAGCATAGGTCTGCCAGAAGTTTCAAGTGTAGACAAGAATAGCCAGAAACAATCTTGTTTAAATAAAGGCAGCCTGTTGATATAAGGAGGCATAACATGTTCATTATTCTAGTATTATTGTGCAAAGGTAAGTTGTACTATTTGAATTAAGCAAGTCTGATTGTAACTGCCATTCTGTATGGTCACCTTACTGTGATGTAAGGTAGCTTATCAATTCATATCAAGCCTCACAACACCAAGTATTTGCTCTGTCCTTCCTCGGAGAGATTTAAAGAAATAATTATGCTATAAAACTCAAATATTTGTTTCAGGTTACAGGGGAAATTTTTTTTCATTCACGGGGTGTGGGCTTCGCTGGCTGGGCCAGCATTTATTGCCCATCCCTAGTTGCCCTTGAGGTGGTGGTGGTGAGCTGTCTTCTTGAATCCGCTGCTTTGTACTGGATGCTTTAGTTACATCTCTGGATTACACTATCATACAAATAGGCAGGGAGAAGTGTCAATGAACCACATAAAAATAAGATGCTCATTCTGCTTATGGGAGTGACAGATGGCACTGAACCTGAGAAGGTATCTAAGACTGATCTGAAATTGTAACAATCAAATAAAACTGACTTTCAAAACAAAAACACCTGGAAAAACTCAGCAGGTCTGGCAGCATCTGTGGAGAGGAACACAGTTAACGTTTCGAGTCCGCATGACTCTTCAACAGAACTAAATAAAAATAGAAAAGGGGTGAAATATAAGCTGGTTTGAGAGGGTGGGGTTGGGACAAGAAGAACTGGATAGAGGACCAGTGATAGCTGGAGATAACCAAAAGATGTCTCAGATAAAAGGACAAAGAGGTGTTGAAGGTGGTGATATTATCTAAAGGAATGTGCTAATTAAGGGGTAGAAAGCAGGACAAGCAAGGTACAGATAGCTCTAGTGGGGGTGGGGTGGGGTGAAGGAATCGAAAAAGGCTAAAAGGTAGAGATAAAACAATGGATGGAAATACATTTAAAAATAATGGAAATAGGTGGGAAAAGAAAAATCTATATAAATTATTGGAAAAAACAAAAAGGAGGGGGAAAATCAGAAAGGGGGTGGGGATGGAGGAGAGCGTTCATGATCTAAAGTTGTTGAACTCAATATTCAGTCCGGAAGGCTGTAAAGTGCCTAGTCGGAAGATGAGGTGCTGTTCCTCCAGTTTGCGTTGAGCTTCACTGGAACAATGCAGCAAGCCAAGGACAGACATGTGGGCATTAGAGCAGGGTGGAGTGTTGAAATGACAAGCGACAGGGAGGTCTGAGTGATGCTTGTGGACAGACCGAAGGTGTTCTGCAAAGTGGTCACCTAGTCTGCATTTGGTCTCTCCAATGTAGAGGAAACTGCATTGGGAGCAGCGAATGCAGTAGACTAAGTTGAGGGAAGTGCAAGTGAAATGCTGCTTCACTTGAAATGAGTGTTTGGGCCCTTGGACGGTGAGGAGAGGGTAAGTGAAGGGGCAGGTGTTGCATCTTCTGCAGTTGCATGGGAAGGT
Organism: Carcharodon carcharias; assembly: GCF_017639515.1. NCBI lineage: Eukaryota > Metazoa > Chordata > Chondrichthyes > Lamniformes > Lamnidae > Carcharodon > Carcharodon carcharias. Next base: position 28,479,283 of record NC_054479.1, read on the forward strand.
GCTGTGCGAGGGGGTTGAGGTGTAGGGGGTGATCGAGGAGTGGACCACGGTGTCACGGAGGGAATGATCCCTACGGAATGCCACCGGGGGGGGGGGGGGGGGTGAAGGGAAGATGTGTTTGGTAGTGGCATTATGCTGGAGTTGGCAGAAATGGCGGAGGAAACAGACTTTCATTTGGTTATTCCAAGTATTTCTCACCTAACCCTTCCAACGTAAGCTTTCCAATTCCAGTCATTAATCGAACGCAGCTACTGGTTGTAAGAATCCTTTTTTCTAAGGGTGCAGTCCGAACTTCCTAGCAGGTTAACCATTAATTTTTGAGGTTTTCCCAGGGCTCAGCATGATTTAACCCATTTATCCTGTTCAGGAATGAGGTTCAACAGACAAAACAATCTTTTCTCATTCGTAGCTTTATGTTGCTATGGATATTTCACAAAACGTTGTGACTGCAGACTTCACTAACAAATGGTCCAATTGGTGTATTTTTATTGTTTGTGATTGAGACTTATAGCTCAGTTCTTTGAATGTAGTTGGGTGTAATGAAAGAGGTCTTGTCACGGTATTAAGGAAGTTAAAGTTTCTGAAACAGTCAAAGATAACTTGCTTTAAAAACTTGGCTTAAAGGTCAAGTGAAATTTGAGTTTTGAGGTCTGAAGTGAAGTCTTTGACAACAGTCTCCTAACAAATTACATTAATTTTTAAAACTCCCAGTTCAATAAGATTTGCTTTATCTCAATCATCTAAAATTACATATCTTTTAAGTTCCATTAGCAAGTGATGTAATAAAGTTTTATTTAAATGTCATAATCATTTAAAAATGTGAGGCTAATACAATAAAAATATAAAGTACCACCATCTGTAAAGTCAACACCTTTTTTTGTTTTTACCTTAATTCCAATGTTACATTGCGTATTTACAGCAACTATGCCTCCGCTAACTTAAGAAATTGACTTTGAAGTAAAGTTGGTTTCTTGGGTAGCTGTGGCATTGCTGTAACTTTTAGTAAATACCCATCAAACATTTGAATTAAGTTTAGATTTGGCATTTTTCATATTTTCCACATTCACATTTATAGCATTACAAGTGAATTGAAGAAAAACATGATTGTCATAATGACTCCACCTCCTGTAATTATATAGCATAGTTAACATAAAATGTCTAAGGCATTTACTGAGCTGGGGAGGGGGGGTGGGTGGGGAAAGAGTGATCTCAGATGCTGAGCAGGAATTGAGAGAGAAGAGTTGGAGGAGATGACATGATGGGCTGAAAGGTCAAGAAACTGCAGTCTTATGATCAGACTCAGGACGTGATTTGAAGACCTAAGATTACAGGTCTCTATTTGTACATTAAACTGCTGTGAAATAGGAAAAGCAAAGACTATTGGATTGTTTTTGCCCAACTTGCATGCTTGAAGATCAGGCTGCATATTGACACAAAGTAGTAACTTCCATTATAAAATAATGGATTGCACTAAAAAACTCACTTTTCAAAATTGTGAGAGAGAGAGAGATCAAAAATGGTGGTTCAACATGGAATGGGAAAAAAATTGCTCAAAAGGGAGGAGGGAGGCAGATGAGTGCTACTGAAAATGACATGGTGGAGAGTTACTTTGTACTGGAATTAATTCCCAAAGGCCTTACCTCCTCATTATTAGTCCATGTCACAGACAGAGGAGAAGGAAAGCAGAGGATGAAAAATCCAAATGAAAAGAAAAATAGTACCAAAGGTAGGGTATTTTAATTCCTCCTTCATTTTCATCTTCCATGTACTCTAGGCATAAAGCGAAATAGTAAAAAAAAAATTCTATGGATATCGTTATGCTACATCTCAGTTTGACAGTGGTATCTACACAGGTTGGCAAAGCCAAGATATATTGCCAGTTCAGTGTTGCTTTCTGATCAGAGAAAACAAAGTTGAACATATACACAGATCTCTGTTCACGAGCATCAAATACTGGTTAAACTTTAGAGTAATGTAAGAATTGGCCAGATAATTGGTTCTCAGCTATTCAAAATTACCTTAAAATTGCCCAAACTACATGAAATCTACCTGAGTTAGTCTCAGATTTAATTAGGGTGGTTGGATACACAAATGACACAATGGATTTGCATTGATTGTGAACAAAACCACTTTGCATCATTGCAAACTGTAATATTGCTGGCGTATTGCATTTAATGTCAATTAAAATTTGGAAACTATGATGACACAGAATTACAGAATTGAATCTAAATAAACAAGTTTACCGTTGATCCCTGAGGTGCCTCTTATCCTGTTTGGCCTGTCATCCCCATTTAATTTACACCACAATCTCTAAAGACTGTCAGATAGATTATCAGATACAGATGATGTATTGCACAACTTTCACAATGGTTTGCCGATCATTAGTTTTCCCCGCAAAACTAAAATGTTGCTGCTATCATTTATAAATATTCAGAGTCACTTAATTTCCCCACGCGTCGTGGTCATTGCTGACTGATTGTACATTACATGGTAAATTGTGCACACAACAGATGGTACATGTGTGTGAGAAAATCTGATGTGAGAGAAACACAAGGCGAGATTTCATCCAGGTGATGGGGGTCTTGTCCACAGGCTGGGGAGCTGGTTAGAGCCCACATCGCCTGCGTTTGGGAAGGCCCACTATATTAAATGACAATCAGGCAACCAAGTGGCCAGTGAAGTCCTTCCTCGGGATTAAGGACGCCGGGGATGGAAACCCACCCACCCCCCCCCCCCCCCCCCCCCCCCCCCCCCACTCCAAGAGCTTCTTGCCTGAGTCCTGCAGTTGTCCATTGCAGGCAGTGTCAGTGGGAACAGTGGCAATGCACCCACCAGAGACCCAAGATTAGCCAGGGACCTAGGCCACAGGTGAGTGAGGGCAGGACATGCCTCACAACATTGAAGTCGTGGAATGAGGGGCAGGGTCTGCGGTAAGGGTGGGGATGTGTCTTTCAATGGGCCCCACCCGCTGCATCCTAATGCCAAATTCCTCAATCAGGTACTAAGTGCTGGGCACTGAGGGACAACCCATGAGCCTGCAAGCAAACACCTGTTGAATACCAGAGATGACGGGATGAGGCCCTGAAGTGCCCACTTAACAGCCTCAGTTGGTGGCTGAGTGGGAAGGCCAACATCAGTCTGTATTTACACATAACAATTACTTATTGGCCTAAAAAAAATGGGGGGGGGGAAGGCGTGGGCAGAGTGTAGCCCAAAATTGGAATAATCCTGTTTGCATTACATATCCTGTGATTATAAAATAGAATACCATCCAACTTATTGCGTGCAGTGCCATGAGAAATCTGCTCATATCAGTATTGAGACTGTGCATATCCATATCATGTAACAAATCTGTCTAACTCAGCCTTCAATATATTCAATGACCCAGCCTCCACTGCTCTCTGGGGTAAAGAATTCCAAAGATTAACAACCCCCTGACAGGTGAAATTCCTCTTCATCTCCAGCTTAAATGGGAGACCCCTAATTTTGAAATTGTGTACCCCAAGTCTCGATTCCCCCATGTGGAGAAACATCCTCTTGTCATCCACCCTGTTAAGCCCCCTCACAATCTTGTATGCTTCAATAAGATCACTTCTCATTCTTCTAAACTCCGATGAATATAGGCCCAAACTGGTCAACCTTTCTTTATAAGGCAACCCTTTCATTCCATGAATTAACCTAGTGAACTTTCTCTGAAAGTATATTCCTCTTTAAATAAGGAAGAACTCCTTCAGAGATGTCCAATGATTATGATTGGCCTCAAACACCACAGCCATCTTCCTTTGTCCAGCATGACTTCGACCAATGGAGAGCTTTCTCTGAATCTCTGATTTCAATTTTGCTAGGGTTCCTAGATGTCACATACTGTCAACTAGTGTTGCCTTGATGTCACTCTCACCTTCCCTTTGGAAATCAGCCCTTATGTCCATGTTTCGACCAAGGCTGTTATTGATGTCTGGAAATGAATGGCCTTTCTTAACAGACCCTTGCTTCCTCTTTTATTAGTCTCACAGATATGTTGGTGTCATTGCTATCCCGAGGATGCTTTCCCATTCTAAGAAAACTCCAACACAGGGAGGCCAACATGTAAAACAAACATTACAAGATCTTGAACAAGTGAATACACATGTGAACAAGTGCAATTACTTTCTCCAGCAGACATGAGTGGGGTGGAAGTTGCAATAAAATGGGTTTGAGCACTGATATAGCAGAATACGCTATTGGACAGAGGTTAGTTTTTCCTCTGGTCAAGGTGTAGTCAAAACAATCTATAATAAACTTGGACTAAAAACAAAAACTGCTGGAAATACCCACCAGTTCAGGCAGCATCTATGGAGAGAAACAGTTAATGTTTCAAGTCAATGACCTTTCATTAAGTTTCAGATTTCCAGTATCTACAGTATTTTGCTTTTGTATAATAAACTTGGTGTTTGTACAAAAAACTCTTAAAACAAAAGCCTATTTTATCACATTTACCAAATTAGTGAAAATCCAATAATTTCTTTAGTAAGTCTAAGAATGATAAACTGCAAAGTTCAAGTAAAACAGAAAATGCTGGAAATACTCAGCAGATCAGGCAGCATTTGAAATCAACCTCACAAAAACAAACTGCCCACTCATTAACTCATTGTTCTTGTCTGACCTTGCTTTGAGTAAATGGGCTGCTGCATTTTCTACATTGCAACATTGACTATTCAATCATGGGACATGGGCATCACTGACAAAGCTGTCCACCCCTAACTGTCCTTGAGAAAGTGGCGGTGAGTTTAAAAAAAGTACTTAACTGGCTATCTTGACATTGTGAAAGTGCTTTATAAAAGTAAGTTTTTCAACATTTGCTCATTATGCTTACCAAAAAAAATGCCAAATATCATAGGGTTATATTCCACTTCTCCCCTTTAGAGACCATGTAAGCAACTGAAGACAACATTCTTATAAAGCAGAATTACCTGGAAAAACTCAGCAGGTCTGGCAGCATCGGCGGAGAAGAAAAGAGTTGACGTTTTGAGTCATGACCCTTCGACAGAACTTGAGTTCGAGTCCAAGAAAGAGTTGAAATATAAGCTGGTTTAAGGTATGGGGGGTGGGGGTGGGGGTGGGGGGTGGAGAGAGAGAGAGAGAGAGAGAGAGAGAAGTGGAGGGGGGTGGTGTGGTTGTAGGCAAAAGCAGTGATAGAAGCAGATCATCAAAAGATGTCACATCTTTTGGGTCATGAGGACTTGAAACGTCAACTCTTTTCTTCTCCGCCGATGCTGCCAGACCTGCTGAGTTTTTCCAAGTAATTCTGTTTTTGTTTTGGATTTCCAGCATCCGCAGTTTTTTTTTTATTCTTATAAAGCATCTGGAAGACACCTTAAATCACATTATAAAAATATTTGCTATTGTTTTAAATGGCATACCGCTCACCTCTGCGTACATTTTTCTGAGTTTATGTAGACCAATTCATTCATTTGTTCAACTAAATCAATACTCAGGCTTATTAAAGAAACTAAAATGAATCTCCGCCTTTAAAATAAATTTTAATTTTTTTGAAAATTCAGTCCGTAAGACAAGCAAGATCTTACTGTCTTTCCCCTCAATAAGTCGAGGGTAACAAATCCTCAGATTACCCAAACAAAATTGGCAGAAATGATAGGAACTTGTAATCTTACACTCTTTTCAGCAATATGTTCCAGACCATAATTCACTGCATATTGTCCTCATCTGCCCTCAGGTCCTTTCGTCAATTCACTCAAATCTTTGCCCTCAAGTTACTGAACTTGCTGCTTGCAAAACATTTTTTCCTTATTTACCCTAACGGACTAATTTTGAACACCTAAGTAAATCTTCCTGTAGCCTTCTCTATTCCAGGGAAACAATATCTTCTGCAGTCTCACCATGGCCTTGATATCCTCCCTAAAAAGTGATGCCCAGAATTGGACACGATACTCCATCAGAAGCCTAACTCATGATTTGTCATCAAGCGCAAATTCCTTGTTTTTGTACTTGGTGCCCATTTAACAGCCAATTTGTGAACTACCTTCAACAATTTCTGTAGGTAGGTCCCAGGTCTTCCAATTCGTGCACCTCTTGAAAATTGTACAATTTTATTGATGTATTTAGTTCATAATTCCATGTAAAATGTGCATAATCTGTGTGCAATATGCACTGCTATTAATGCCTAAGGACAAAACTTATACAATACATACTAGCAAACTTGAAAATTTGTGGTTAAATGTTGAAATAGTGGAAAAAGTATTAAAAAGATTGCTTAAAATTAGATTACAAGTCCATGGTGAACTATTTAGAGGCTAATTTGGATATAAATTGCTGTGAAAATAGAAGATCCAGCAATCCCTTTGGGATAAATTTGTAATATCAGAAATGAGGTCAGTAGAATATAGTTCATAATCAAAATTATTTGCATACCACCATGTTGAAGTATTGGCCCCAAAGGACAAAAACAGCTGGGGCAGTATATGTTACTATTGTGAAGACCTTAAGAGCCTTATGTCCATTTGGAACCACGAGGTATAACAAATAGCATAATTTCTTCAGGAAACAAATCCTGCATTTTTCAGGATTTTCATGGTCAATTTAAGCTCACTAAAAGGACAATACAGTTGCTAGGGCATAGTGTGATCAAGACAGCAATCCATGATTCAAATCTTTTCAGCAGAATTTTGCTACCTCAAGATTGTAGATAGTCTGTGGTAAGTAAAATTCTAATCTGACTTCTAGTAAAATCAGATATTCTGTAACTTCTCTGTCCACATGCTAAGTTATTGAAATGTAAATAAAAAACATGGTTCTGACCAGTTGCTTCAAAACCAAATCTTAATCCATTGAAGGTAAATGGTTTGGCATTATCTTCCTCTTGCCTGCCTCCACCACATTCTTTCACAAACTACAAAATACATTTTTTGCTGAATGGTGCATTAAATGCAGGTGTTCAGTTGATATACCTGCTACATTTATATTTCAGAAGAGCCCCTAGTTGATCATTTGAAGGTGGAATATTGATTATAGTTTAGTCCTGCTTTCAACAGAGAAACTTTGTTAATTTGCATGTCCAGAATCTTCTAGTCTTTCAACTAATTAGAAGGGTATTTAATTTCAGCAAGTTCTTGGACTTTATGGGCTAAAGGTAAACTTCAAATCCATGGTCTATTAACTTATCTAATAATGAGGCTGTGTGTCCAAGACTAGCTCTTTTAGCTGACCTGTTGGCATGCAAAAAGACAAACCAGTGAATAAAAAATACAAGTATATATAAAATAAAGCCAATGTTTCATAAACATAGGTGCAGCAACAAGGCACATTTGGTCAAGCATAGGCCTAGCTATTCATGACTTAAATATATCCAGTCTTCCAGTCATCCCTGCCTGCAAGACATCTGGATAGATTGAGCAGTGCTTGGTGTTTTAGCGATGGTGGCAATTATCTAGGCTAGTTCCTCTGGTACATTAAGGGCGTGCTGTCACTTTGGATGACACATTCCACCAGGGTTCAGGCGATTATTAAAAATCTAATTGCAATTTTAGAAATGACCATTTTCCCATCAAACCCATCCTAAAGATTGTTAAAACAGGACAAAAATTAATATATGCATACAATTCTTTCATAAGTTTCTTGGTTATTAAAAGGTCTTGATATTGGGCTACAGATTCCTCACATCAAATATGAACAATCATGGCTGTAAGAAACAGAGGGAAGTCAATCACCTGCTGTTCCAGATTAACAACTTACCAAGTGCTTATATGGCCCAGGCTGTTTGGTTGCTACAATAGAAATGCAATTTTGTGTTCTGTAAGATTACTATGGCATTTCTATCATGCCAGAAGTGATCTTGGACTCTTTTGATACTTTCCCCCACCCCCTTGGTTTATCCCTAAAGAACATGTTTGCAAGATGTTCCATTGCATGAAAATGTTGAGTGGTAACATCTGATGCAATAGTGCTAATGTTAAAGCAAAAGTCGAAGGCAGTGATTTGCTTTGTCCATTCTATTTATCAGCAATACCAATTGTTCAAACCTACTTGGTGTCAAAATGTATGGCTGAGCCCACACATTTGTCCACAAAAAGGACAAATCTAACCTGGCCAATTACTACCCATCAGTCTACTCTCCATCATCAGCAAAACAATGGAAGGAGTCACCGCCAGTACTAACAAGTCTCTTACTCAGAAACAAACTGCTCATTGACGTTCAGTTTGGGTTCTGCCAGGGCCACTCAGTTCCTGACCTCATTATAGACCAAGTCCAAACATGGGACAAAACAGCTACTCAGGCGAGGAAGAGAACTACGTTGATATCAAGGCAGCATTTGGCTGTGTGTGGCATCAAGGAGCCCCAGCAAAACTGGAGTCAATGGGAATCAGGGGGAAAACTCTCCACTGGTTGGAGTCAAAATTAGCCGAAAGGAAGATGGTTGTGGTTGGAGGTCAATCATCTCAGTTCCAACACATCACAACAGGAGTTCCTCAAAGCCCAACAATCTTTAGCTGCTGCATCAATGAGCTTCCCTCCATCATAAGTTCAAGTGGGATGTTCGCAGATGATTGCACGATGTTCAGCACTATCCGCAATGACTCAGATACTGAAGCACACTGCGTCCAAATGCAGATGTGGACAACATTTAGGCTTGGGCTAAGTGGCAAGTGTACAAGTGCCAGGTAATGGCAATGACCAACAAGAGAGAATTCAACAATCTCCCTATGACATTCAATTACATTACCATTGCTGAATCCTCTACTGTCAACATCCTTGGGAATTACCATTGACCCAAAACTGAGGTGGACCAGCCATACAAATACTGTGGCTATAAGAGGTCAGAGACTAAGAATTCTATAGGAAGTAACTCACCTCCTGACTCCCCGAAGCCTGTCCACCATTTAAAAGCACAAATCAACACTGTGATGGAATATTCTCCACTTGCCTGGATGAGAGCAGCTCCAACACCACTTGAAGCTTGATACCATCCAAGACAAAGCAGCTTGCTTGGTTGACACCCCATGCAACACCAACACACAACAGCAGTTTGTACTGCCTACATTGCAGCAGCTCCTTTGACAGCACCAACCAAACCCACAACCACTGCTATGTAGAAGGACAAGGGCAGCAGATGCATGGAAACAGCACCAACTGCACGTTCCCCTCCAAGCCACACACTATCCTGACTTGGAACTAGATCGCTGTTCTTCCACTGTCACAGGATCAAAACCCTGGAACCCTCCCAAAAAACACTGTGTACCTACTCCACACAGACTGCAGTGGTTCCAGATGGCAGCTCACCACCACCTTCTAAAGGGCAGTGAGGGATGGGCAATAAAAAGACTGGCCTAGCCAGCAACACACACATCCTGAGAAAGAATAAAAACTTCTGGATCTAAAGGAAGGTTGAGGTCACTAGGAAGAGGAGACGGGGCTGTGAACAAGGAATAACTGCAACTTAAATTTAGGGCTATACAATTAATATTGCTAATTAATTCAAAAGCAGTGTCAGTGACCAGAACACAAGGATTCCAACTGTTAGCACCTCAGCAAGAATGTTGCAAGGGATTAATAATAGCATTACAACCTTACTTCCCAAACATAACCTAAACTCCGCCTGGAAGTTACAACATTGACTGCTACCACATTTTTGTTTCTGACTTATAGAAATTTAAGCTGCACAGTTTAGAATAAGATCCCAATGAAAATTTTGCACTGACGGTAGCATTGATATTTTTTGATAAGCACAGTCTCTGAAAACAGCACTAAAGTTCCATCAGGCAGGCTCACTATTTAATTGTGAAGCTTGGAGGAGTTCTTCTGCAGCCAGGTTTGAGTTTTTCTTTTTCCCCTGCAAGTATCTTAAGCTTAAAAAGAAATTATTGACAGAGAGAAAACACTTACTGGAAAGCTCCAAGCAGAATTTATAATTGGAAAAACTGATGTCATCAGACAAGTTTGAGACCTCTAAAAGGCTGGCATTGACCAAACAGAGGGAGTGAGCTGAAAGAGACCAACTTGCATAAAGTACGCCAATAGAAGGTATGAAAAATAAAGCACTTATTGGCTGAGAAGATGGTGGTGGTCAGCAATTAACTACAGTTCTTTCCTCTTGTGGACTGAAAATGAGTGATCTTTGAGCAAAATTCTGTTTTTAAAAGGAATTGATAGGTTTAGGCACGTGTCAGTAGGTTGGAAAAGGAGGAGGGAAAAAGAAACTGGGCCAGAATTAAAAATAGTATTTAAATCAGTGCATCATTTCGTGAGCCAAGTGCTATCAAGAATATACCACTGAAAATTCAAAAAAAGGACTATTGTGTAATGCACATTCCTTAAAATTACAGACAGACTAATTGAGCGGCAATGCTGTAGCTCAACTCACTGAGGAATTGAAGTTGAGCTCTTTTATTACTTCTGTAAAGTTAGCCAAAACAATACAGGCCAAGGCTGAATCCAGAAACAACAGTACACATTACTGAACTAATCACACCTCAGCCAATAAAGAAAAACTTTATTAATCAAGTTTAATCACTTAGAAAAATAACAGCAATACAGAACTCTAATGGTGAGAGAGAGTGTGTGTGTGTGTGTGTATATATATGCATGGGTGTGTGTGTGTGTGTGTGTGTATGTATGTGTGTAGGGGGTTTGGAAATGGATCCAGACAGTCAACTTTATATACTGTGTGCCTAGACTACGCGTGGCAAGCATTATTCACAACCATAATGCACATCACCTTTATTATATAACATTCTGCAAATGTAACTGTAAACTTCATAGGCTTAAGCAATATTCAACAAATTGTTGTGAAAGGAGAATTTAAACAGTACACCTATGAAGTTCAATCTTAAAAATCAATGTTCCAATAGGCCGTTTACCAAAACAAATTATTTTTTCAGATGTTATTTTAAACAGAGTATCCGTTACGGCAAGCAGAGTTTCAAATAGTGACTTATAACCAATAGCTGATGTGCACCATTTCTGACGAGTGAATCCATAGTTAATTTTGCAACAATTATCAAGCACTGGAATGTCAAATATTTATTGAAATGACAGGTTACCAGTCCATTGTCTACTGACAAGTTAATATTTCAGATAAGGAAACTAAAAATTGGTATAATTAGATTTAAAATATAGAGCACAATTTGTCAAGTGTCAGAATATGCCCACATCAATACTCGAGTCAAAGTAAACCTAAATGCTCAACACCATTACTAGTTTTCACAGGTCAAATGTACAGAATACCTGGGTCAGCAAGACTGACCACTGAAAAGCAGCATTATATGAAGAATTTACATGGCTACAATGTTGTGTTAATCACTGAAACTAGTGATTAAATATGCTTAAGTGACCTATCAATCTGGGTAGTCCACAACTCAAATAGTAAATGCTTTCACATCATGCATTATAATCAACTGTAAGCATTTTGTTTAGCTGTCAAAGTTCTTTCAAATATACAAAGTTGCTCATTTTGAGGGGGTCAGGGATATCAATAATCATCCAGTGTACTTTTGGATTTTCTATAGTAATAACTGCACATGGAATTTGTAAAGAGACTCGTGCAACGATTTTTTTAATAGCCGTTGAACTTTTTAATTAAGCCGCAGAAGCTCAGTTCAGTGTTATTCAAAACTTTGCAACTTGTGTACTTACTTCCACCAATGTGGAACGCTATTTCAAGTTACATTGAGCAGAATTTCAGGAAGCCACACTAAACAGAGCGACTCAGCTTTTTATTGCAGTATCACCATAGTATAAACAGAACAAAAGCTATGCACTGTACATTTTTGTTTTGCATGCTCTTCAGGATCTCGTTCACATCATTACATTCACCTTGACAAAAGTAAAAATTAAGCGAAAAGTCACCCTAACATGAAATTTACTTCCTGACTCGGCTATATCCACTGAAAAACTAATACAATACCGAAATATTGCCGTAATGTTGTTGCAAACAACATTATAAATACGGAATTACAAATTTAAAACATTTTTAAAAAATATTTGTTGTAGTAAACAGAAAACCAGATGGGTCTACTTCAATATGGTCTCTCCCGGCGGTCCTGGCGACGGTCACCCCTAAGAAGAGAGACAAGCCATTAACAATTCACTCAAAAATAACATGAAGATTGAGCTACCGTCATTTACAACAGCCTCTCACAGTTGCTTAAATGAGTAGTCCCTAGTAAAAGGAAATGCCTGTTCTAATTCAATGGACTGCACAGTTGAAGTATGAGTGTTCAGATAGAATACATTAACTTAAGCAGAAATGCACAAATTCCAACATTTATATATTTTAAATGTTGGTCAACTTACTTCCTATCCATTTTTCCTGGTCCACCTCTGCCACCTCTGAAGCCCATTAACTCTCCCATGGGGGGACCACCAAGCATGCCTCTTCCACCTCTAAAGCCACCTCGGTCACCACCACGTCCACCACGGAAACCACCTCGGTCACCACCACGTCCACCACGGAAACCACCACGATCCATAAGGCGGCCACCTCTCATCATGGGGCCACCTCTCCCACGATCACCTATGAAATCAAATCAAACCAAAATGTTCGGTATGAAAAGGTCCTCAAACACTGTGCACAACTCTGGAGGTGGAGAAAAGACGAAGAGAAAATATTGCAGTAAGACAATCTTCATAAATGGACGAAACTGCCAGTACTGAAGTCTCATTTTTTTTTTGAAAAGTTATTAAAATGCAACACAAGACAAGCAAAGGCTCAACTGTTGCAGTATATATTGGCTCAGAAACCTCATGTTGGCAGACTGATGCCAACTAATGTTCACATTAATCTAAGATATGTAAAAAACATATCACCAGCCATTATTAAATTAACTCACCAGAAGGGAATGGTGGTGGGAGAGGACCATCTGGTTTTGGAGCCTTACACTGGTTACATTCAGTTCGCCAGGCAAAGTTTGAATTCCCACAAGTTCTATAAATGGAAAAGAAGCAATGCATTACATCCAGTAAATTTTGGCATTAAAGTTGCCAAAATGTGAAAACTCAAACCAAACCAGACATACGGGTTGGGGCATCGCCAGTCACCGGCTCTCTGCTGTGTATTTCCTCCAGAAGGTCCACCTCGACCACGTGGACCTCCTCGCCCACCAAATCCTCCTCCTCCTCCTCCACGGCCCATGGGTCCTGAAATGAAGGACACGAGTAGGCAATATTTACAGCCAACTTGTCATTCAATGTGCCATAACCTGTTTAATGGGCATCTGCAGCTCTCAAAATTATGACTAAATTAAATTTCATTCTGCAGATACACATTAAACCAGTCAAGGTAAATACACAAAACTCCAAAGTAACTTTTGTCTGGCTACCACATTTAATTACAAAAAAGGTAATTTAAAGCTCCCCCACCTGAGTTATACGAACGATACCATTGACTAGCATTTCAAATTAGAACCACTAAATTAAACTATAGACTGAGACTACAGATATTAGATAATAACCAATCATATTCTGAATTTTCTGCTGCTACTCAACCTAACAAGGTTCTCGGGGAACACATTTAAGTTACTTATATTGGAATTAAGGCGGTATTAATTTGCAACTTTTTATAATGTATTCAGCTATCCACAATTATTGTTTTACAAAAGACAAGTGATTACGGTTACATTACCCACAAAGATTTAGTATTTGTATGTTAGCAAAGATGGATTTTAATGAGATATCGCTACCTTTCAAACGCCATTCTATTCCCTACAACCATCCTTTACCCACAAACGTCAGAAGTAAAATCAATCCCATTTTGAATTGGAGAATACAAAAGGTGTGTAGTTTCACAACACTATCCTGAGTATGTTTTATTTTTATTGCTTTGCTAACTGCTACCAAACTGACTGGAGCAGCTGTACCGGAAAATGTATACACTCATAGTCCTAAATGCTTTCAAGTGATTGTAACCCAGGATTTAAATATTTCAAAAGGCAAGGCTGAGAGCAGAATGGAGCAGTAGTCACTGAGTTGAAGATTATGACACACAGGGGTAAGTTTACAGATAAACATTTAATTAAATTCACCTATAATGTAAACTAGATCAATTAAGCAGTTAAAAAACTAAAAAGTCATTGATTAATCAAGTTAAGTACATACATATTTTATTCATTGATTGTAATATGAAATTATGGTGTTTAATCAGATCTAGGGAATAATGTTAGAGCAACTGTTCTGAATTTTTATATCTCTCAGATTTTAATTTAATGTAGTGAAGTAAAACATTTATGTTCAAAACTAAAAAATAAGCTAAGTTGAATCAGAGAGCCTGGAGGTAAGGAAGTGTGAACATCAGGGAGCAAGGTTAAAAAAAAACCCAAATGTGACATGTGCATAAGAAAAGGAGCCGAGTGGTGAGTAGTCTAAGTTTATTTCTATTAAATTAGTTAATAACCTAATGAATCAGATTGCACCAGCTAACTTGTCCTCTAAGTACAATACACTTGTCAGGACAGTTTGCGAATGCATTGACAACATGTGTATTTTTTCAGCAATACTCAAGTTCTGTACCAGCAAACAACAATTAGCTTAGGACTGTGCAGGCAGAGGGGGAAAATGGGTGAATGTCAAACAATCAATAAATACCAGGCAAGCAATGCAGTGCATCCCTCTCTCTCCCCCTAACAGGCATCCATGGAACAATAGGTGGCTCAATTTCACAAGGTGGGGGAAGAAAGGGGGAGTTTAAAAAAAAGTGATAGGAGATTCAACAGTATATCCCTTGTCTCCCTGGTACCAGGGTGTCAATGGACAGCTGCAGAACATTCTGAGAGGGAAGGGTGAACGTCAGACTGTGGTTCACATCAGTATCAGCAAAGGTAGAAAGTGGGATGAGGTCCTGCAGGCACATTTTAGGGAGCGAGGAAAGAGGCTAGTTTAAGCAGAACCTCAAAAAGTAATCACTGGACTACTCAGTCATGCACTAGTACAGAAATTGGTAGTGGTGGTGGTTTGTGGGGGGGGAGAGAGAGAGAGAGAGAGAGAGGAGAAGGGGGAGAGAGAGAGAGGAGAGGAAAGAGTAGACAGCTGGAGAGAGGATGCAGGAGGGAACACTTTAGATTCCTTGGACATTTGAATCAGTTCTGGAACAGGTGGGACCTGTACAGGCCAGACTGGCTGCATCTCAGATCTGGAATCAATGTCCTCATGGGGTGGTTTGCAAATGCTTCTGAGGAAAGAACTTAGTTGTCACAGAAATGGAAACGAGAGAGTAACATTAGAAAGAAGGTGCACAAAAAATTGGAAGAGACAGATAGCACTAGAACAAAAAGTAGGGAATTAGGTTGGGTGGTGTCAAACCAAGAATACAAGGTGATCTAAATTAGTTTTACAGTGCATATGTTTAAATGCAAAAAGGGTGGTAAATAAGGTTTATGAGCTGCAGGTAGAAATAGTCACATGGGAACATGTGGTGATAACAGAAATGCCTAAAAAAGGGCAGCTCTATGTATTAAATATTCCTGGATACAAGGTGTGCAGGAAAAATGGCAATATCAAGAAAAGAACCTATCTGGTTAAATTTAACAAACAATAGAGGTGTATTACCTAACTGGGTGTATTTTAAGTGGTAAGAATGTGGAAAAGTAAATTTTCAGGGAAATTAGAGACAATAGAATAATGTGAGCTTTAATTATCCTAATATACCATTACCATCTCAGTTTATAAGGGCAGTAAGGGGGAAGAATTTCTGAAGTCTGTTCAAGAGAATTTCCTTGACATTTCTAGCCCAAGGAGGCATTGCTGGATTTGGTTCGGGGAATAAGGTGAGATAGTGGATCAAGCCAGTAGGGAATCATTTAGGGAACAGATCGTTGTATCATAAGGCTCCTTTCTACGTCTAACCTAAAACAAGGAGCAATTCAGAGTAAAAATACTTAAGAGGACCATAAATGGGTTGAGAAAAGACCTTTCCCAGCTAAATTGTATTCAAAGATTGGCAGGCAAAACTGTAAATAGTGGACTGCATGTAAAGAGTAGATTTTCAGGTACAGTTGAGGTACATTCTGAGGGGAAAAGGGAAACCATTGTCAGAACTTCCTGGACGATGAGATAAAGAATAAGCAGAAAAAGGTGTATACCAACAACCTGATATCTATTACAAAAGTGAGAAACAAGATGAGTATAGAATAGTTGAGAAGAATAAAAGAAATGAGTGGCAAAGAGGGAGTATAAGAGACAGCAGTTAACATGAAAGGTAATGCAAGTCTTTCATAGGAACATAAATAACAGGATTGTAAGAGGAGGGATGGGGATGGTTAAGGATCAGAAAGGATATCAGGCAGTATGGCATTGGTACTAAATGAGAACTTCGCACTCGTTTTCATCAAGCAAGATGTTGCCATGGTCATAGTTAAAAGGAGGTTGTTAAGGCACCATATGGCTAAAAATGGATAAAGAGGTATTCGACTCTCATAATTCAAATGAATGAAGTACAAAATGTATGCTTGTTTTCTGATTTGTTGAGATTTCTATTAGACAAAAGGAAAAAATTAAAAAAGGTGCTGCACTGGAATGAATGGTCTTTAAAATGTTCCAAAACACAACAAACAAACCAAGCACGTACAGTGCAAGGGAGCCTCCGAAATCCGGGAAGTTTGAGGATTAGACTACTCAATGACAGAAGATTACGTGGAAAAGTAGACATTTTGAACGAGAAGCTCGGAGCAAATATGATGCCAATATGACTTTCAAATGATGAACCTTTCATTAGTTGCAAAAAAGGTACAGGAAAATAATCTGATTGCTCATGGCTTTAAAATGTTACACTTATTTTACATCATCCTGGTTGGTTCTTAATCCAGGGCATTAAAAAGGAAAAATGACTTTCCGACTACACATGGAACAAACATCAAAAATCAGTATCCTTATTCAACCATTTGAGAGATGCATTTTGTACAAAAGGAAAACCTACCTTGACCTGAGGTCTACTAAAGCTTGAAGAGAGCATCAGATTGTACACAAGTTTGCAGCAAATTTCAGGAGCCAAATGAATCCAGACCACGTTAAACTAACATCCCTTGTTAAGGGGCAGGGGTGAGTGGGTAGACAGCAGTATTGCTGGTTTAAAGATCCAAGAAATTCTTAAAAATTGATGCTTTTTCACTGTTGCAAAAGGAAAAAAAACTGGATGCCTGGCTATTTGCTTCAGCTTTGGTGGTGGTCCTAACTTGCCTTACAAGCTCCTAAGCCTAACTATAGTATGAAAAACAGACCTTCAAATGCCTTCTTCTCATGGTAGATTTTCAAATTCAGTTTGAGGGTGAGCAACTCAGGTCCCAAACCAGTGTCCTCCACTTAAATAAGGGCAATTACAGAGGTAAGAAGAAAATTGTCTAAAGCAGGCTGGGAATATAGACTAAGGGGAAGGTCAGTGGCAAACATTTAAGCAGATATTTCACAATGCTCAGCAAAAATTAACCCGGTCAAAAAGGACTCAATGAGAAGGATGAACCACCTGTGGTTAACAAAATGTGGTCAAAGAGAGTATCCAATCAAAAACTAAGGCATACAAAGTGACAAAAACTACTGGTAGGCCAGAGGATTGGGATTTTTTTTTTTTTAGGAACCAGCAGCAGATGACTAAAAGGCTAATAAAGAGGGAAAAAATTGATGATGAAAGTAAATTGGCAAGAAATATAAAAAACCCAGTTTCTATGGGTGTATAAAAAGAAAAAAAAGAGTAGCTAAAGTGAGTGTGGGACCCTTGGAGAATGTGACTGGAGAACTGATAATGGGCAACAGGGAAATGGCAGATAATTTAAACCGATATTTTGCATTGGTCTTCACGGTGGAGGACACTATAAACATCCCATAGATATCAGATAAACAAGGAGCTAATGGGAGGAAAGATCTTGTAACAGTCTCTACCACAAAGGACAAAGTATTTGACTAATGGGACCAAAGGCAGACAAGTCGCCAGGACCTGATGGCCTGCATCCAAGGGTTTTACAGAAGTGGCTGCAGAGATAGTGCAGGCATAGGTCAAAATATTCCAGAGCTCACTGGATTCCAGGAGAGTCCCAATAGATTGGAAAACCGTTAATGTGACTCCCCTGTTCAAGAAGGGAGACAAAAACCAGGAAACTATAGGCCAGTCAGCCTAACATCTGTCGAGTGCAGGCATAGGTCAAAATATTCCAGAGCTCACTGGATTCCAGGAGAGTCCCAATAGATTGGAAAACCGTTAATGTGACTCCCCTGTTCAAGAAGGGAGACAAAAACCAGGAAACTATAGGCCAGTCAGCCTAACATCTGTCGTTGGGAAAACAGAGTCCATTATTGAGGAAGTAGCAGGACATTTAGAAAAATAACGGAATCAGAGTCAACATGGTTTTGTGAAAGGGAAATCATGTTTGACAAATTTGCTACAGTTCTTTTAAGGATATAACAAACAAGACTTGATAAGGGGGAAATCGGTAGTGTATTTGTATTTCCAGAAGGCATTTGATAAGGTTCCACATAAAAGGTTATTGCACAAGATGGGAGCTCACGATATTGGCGGTAATGTATTGGCATGGATTGAGGATTGGTTAATACACAGATGACAGTCGGGGTTAATGGTTCTTTTTCAGGTTGGAAAGGCATAACTGCCACAAGGATCAGTCCTAGGGCCTCAGTTATTTACTAACTATATTAATGACTTGGAGGATGGGACAGAGTGAATGTATCCAAATTTGCTGACGAAACAAAAATAGGTGGGAAGGCATGTCGTGATGAGGACATAGGTTGAGTGAGTGAGTAAAAACTTGGCACATGGAGTTTAATGTAGGCAAGTGAGAGGTAATGCACTTTGGTAGGAAGAATCAAAAGGCAGACTATTATTTAAATGGTGAGAGACTCCAAAAAAGTGCAGTACACAGGGATCTGGGTGTTCTTGTACATGAAAAACAGGTTAGCATGCAGGTGCAGCAAGTAATTAAGGTGGCAAGTGGAATTTTGGCCTGTATAGCCTAGGGTGTTGGATTTAAAAATAGGGAAGTCTTGTTCAATTGTACAGTGTGTTGGTGAGGCTGCAGCTGGAGTACTGTGTACAGTTTTGGTCGCTGTATTTAAGAAAGGATATACTGGCATTGGAGGCAGTTCAAAAGAGATTCACTAGGCTGATTCCTGAGATGAAGGGGCTGACTTATCAAGAGTGGTTAAACAGGTCAGGCCTTTATTTATTACAGTTTAGAAGATTGAGGGGTGATCTTATTGAAACATACAAGATTTTGAGGGGACAGGGTAGATGTTGAGATGATGTTTCCATTGGGGGGGGGGCAGAATCTCAAACTAGGAGGCATAATTACAGAATAAGGGGACATTTGAAACGGAGATGTGAAGGAATTTCTTCTCTCAGAGGTTAGTGAATGTCTGGAATTCTCTACCCGAGAGTTGTGGAGGCTACATCAAAGTATTTAAAGAGGTAGATAGATTTTTGAAATATCAGGGAATTGAGGGCTACGAGGAGCTGGCACAAAAGAGGAGTTGAGGCCTGGGGCAGATCAGCCATGATCTTATTGAATGGTGGGGCAGGCTTGAGGGGCCGAATGGTCTATTCCTGCTCTTATTTCTTATGTTCTTCAGTTGTAGTATTGTTGTTAAAGCTTTCTAGAGATATCCTGTGCTCACACACTAAAAACAATGTTTTTGGCTGGGAGGCTTATTTGCTGGAAGGGCCAGAATATTGTTGAAGATTTGAGTTGTGGTATTCTTGCTAGTAACAGTGGATAAAACAACAGAATGGCATCATAGGTGTCATCCACTGGGGAGGGGACACAATACTTAATTTCAACTAGACTACATACAGAAGAGCAACTAAAATGTAGCCAGCAACTTCTGAGTATTCCAATCTACAAAACTGAAAAAGACTTCACTAAGAGTCACATATTTCAAACATCTCAAATGTTGAAAGCCATAAACACTTATTGGTGTGAGCATGCACATAGAATAGGAAATGAAGTACGGGCTAAGGTTCACACTCAGCTGCAGAAGGTGAAGAGACCACTTGACCAAAATAGCTAACTCAAAAGAATAAAGGTCTAGCTTCCTTCTTCCCTCATCCAATTGGAGCTATGGAACTACAAGTAAACTGGAACTTAACATAAAAGACAGTTTCTGAATAAAAAGCAAAGTGGTATTACCTGGTCTGTAATGTAAATTCTCACCTCCTCGACCAGGGAGACCACCACCTCTTCCATCACGGAGAGGTACACCACTTCGCATATTATTAAATTGCAATGGTGGTGGTGGCTGTTGCAGTTGCGGTTGTGGCTGTGGCTGCTGCTTCTTTCTAGCCATAGCCACCTTGATTGGGTTTGTGTCAAACTCCTTACCTGAAAGGAACAAAAATTACTATAAACAGAAAAAGAGGCAAAAATTTTCTGTTTCAGTATAAAATGACAAAACAAAACTTACCATCAAACCATTCTAGAGCAGCCTTAGCTGAAGGAGGATCATCATATGACACAGTGGCTTCACCTTTGGGTTTTCCAGTCTCTTTGTCAATGTATATGTTGATCATAGGCTGTCCAGTTCGCTTGTTGATCTGAAGTGTACAGGTGCAAAGTTAATGGCTATAAATACAAAGCAGGCAGCATCAGTTGATAGCACAAACTAACACAAACCTTTATAGCACCAGTTTGCTTGAAGAAATCCAAAAGCCTTTCTGGAGTTATATTTTCACCCAAACCTTGCACATAAATTGTATCATTCTCCACATCTTCCTGTGGAGCTGCCGTTGGGGTTGGAGTTGGAGTTGGAGCTGGAGCTGGGGGTGGTGGTGGTGGTTCAGCGGCTGCTGCTGCAAAGAAAGTGTATAATAATTATTTTTTAAAAAACAATCCAAAGAAAGGAGACAGGTACACAGCATTTCCCAAAGGGGAATTAATACCCATCAAGCAGGTTATAGTTTAAACTTCTATTCCAAAGTGCCATCAATATACTGCTGTGATGACCCCAGCTATCGTGCTGAATGTGAAGGAGAGGGCCATTACCATAAGCTTTTAAAACCAGAGTTACCGCCAGAGTCTTCACATACATACTAACAAATCAAATCCAACAATAACAACCATTTCCAGTATGAACCTATTGCAGAAACCTCACTGAAAGAAAAAAAGGAATATGTAGGATAGAAGAAATGGTGCTTTTTCTCTTCTATAGCGAATTCTCTTTTGATTGAGGACTGAAGTAGTAATGGAGAAGGAAGCAAGCTGGTTTTACTTTTATGAAACATAATACAGACCTACTAAAGAGCACTTTAAAGACCCCAAACTGTTTTATTTTAAATTTATTCTTTCATGGATGTGGGAGTCACTGGCAAGGCAGCATTTGTTGCCCATCGCTAATGGCCCTTGAACTGTGTGGCTTGCTCAGCCATTTCAGGGCAGCAGTTAAGAGTCAACCAAAGTGAATCACAGAACTGTGGACATGGAGTCACATGCAGGCCAAACCAGGGAAGGATAGCAGGTAAGTATTTCCTTCCCTCAAGGACATTAGTGAACCAGATGGGCTTTGACGACAATGTTAATTTCATGGCCACCATTATTGAGACTAGCTTTCAATTCCAGCTGTTATTAATTGAATTTAAATTCCACCAGATTTGAACCTCCTTTCCTCAGAGCATTAGCCTGGGCCTCCAGATTACTAGTCCAGTGACATTACCACCACATCACCCTCTCCCCTTTACAACCGTTTGAATTAAATGCACCTGGCTAACCTAAGTTACGCAAAGGCGTGTCATTAAAAAGAACACCATCAGTTCTTGACAGAATCAAACTTGCATACACAGTTGCTGCAAACAAGAAGTGTGTAGAAAAAAAAATGAATTTCCCCAGGTAAGAGAGAAAATCAAACAAGGATCCAGTGATTTACTGACTAATGTGGTTAAGAACCAGATTTTACACTTCTCTTTTTCTGGGGTATAAAGTTATTTGTATCTAATATGTTATTTGCCTATATGCTTTAGATTACACATCATATACATTAATGGCAGCCCATGGAGGTAATAATAATCTTAAAGCCAGCAGAAACAAGGGTCATGTAGCTTCCATCCTGCTTCACCCAGTCTACTGCTGAAGCCTTGGTCCATTCAAGCCATCTCCAGTCTTGACTATTCCAATGTTCTCCTGGCTAACACTCTATTCTTCATAAACCTCACCTGGTTCACCCATCGCTTCTGTCCTCACTGGCTCCCGTTCCAACTGTCTCAAATTGAAATTCTCATCCTGATTTAGAATGGTCTCATTCCTACCTCTGATCAATTAACTTCTTTTGCTCAGCATTGGCCATCGTGCCTTCTGACACTTATGGCCTATGCACAGAAGTTATTCTACATGTAAAGGTGCTGTGGTTGAATAGGTCTACAGATATTAAACGAGGGTTTAGCAGGAACGAAAAAGATCATATGGGAAAATGATCTATTCCAATAAGCCAGAGCAGTGATCAGCGCTGGGTATTACTACATTTATCTAAACACTCGCCATCCTGACTTGGAAATATATCGTTGTTCCTTCACCGTCACTGGGTCAAAATCCTGGAACTCCCTCCCTAACAGCGCTATGGGTGTACCTACACTACATGGACCACAGCGATTCAAGAAGGCAGTTCACCACCACCTTCTCAAGGGCAACTAGGGATGGGCAATACATACTGGCCCAGCCAGCGAAGCCCACATCCATGAATGAATTAAAAAAAGCACTGGGCAGGTAATGGCACAATTCAGTTCAGTGGATGCAAGGTTTGCTCACAAAATGCCTCATGATACAAGTGTAAAAAGTGAACCCTTTGTAAATAGCTATGTTAGCAAAAAGTATGGGCCAGATAAGTTGAGGAAAGAATTTACCAAAGTACAGAATAGGGTACAAGAACCAGTCATGAACAGCCTGAACAAACTAAAATTAGATACAATCTCCACTGCTTATTGCAGCGTGATTTGCCTACTATACATAATGGCCGACATAATGTCTGACAGGTTTTGGCCCAAATGGCAGAACTGTTAGCGTTCACCTTCATTACTCTTCTGAAACTGAGAACAACCTTTAGAGTCCACACAAGTGCAATTACATGAGGAAATCCAAAATTTGCTGTCAGTGACCCTACACTTCCCTGTAGGCCGCTCATTTAAGTCCCAACATCCAGAGTTACTCAACTATTATAAGTAAGGTGAAGACAAAAGGAATAAAATTTTAGCACAAAATAATAAGCAAGCAAGACTATATCTGTATCCTAATAAGCTATTAAGATCATTACCTGGTTCAGGCTCTGGAGTTTCTTCTACAGCTGTTGCTGGATGGGAAGGAAAGAAAGCAAGAACTACATTACTTTGCATTCCACTGACCCACTACCTTTATACATCCAGATCTAAAATTCCAGCACCATTTTTTGGTTATTCATTCAACCAAGATGCACTGCAAATGCAAGACCATATCACGTGAAAAAATATCCAGTGAAATTTAAAATTAAACAGTTTTACTTTTAAAAAAATAAACCCTCCCCCCATTAAGTTTTTTTTAAATAATAAACCATTTGGTACTTTATACCACTTCAGTTAAGTGGTCGTTGGCTTTCTATATTCATTACCAGTATCAGGTAATTTGAAACCCATTTTAATGCAAACCCATCACTCAAGTGATTATTCACTTTATACATCCATATTCACCACAGTATCAGGTAATTTGAAACCCATTTTAACACAAACCCACTTTTAATGCCAGCAGGTGACACCAGTATATATACATAGGCGTTGAATTTTGTATACAAGAAAATTTTACTACGCAAAACATTTTTCCCCCACAGACTTCAAACACAAATGTATTTGACTAACCATTTTAATGCTAAAAACTTACCACCAGGCTTACTGAAGCCACCCCGGTCGACACCGCTGCAGGGACAAATATGAAGAAATGAAGTATTCCCTTAAGCCAGTACCTCTTGAGCCTAAGGCTCAATGATGAAACTCGTGCCTCTTTTAAAGCACTGGTTAAGGCCTCTGAAGTTTCACCAGTTTTCATCTGCGAGTTTGCCTTTCTTCATAGTAGTTCTCCTAAAGCTTTCGTACACCCTCCAAAACCATATATACCTTCACTGTTTGACTTGCCAGTAACAGGGTTCTCAACAACTAAAGTTGGTGCATGCAGTTTTATAACAGAACTGTTAAGCAACCATTAAAACTATGTTTTACATTACTCTTTAACGTCCAATTAAATTACATATTATTGTATATAATAAATACCATGTTTACATTACAAGTGTACAATACCATGCTTTTATGTATTACTCCACTTGCATACACCATACATATTTTTTTTGTCCATACATATGTAGAAAACGTGTCTAGTCCCACTTTTCAATATGCTGCCGGCTCAGTCAAAATAGTTTAAAGTATTGAAGTGTAAACAAGGCTCTCACTTTGTAACCTGTAGCATATAAATGCGACAAAGCATGTTAACATAGTTTCCATATTCAAGCATTTAAAAATAATTACTGTATTGGCATAATTAAAACTACATTCTAATACTTACCCGCAGACAAGGGAGTGAAAGCAGTATCGTACTGCTTAGGCTCTGTATTATAGTTTAAATTCTTCCACAGAAGAACAAACTTGTAACAAGTTATGTCAAATGGCAAACTGCTCATTGGGCATTAACTACATCCACTATAGCCCAACCCCAAAGAAAAAAGGGATTATATTCAGCCAACCCACCCTTTAATCACCCAAAATAATATTTAAATAATCAATCCAGGTAAAATGCATGTCCTTCCATCCCGGCCCCTAAACTTATTTCATTCTCTTACCTAGGTTCTTTTTATTTTGTTTTCAAAAAAAAAAAATTCACCTGCTACCAATGCACTCTTTTCTCAGGTTAAATAGTTTTATAATTATACTATTTCCCATAATTAAAAAAATCATAATTTTAAAAACTCAAATCTACTCCCTCACGGAAGGCCCAAGATGGAGGGAGGGCAGAATCACCCTGTTTTTGGAAGGGGGTGGGCAAGATAAAGATCGACTCAAAGTCGAAATGTGGTACAATACTCATATGCCTTTAAGGTTAATTCTTAGGGAGGTATTCAAAACATACTATCCACTCATAATACACAAACAAGTTTGCTGAGGATGAATGTGTTTTGACTGATTTTGCCACAGCAGTTTACAAGTTCAATTTACAATGACAGCATGGGAGAATGCAGATGCAGCCCCCCTCACACTGAATTGCTGATGTTTACTTTGGGACACCAAGCGCAGGCCGAGTGCTTTCCTGCAAGTCAGAGAGCAAATGGATGAATTGTCAACTCCTCTTGTGAATCTCCAACAACTAGGCTAACTCCTGTGACCAGATGGTAATGTTTTTCCACCCATTGTGCATGGTTCACAGAGAAAAAGTAACCACACACTCAAACCAAATTGCACTTGGTTCAAAGTTACTTAAGAACAAATTTGTAGAAATAGGTAACTGTACATTGACTAAACATGCGTTCAACTATTAAAGTCAAGGATACAAAGGATGTATAGATCTGGTTCAGATAAGAGAGACCCATAAAGATGGAGATTTAATACAGTTCTGACCAATTGTGTGCGAAAATTTAGCAAAGGTGCCATTTGCAGTACCACATTTTACTCTAGCTATATCCATTTTTCAGAACAAACCTGCTTACGAGGTACCGCATAATTTTTATAAATTGAGAACAAAGAGAAATTGTTGCTTCCTTCCTGTTCAATAATTTCCTTCAAAGCCAGAGGCTCATGTTGGGATGCAAATCCACAGGTGCTGTAAACCATGTTACCTCACTGATGTCACCGATTATGTGGTGGGGCAAAACCGCAAAAGCTTACAAGCTACACAACCACAAAAGGCCATTATAGCACAGCCCTTGTGCTCCATAAGTGACATCCATCCTTTCCCACAAGGTTTAAAAGCAATCAGGAGCACAATCGCTGGCTGCATTTTCCTCCCTAGCTTAGGGAGGTGGAGATAATTTTAGTGCTCCCTATTATCTGTCTGAGATCATTTAATTCAGCACCAATCACTGATAAGAAACCTTTGGGACAGCACCTTGTGTGCAGCTCAGCCACACACTATGCGTACGTTTACTCACAAGCGGTCTTTAAATATAGCCCAGTAAGTCACATTTGTATTTAAATATCAATAGTCACCAACATTTCAAATTGGTCTGCTTCAGGGTAGCAGGGTATTTAGTCATTAATAATTGTCACCAATGTGGGAAACTAAGCTGTTTTTCCACGTGCCCATCAGATGGACCATTTTTTAAAAAAAAAACTTGCATTTAACAGAACCAGTGGTTATTAAAATGTATTACACCAAGCTTCCCTTATTGGGAAGGATACCACCAAGACAGTCATTTGTGCATTTTCATTATACTGCACAGAATTGTGGGATCACAGGCAATTTCAGAATTAAGGCACAGGCAATGCTGCAATTTTGTTTTTGTACCTCTGTACATGGAAAAAGAGAGGATACTTACCTTCATTTATTTGAATGCTGGATTGGCAACTTTGAGGATTCCTAATTTTAATGTTTGCTATCACTTTAAAAGTAATAAATGGGATACAAGTGTGTGTGTGGTGGCATGAGTGCAGCAGATTTGAAACAGTTAACCCAATCCACTCAAGTGCCAAAACTGCATTTACTGAGGATGCCAAGAGTCACTCGAATACCTTTTAGTGGTCACCAGTATGTTATAAACTAAGTAACATCCAGTTGCCAGGGTCAGTGGAACTAGAGTATGCATACCCATGGATGTGCATTCTGTGGAACTTTGATTCTCAGTTAAGTGTTCAAAAAAAAAAAAATGTTTACCAGTTTTAAATGATAAAAGCAGAAACATGCATGAACTTTTCCTTTGATTATCTCCTTTTCTGAAAGCAATGGCATATTGTGGGATAAGGTTCCATTGGTGCCAGCAACTTTCTGATGCATCATCCAAGTGGCCATTCTTCACACAAAGTTCGACAGCAATGTTTGACAGGCTATTCAAGCAAAGCCTGATTCTTCCCAGATATTTACACCCACAGTCCCAGAAGGGGTCACCAAGTAATTAAACAGGAGCAGAAAACCTGGCCAATATTCCCTCTCTCAAGCTCTTATAAATTAAGGCCAGTCGCAACATGTTTAATTGAGAGTGGCTAATTTAGTACAAACCAAGGATTAAAGATATATTGGTCTGTAAGGCTCAATCCCACATTTTATAGTGCATACACTCAAACCATCAGGGGAGTAAATTCTAGTCTATTAGTACAGCAGTCCTAAACTAAGTGTCATCCTTTGTGCAGGACAACAGAAATTTGGTATTGGTAATTCAGTGGCAGACAACCATTTTAGGCACTTAGTTAAAAAAAAAAGCCCATTTAATGAGGTTGTGCAATGATACGATCATGCCTGAATTAGAGACATTTTGAAAAGGTGTAATTTTAGTACAAACCCCTTACTGGCAAGTCCAAATTTTAAAAGGAAAGAACCAAGAAAAAGAACTCTTGTTTTCCACTGACCCTGCCTATTACCACAAGGCATATCCCGATAATGCTTTCAGCTCCCTTGTTGATTAATATATAAATACAACTGAGTTTTTAAAACTGCAAAGACTATAGGGTTTCCATTGGCCTATATTTTCTTAGGTAAAAGCACACAAAGGATTTAGGGCTAAATGATTGGTTTACATTACTTAGCACATCACTACACATTTAAAAAAAACAAAAGCAACTTCCTGGCAAATGGAAACCCTATTAACTTAAGTCAAGTTAACGGCCAAATGTTGAAGTGAAACCTTTATCATATCCTCCTATAAAGAAAGCGCAGCAACCAGCTTATTTCTGTATTTGGAAGTTGTTAGCAAGAAAAACAAAACTGGCCACAAGGAGTCCAACTTTCAAAAATTGCTACATCTATTTTAAAATGAAATATGGCATATGCATAATGCAAAGCCTATGCTAGCACACAATAAATAAATGCACATTAACATTACAAATGAAACCCAGGCTCCAAATAAAACTCTAAATCAATTTAACAAGCTTGTAACACTTGTACCCCACAATTTTGTCACCAAAATGTTTTATTAATTTATACTCCTCATAAATTAAGCAAAATACCTAGATGGAAGGAACCAAGCTCTTTTCCCCTTCCCAAAATAGGAACTAGATTGATGTAGTTATGTTTGAGAGAAACTCCAAATTTCAACATTTTGTAATAAATACACATTAAATTCTCATCTATCTTGGGGTAATAATATTTTTTAAAAATTGGGAGACAATTTTAACACTTAAAGCAAGTGTTTCTTTCAGGATTAAAGGTTTCACCCAGAAAGGCAATGTCTGAATTATGTGGACCAGTGGTTGCTGCACTTTACATTAATTAAATTATCAGCATATTTTAATCTATTAACAGGTAAACTGTTGGAAAAATAATTTGGATTAGGTTCACTGAGGTTTTAACCAGTTTAACTACAAATTATATGAATTTGCTGATTCTAGAAAACACAAAAGCAGCCATAAGGCAAATAAAGATTACATCCATAATTCTGTCTGAACATTTACTTCCTACTTGGTGGTAATTAGATGAGCTCATTGGTAAATTATTCCACAGAGGTTGGACATTGCCTTTGGAAAATTAGAACCAGGGCTGAAAATCAATAATTTTATTTCTTAAAGTTTTGAATAAAATTTTAAAACAGGCCACTGAGAGATTTTCAAAAATTAGATATATGTATAAATAGAGATAGAAGTGGATTTTTATTTATTTTTACAGTTAAAAGCTGGCTTTAGGATAGGGGCATCTGGTTCTCAATGACTGCAACACAAGTAACTGGAACCTGGCCAGTTCTACCTGGAAGTGCATTCTGCTAGGTACTTCAGAAAAACTAAACACTTTCAGCCCAGTATTGTTAATCGTTACTTTGGGTTGATTTTTTGTATTAATCTCTCTAAAAGAAAGAGGTCATCTTACCCCATGCCACCTCGTCCACTCCGACCACCTCTACTGTAACTACTTCCTCTGCTTCCTTGATCATAGCTCCCACGACTTCTGCTGCGGTTGTCAGAGCTACTGGTTGGCGCTCCATAGCTACTCTGGTCTTGTCCGTATCCACTCATATTATTGGTGGATGGCTGCTCCTGCCTGTATGTACCTAGGTAACATTTTAGTAGTTAATGTCTTAACAAGAAATGCGTCCAATTAGACATGCATACAAGTTGATATCCTCAATACAATTTACTTTCTCTTTCCAAGATATTGATTTGGAACTTATTTTATTTTGTATTATTTTTCAGTGGTTAATTCTAACAGAAGAGCTTGAATTTGATAAATTGCCATTTTTAGTGATTGCTTATCTTGATCTCACCACCTACAAAAGTTTCAATTGACCATGAGAAAATGCTATTATTCCATTTGTCCAATATAAGTCACTGCTTCCAAATCATTTATTAAGCAATTGGCCTTCTCCCTTTCATTGCTTCCCTTCCTATTTTCTGCAAATGGTGACAATTGTTTTTGTCTATCCAGGCATAATAAAATATTAAAGCTGGAGAGGGGTTCTCACTACTACCACTTTAAAACTGTTAGACATGCACAAAGTACTTTCACTTACTGTACTGGCTTTGCTGACTATAATCGGTCTGCTGTCCATAGCTAGATTGTTGACCAAATCCAGAAGGTGGTTGCTGCTGGGTGTAGCCTCCAGTTGGGGGCGGCGGTGGTGCATAGCTGCTTCCCTGTTGTCCATAGCTTGCCTGTTGGCTATAGGTACTCTGATCATAGCCAGTTGGTTGAGTGGTGCTACTGTAACTATAAACAAAACATGTTTTTGGTAAATGCGTCAGTAACAAGAGGTCATAATTTTCAAATGACTTCAAGAACTAGAGGGGAAAATGAGAGGTTTCAGAGGGTTGTTTAAATCTGAAATGCTTCTCTTGAAAGTGTGGAATCAGACTCCATGGCAAGTTTCAAAAGGCAACTGACATGCTTGGAAACCAATTTATAGGAAGATAGGTAGAATATGGGATGCAGGACTAAATAGGATAGGTCTTTCAAAGAGCTGGCACAGACAG
Organism: Carcharodon carcharias; assembly: GCF_017639515.1. Classification (NCBI taxonomy): domain Eukaryota; kingdom Metazoa; phylum Chordata; class Chondrichthyes; order Lamniformes; family Lamnidae; genus Carcharodon; species Carcharodon carcharias. Next base: position 28,509,306 of record NC_054479.1, read on the forward strand.
GATGGGTCAAATGGGCTCCTTCTGTGCTGTAAGCAATCCACTGTTTCACTCTGTGTAATTTGTCAAAAAGCACAGAAACAGAGTATTCTTTGAACAACCAAGTTGTCAAAAAAAATTGTATCCACCTACTGACTCAGCAAAACTATTTAGTCCATAACTAAGCAGTGTTCGAGTCCTGGTTGATAGAGTTAACCGATCTAGATGAGGCCAGCAGCCTTACAATGCTTCACAGCTCAGTCTTTAAAAGAACCAATTCCTGCATTCAAAATCACCACCTGGCTGCTTGCATATCCCCTACTGAAAATCAATTCTCTCAAGGCTTACACATGGCAGATACCCAGGCAGCCCAAATCTAGGTTGAAGCCTTCTACACAACCCAATATGATTATGCTGAAAAAAAAAACCTCATTTCCTTAGATTACAGCATCCAAAAAACATTTACCTGGTAGGAGGGAAAGATGGAGGGGCACTGGGAGGCTGAAGAGGATAAGCACCATGCACACTCATCTGAGGGTATCCATAATTTGTCTGGCTGTATCCCACACTGGATTGGGCATACCCAGTACTTGGTTGACTATATTCATCCTGCTTTGTAGTATCTTGCACTCTGCAAGTTAAGTTGGTAATTAGACATGATTCCTCTACTTTAAAAAGAAAAGGATTCTGTGCACAATATACATTTGCAAATTAATCAGTGTGTCTTTACAAAATGAATATGAAGCAATCAGCCCAGGATCCATTTTTCAACAGGGTCAAACGTTCAACACTTCATTCCTGGCTACGTGAACATTTCTGATGTCCATCAGAATCCTCTCACGTTTTCCAATTTCTAGTGAAGCTTGCAATAGCAAACTTCTCAACACTTGGAAAAACAGAGCAGAGAGTTTTGATTTGAGGCAAAAGTTTTCATAGTTTCAAACTCTTAGGGTAGTTAAGATCATGTTAATCACACTTACGTTTTGTACTGAAAATAGTCACAGGTGAAAGCATGCAAGTGTCCTCCAATTTTGTATTTGATTATTGAAAACACAAGTGAAATTATTTGAACTTTTTTTTAAAAAAAGAGGCTGAATACTTTGAACCACATACATAGATCAATTATGCTGTACATCTGTAAACAATTTTCAACATTCAAATGCTGAAAAAACCATGATGCACACATGAAAAACAAATAAGCACAATATAGATCAAAATAAGTTATGGAATTATACATGTGGCCTCACTGGAAAAACTAAACCACAAAAGGAGGCAGATGTGTATAACCCAACTATGCATTTTAATAAACTGCAAAAAGGATACAGGTGAGGGCTCCTTGGGGAGTACAGCCAGGGTCAAGGGTGGCTCGGCTGTATTGTGGGTTTGGGGCCGGGGAGGGTGGGGGGGTGGGGGGAGAGAAGAGAGAAAGACAGCTGTCTGTAGATGAAGAGGTTAGACAGAAAGGTAAATCATAGGGTTTTTATGTACATCAGTAGTGAGGATTGATTGCATTCAGATGGTGGGCATTAATCGTAGACTCAACTGTGCTGGTGAAAAAGGCCAAAAGTTTAGTTGTTAGCTAAGGTGCACAATATATGCCTCTGTAATTAATAGTTTGAATGTATAAAGACTATTCTATCCTTTGCCACCTGGCTACCAGAATTCTAATAGGGGACTCAATCGTAAGGGGACCGGACAAGTATTTCAGCAGCTATGGGATAATTTGTTGCCTCCCTGCTGCCATAGTTACAAGCATCACTGAGTGGCTGCTGAATTTGGACTGGGGAAGATGAATACCAGAGCTTGTGGCCCATATTAGTAGCAATGAAGAGAGAAAGTGTGATCAGGTCATGCAGGCAGATTTTAGGTAGGTAGGAAAGAAGTCCTAGTTGTCCCTGGTACCACAAGCTAGTAAACAGATATTAGTAATAGGGCCCAATATGGTCTGTGTCCTACCATTTACAGTGTCAAGGAACAGAGGGACCTTTTGTGCATGTACACTGATCCCTGAAGGTAGGTCAAGATAGATAGGTGGTTATGGCAGCATATGGGAAGTTACGCCAGAACGTTATAAAACACCGGTTAGGCCACAGATACAGCACAGCACACAGCTCTGGTCACTGCATCACACAGTGATGATGCTAAAGGGTAGGGAAGACTAAGAGAATGTTGCCAAGAATGGAATATTTTAGCTATGCGTTAAGATTAGTTAAGCTGGGGCTATGTGCTTTGAAACAGAGCAGCCGAGGGGTGATTAAATTCAAGTGTATTAAAAGTGGTGGGGGGGATTAGTGGATAAAAAAGACTTAGCCCCCTTAAGGGAGATCAATAATCAAGGGCATAGATTTAAAGGAATTGTAGAAAAAGAGAGTTGAGGAAAATTTATTTTACAAAGATGGCGATGGGGGTTTGGGACTCAACTGTCTAGTGGTGGATGCAGAAAATCTTATTAGATTTACAAATTACTTGGATATGCACTTACAAGTGTCTATAAGATTACAGATCAAAAGGTGCAAGTAGGATATGGCTGGACAACCCGTTTCACCTGGCAAACACGATGAACTGAATGGCCGATTCTATGACCGATGTGGACATGGAAATAGAATTTGAAAGTATACAGCTCCAGTTATAACTATCAACCTCTGTGCTGAAATCTTTATAAACCGTGCAAGGTATATACCTGGTAGGTGCAACAGTTGTAGCTGTGTGCTGCCCATATGCAGCATAAGTAGGCTGCTGACCATAGGTGGGCTGCTGTCCATACGTAGCTTGAGGGGTGGCAGTACTGTCATATCCAGTTGTGCTGTAAGCCTGCACAGGTTGGCTATAAGCCTGAGGTGCAATTGGTGCACTATAACCTATTCAAAAAGTGTAATAAAGCATTATTTTTTTCTGCAGTTCTGAATTTACACAATGCACACAAATGTAATTGAACAAAACCTGTTTCATGGCATTTTATGCTGTAACAAGTCGATGTTACTCATTGTACTATATTGGGATGAATTAATTGGATATAGATGTGCAGCAACAAAAACAGTACTGTACACTACCCAATATGCAGGCTAATCAAATGCAATCAATTTTTTCCCTCAGTAGAATACAAAGGCTTGCATTTATATAATGCCTTCAATATAGTAAAATGTTCCAAAGTGCTTCAGAGGCCTGAGGAAGAACGTATACGAGCCAAGTAGTGATTAGGAAACATGACCAAAAGTATATTGAAAGATGTAGCTTTTGAAGGTAATCTTAAAAAGGATAGCAAAATGGAGAGGCTTGGGAAGGGAATGCTGGAACACGAGGCCCAGGTTAGTGACAGCAGAGCTATCAATGGTGGATGAAGGGAGGAAGCACACAAACCTGAAGTCAGAAACAGGTAGTTTGAAGGGGTGTTGAATTTTAAACTTGTTGTTGAGTGATCCTCCAGTCAATCATCTTTTAAGGCAGTTGCCTCCCTAATTGCTAGCACCATTTTAGTATTTCTCTACAGGAGTCATTTTTCTTATGCAAGACTGTACATTTGGCTATTTGACAGCAATGGGCACTCAGCCAAGGAAATGCTGCTCTTCCAAACATCATGTGCGTATGTCCAGTACAGTAATAAACTGGAAATCAATTCACCGCTCCCTCTGCCCCAGGGATATTGAATAAGCTAAGGTAACAGGTTTGTGCTGTATAACAGAATACTGTACTATATGTCTGCTTAGCCATCATGAATCTTCTAATACCACGAGCAGGAAATTCTAACTAATAAGGCTGTATAATCAAATATTTATTCAACTATTCTTGGTGTTAATGAAAGTCAACTTGGCATAGAAAGGAGAAACAGAAAGGAATTCACTTGATCACCCAAAGTACTGTTGTCTCCACCCCCTACCCCATCGCCTAATTCCAACTAATGTAAATAAGGGATATTCAAAGACTTCACTATAGATTGCTAGCATACTAATGACCAGTGAGTACTGCACATGTTCAATATGGAAGTTTGCAGTACTTCAAAAACCTGTTACCCTTCTAGTTTCCAATGTAATATCATGAAGTAAACATAACTACCAATCTAAATTGCAGCCAAAAAAGATAGCTAGAATTTAATTAAAACGGAGGTAATGGGAGATTTTTTCCTATGTCTGCTAAAATCGTGGAGAAAAATCTCAACAGTATAACTATAGATTGTGTTATTTCAAACTTGGAAATGTTAGGAGCTGCATAATATGAAACAAAGGGCCAATAATTAAGTCTTGCTACTGATCAGTGGAATTTTAGGTGAATTATAAACCTCAAATTAGTCCTGCATGATTTATTTTCTCCTGTAGCATAATGATACAATGTTAAGTAAGTCCAGCAACAACACCGAGCATGCATGTCAAAAGTGGTAGTTTTACAATGAAGTTTCATGTTTTGATGTAAAGTAGTAATGTGACAAAACAAATACAAATCATGCAACAATGACCAGGCACTCTAACCTGCACTTGTCCCTTCTACCCAAGCACAACAGACAGCAGTAAAAAAAAAAGATACAGGTTCAGAATATCATAAATATCCCTTCTACCAAAGAAAGCACAGACAGGAGTAAAATAAAGTTTATAAATCATAATTAAACTTGTATAACAATATAAATACAGATCAAATCTTACCAGTTTGAGGTTGCCCATATGCAGTAGCATATGCTGTCTGCCCATAAGCTGCAGTTGTTTGCGCTTGAGTGTATGTCGTATCAGTGGGCTGGGTATAGGTTCCATAACTCGGTTGCGCGTATGCCTAGTTGCAAATGTTTAGAAAAATGACTTATGTCAGGTCTGCAGTAGACAAGCTGATGAAATTCAAAATAACTGGCAGATTTACTAAAGATTTGCTGCTAGGTTAACACTCTCATGGGGTTCCAAAGTAGTTTTCTTAGAAGTCTTACTTGGGTTGTCTGTCCATATGCCTGAGCAGGCTGAGCTGCATAGGTTCCATACCTGTAAAGATGGACAATAGAAGTCTTCACAATGTTTAAATAATCATTAGAAGTACCAAATTACATAAACCAACTAAGAAGCAATTATTCTTCCAAAGATAATTCAACTCAACACAAGTAGAAAGGATAAGGAAGGAACTAGTAAGCCATTCGGCCACCACCATCCCCCCTCCCCAGTACGTTCCACCATTCATTTAGATCATGGCTGACCTGTACCTTAAATTTACTTACCTATGCTGATATTAAAGGATGCAGAACCAATTCAATTAACTTAAACCCAAGTTGTATCCCCAAGTACCCAATCAAAAGCCTTCCCTGCACTTGAAAACAAAGGTTGGTCAGTTACCCAAGACTGAATTTCAAATGGTACTATGTTAGACAGCTCAATCTACACTGATTAGACTGGAAGGCACTGTACCCAGCCCAGAATCTCTACTACTGAGGAAGGATATGGATTTAGAAAATAGGCAGAGTGGCCCCAACTCCACCCACTAGCAAGCAAATCAGGTCACTGAAATGCCTGACAGGACCCATTAATAAAAGGGTACCTAAATATCTAATGCCAGAGGAATTGGACATTAGGTCAATGATACCTCAGAGGACAGCCTCACAGGTGCTGGATATCTACCCTCTTGTTACCAAATTTTGGTTGGCATATCACCACAGGCCCCCTGTACTGACCAGATGGTCTTGCATTCAATTCTTTGAAAGGTAGTTGGTATCAGCAATTATGGATAGTAAATGGGAGGTAAGAATTCACCCACAGGAAATGCAACATCTGCTAGGGAGCGCATGGGTCCTGCAAGTTATGGATCAGGCTGTGTTGTGATTTCTTCTAGTCAAATAAATCAGACAATATTCAGTTTAGCCTCATAAGAAAGCCAAATGGGAGGGGCATTGGAGATCTGGAGCCACCCCAGATCTTAAACCACCCAACAGCTAGCATCATCAGGCCGATAAAAAATTGTCAAACGTAGTAAAGTGTTGCTTTTCCTTTCAGGAAAGGTATGAACTTTGAATGAAATTGACAAGTAAGATATTTAGCCGTTTGGTATTTACATGCAACAAAATACTATTGAAAGGCTGGGCCACAACAGTATGTTTTAAAATCTAGCTCGTGTAGTAAATTGTCAGCTGTTTTTTGTACATTTTTAATGAACAACTTTCCACATTTCAAAATAATTTTAAAAAGCATATTCCATAAATCATCAAGTTTTGCTACAGACTAAGTTTTCATTTATAACAATAGTGGTGAATTGTTTAAATTAGTCAGCAATTGAATTCCAATAAAATGCAGCAGACAACAGCCCCCAACCAAGGATTTTATAAAGGCATATATTGGGACATTTGAAAGATATAGCAGAATTAATGATTTTCTCTTTGTAACCTGGAGAGCACTTTGGCTGTAGTCACTAGTGGAAGCTACCACTGAAATTAATGGGATGTGATATTGGCACACCAAATTAAGCTAGTTTGAAGTGCCAGGAATAAGCACAACACCTTAGTGTAATAATCTAGTGAACAATTGATTTTAAACATACACACATATAGATATTCAATTCTGAAGTAGCACTTACCCTTGTTGAGCTGCAGCTTGAGTATAGGTACTATAATCTACAAAAAGAAAGGAGTTCCTCAACTAATTATACAAAGTTGATTGAAATAGGTGTCTCATTTTACAGAATACCAAATATCAAAATCCATCAAACTATTTGCACAAGGTCCATGTGAAATGTTACTCCTATTTCACTTAAGTCAGATAATATGATCCATAAAAATACTATTTACCATCATGATGCAGTTGGGATTCCTTATGCAACCTCTAGACAATGGAGCATTTGTACAACAATGACAATATACAGTAATACTTGGAATTCTCTTAGCAACTTCTCTCCTGAAAGAGAAATTACTAAGTGAAAGAGAGATAGATGCTAGTAGGTTACTTGGATTAGGAAACCGTACCTTTTCTTAAAGCATTTAAGTTTTAAATGAGTTTTGGCACACCTTGGTGCCATTGCAACACAATCTCAACAAAATGGTGCCAGTATGGTTAAATACAGCTGCCAATGCACATGGTAAAAAGTGACCATCTTGGGCCTAAGGTGACACTATGGGAATTTTATTGCAAACCAAATACAACCATGTCAGTTGTTTAAAATTTGAAGTTCAAGCCTCAAGGTAACGTTAATCCAATGACACAAGATCTATGGATTGAGGCTCGCCTTTCTTCACTTGCATCACCAACATGCTGTTACCTATCTCACTGCAGACAAGGGCTTGAATATGGAACCTTGCTGGTCTCTAAATCAGTCCATTACCACAATAGTTATTCAGTAGCTATAGACAACTTTCAGTAGCATTTGCATTAAAAAATGGCTATATTTGCTACATGTATGAAATGTCAAGGCAAAACTATAAACTGATTTTTTATTTTCATTACCAAAATTGCTCAATTATAGACTTACAAAATACGCTCATCTCTTTCACCATATCAGTTTTCACATCAAACTCAGTGTGCACATTTATAGGCATTTGAATGTTACAAGAGAAAAAGGTCAGCAAAAATATATCATTGTGTACATGCATTGCAACACTGGTATGATAATTTAAGCTCCAAATCAACTGTTCCATAAATAAATGTATTTTCAAATGCTACGTTTGTACTTGTTAGCTCTTCCTTCCACATCGAAGGGGAAAGTTAAGGCACACAAAAGCTAGCAAGTATACAAACTTACATGTATCAGAATATCTTTCTCCCACATCCTTCTGGAATTACTATTTGTATTGTGATATGCAATTATAAGCCTACAGTAAACTCTTTTCCTTTGTGTATTATTTTTATTGAGTTGGAATATTAGAAGCTATAGCTTTTTGCAGAAGAATTATTTCAGGTTTCTAACCAACAGGGCTTATTGTAACAGATCTCACTTTCTATTAGTTTTGATGCCTGCAAGGAAGGGGATCAGGGTAGATAACCCATGTGTCGCTTTTATTGAGATATTTTCTAACTTTGTGCTCTAGGATTAGCAATTGCCACTTGCAGGTCCAGTAAAACTTTCTTCATTCTGCCAATCTGTCTGTCATCCAATAATATCAATTTAGTAACAGTTGCTGTTTGAGGTGTTATCAATAACCAAAAACGGTTTTAAGGATCAGTACTGATAACTCATGGTGTGCGCTAACATTAACAACCCAATAGCTAGAATAGGGGATGAATATATAAGTCCATAATTTAAATTTGCTGGTGATAAATTTTATTAAAGGAAAATAAAGTTTTTTGCAATATTGTAAGATATTTGAAATTTCACTTTCCTTTCTCATAGGAGCAGCATTTGGTCAGCCCTCAGCTCCTTTCTACCAAACTAGAGAAGCCCCAAGTTATAACAACATTAGCATCAGTTGAATTATGCATTTTCTAGCAATGAAGACTTCCACTTTTTCTTCATCTCCGATCCACATCAAATTAGGTTGATCAGCATTATCGACTTATGGACTAACAAGCAACTGGCCTTTGAGAATTCAAATGGCAGGTCTCCACACAAGATAAAAAAGGTTAAACAAGGCCCAATTTTAGGGTGCAAGGGGAAAGCACATTCATTTTAGGTTATCACTCAGTAAGATAGTGCATACTTGAACGGTTTTATTTAGAATCAAGATATTGCAATCTTTACTTTTTTTTAAAACCAAATGCAGGATATGCAAGTAAAAATATAACAGAGTCAAGTTTTCAAATTTATTGAATGACCAGAAGTTGAAGCTATTCAGTCACAAATCTTCCAACAGGAGGTCACACAGTGCCAAGTGGTTTCTTCAGTGAAAGGTACTGAACAAACAGGACGAAAACCACCCCCATATTCATTCTCTGCAAGGTTGCGACCGCTTTGATTCCGACTAAAATCATTAAGACATCATTAGAGTTTGCGATTAACGTTTGGCACAGTACAAAAATACAATTTTTTAAAAAAGGGATTTGGACCTAAATGCCAACCTCGGTGCATCACAAAATCACGGGGTCAATTTAAATTATGTTGTTAGTCCCGCGGCCCCTACAGCACCTTCAAAAAAAAGCGAATCTTCCGTTTGTGTGCGCGACTCCATTTTGGCATGGTGCCAGCACTTACTAAAACTCAATTTTCAAAATAAAACAATCCACCCCAAAATATAAATAAAACGGGCGACTTAAGTAGTCTCAAGCGATATTTTAAAATCGCTTTTAGAAAAGTTGGAAAAACCCAAACGGTTAATTAAAAAAAACAACTTAATCGCACTACACTGGGGGGGGGGGGAAAGAGAAACACACAGAAACTAGGGGGACTGGCGATCCCTTCCCATGAAAAATATTTATTAAAATGCACTTAACTAGCTAATCCCCTCCCTTCCCCACCACCCGAGTTAAGTAGGCCTCGACGCTAACGGATTGAAAGAAAGGCACTTCCGCCCCTTCTCGGGCTGAGAAACTCCGCCCCGGCGGTTCCCAAGGGCGAGGGCCGGGGACATGGCGGCGGAGCAGCCGCGGGTAGGGGGGGGCGGGGGGAGGGGAGGAAGAGTTGGCCCGGCCTGGCCTAGCCTAGCACGGCGCCCTGAGGCTTTGTGGCGCAGCTGCGTTCCGGAGGTGGGGGTGGGGTGAAGGGTTGAGATGGGGGGGGGAGGGGGAAGGTTGCGGAACTCTCACACACACACATATATATATGTGTATATATAGGCCCCAACGGCCGGCCGGCTGCCCGCTCCGCGTTCCCCCCCCCCATCCTCCTCCGACACGCGATGCTTGAGGCCTTGGCCCGAATCTCGACAAGGGGAAAGGGAACTCCCCGGGTAACCGGTAGGAGGGAAGGGGTGGTGGGGAAAGAAAGGTGAGAAAGTCGATGGTAGAAGGGCCGGCGACCATCAGGGCGGTGCGAGGAGGACCGATGCTGGGCGCGGGCGGACGAGCGCCTTTAAAACCGATGCCAACAGTTACAAACTCCCTCTTACCCGTCGACGCCATCTTCACCGACCTCTGACTGCCGAAACGCGCCTGCGCGGAGCCTCGCCGGACTCAACCACTTAATTTGGCGCCTTGCGCAACTCGCGCCGGAAATATTTTAATTTTTTTTAAAAAAATCCTCCACTCGAGTCACCACGATCCCGTTCGATCTCGAGTTTACTTTTCGAACGTTTCGGCGGAGGGTTGGGGAGGGATTTTTTTTGGGGGGGTGGTTTGTAAATTTGTTAATTTTTTTTTGTTTTAAAAAAAATAAGAAATTGACGAGAAACGAAATGCCCAGCCTCTATCTGCCGATTTGCGGCCGAGGCTTATGTTAATGTCCGCCTCCACGTCGCTATTTAAATGGCGGGCGACGTCGGCGCGCTGACGTGTGAAACGTGCGCGGCGTAACGTGTTAAGCCGTTCGGCTGGAACAATGGAGAGAATGTGCTGCCGTGTTTATGGTTCCGGGATGGAGTCGGTCGCGATGGAAACGCGGCCATTTCGCCCCTCTCATTGTCTCCCTGTCTCCCTCCCTCCATTCTGCTGTGTTGCGCAAACAGTTTCCTCCTGAATCATGTCGCCGCCCCTTCCCAGCACCCCGTTTATCGGGGGTTTAACCGTCAGGCGGCTTGAAAAATGACCCGAAATAAACACCATTTCCCAACCCCACCTCCCTCACTTTTATAATGATGATTTTTACTCGTTTTACTATCAAATCCGTCCTGACCACCACAAAGAGGCCCGATACACAAAGGACGACCCGGGAGGGCGGGCTCGATGCCGGTTCACGCTGTCGGGGCCTGGTTTGAGGTTATCGGGGTTGGGAAGCACATTGGCTCCGGGTTAAGGAGACCCTTACCCCCTACCCCGTACCCCCGCCCACGCTTTGATCTGGAAGGCCCGGGATTTACATACACACACTCTCTCTCTGTCTCTCCACCTCGCCAAGGGACATCTCAGAGGGGCCGTGAGGCACTGAGTGCGGGTTTGCAGCAGGCCCCGAGTAACCGAGCCCCCAACCCCCCGGGATGAGGGGCTGCAGGGAGCGGCTGTGGGCTGGGATCAGAGCGGCTCACAGCCGGGCCCGAGCGCCGTGCGCCACCGCCGCTTTCCTGAGCCTCATTCTCCTGTCGTGGTTGATTGGGGCCGAAGAGGCCTTTTCCCTGACAGCCGACCCGCTGTTCCCTCACCACCAAGGTAAGTGCCTCATCCCATCCCCCCATCCCATCGTTAGCCTTGGGTGAGACGTGAAATTAAATCCTAATCCGAATTAACATCATCACAAACTATTTAAAGCATACTCTGCTGATTTATACGTCGAAAGAGGCTAAAGTTCAGAACCAAAATGTGAGAATCTCATTCCAATTAAGGTGTAGAAAGGGGTTCAAATGCTTCTACCATCATTTATTCATGGCACTGTTTGAAAGGGAAGGAGAATGAAAAAGCAAATCGTTAAATTTTTAGGAATGCAGGTGTTTATCTGGCAGGTGTGTAGGAATCCCTAAAGCACAACTCTCATCCTCTTCGTACCTATCTAACTCGGCATGTACTCAGGGACCTACAATAGTCAAACTTTAGTCAAATCCCCTCCTAAAATGTAAAATGCTTGTGGCAGAAAGACGGAATGGCTTACTTTTATAGGACTAAATTTGTTTTTATAGCACAGGTATGGTGTCTATAGTGCTCTTTTTGCAGAGCTAGCAAAAGCCAATCCCTAAATTCTGATGAAAGGCCATCCATCTGAAACGTGTACACAGATGCTACCTGGCCTACTGAGTATTCCCTGCAGTTACTGTTTCTATTTCAGATTTCCAGCAGTGGCAATATTTTGCTTTGGCAAAAGCTAATCTTTTCCTTTTAGAGAATGCCTCACCACAGCCTTAATGTCCCAAAGAAGTTGAGAAACAATTAATTACTTTGGGCAGTATGGTCACATAAGTGCCAATTTGGCTTGAGTGGCAGCACTCTGACCCCCAAGTAAGATAGTTGCAACTTCAAACTCCACTGCAGGTTTTGAGTTCATAGTCTAGGCTGACAATTTAGTGCAGTACGTACTAAGTGATTACTACATTGTTGGAAGTGTTAACTTTTGAGTGAGACTGTTCAACTGGAGGTAAAAGATCCCATGGTGAAAAAGCAGTGTTGTTTTCCCTGGTGTAGTGACCAACATTTATTCTTCAGATAATTAGGTTTTTTTGGGCATTGTTTGGAATGGGATCATAGTCATCTTATCGTGTCCACGGACAGTCTATACATGGCCCAGCCAGAACTGGATACGTTTTGCACCTTGTTGAATTCAGTAAGATCTGCAACAGTGCAGGGTTCCTCTAGCGATAGACATTGCAGGTGATGTTGCATAGTCTGTGGCTCAGTACCGCATTCACAAGTTATCGGGCAGGTTGTATATCCCCATTTGCTTAGTGACACCTTTGAACAACCTACGCCAGTCCCAAGTCTGTTAAGGCACTTCCAGGTTGCCCAGTTGCAATTAGTTCCTGGGGGAAGGCTTTCATCCAGTAGAATTTCCATCGGGTTGTTTGAGACTGGCGAGCCGGTCTTTCCACAAGGCGATGCGGGCTTCAGATGGGGTTGATTGTAATGGAACAACACTGTTCATGAAGCTCTTCCTTGACTTTAGGCAGCTGGGTGTAGGTGTATGACCATGTAGAGGGTGCCTCTCATCTGATGATGATGGGATCATAGTGTTCAAATTGGTGCATGTGCTTTCATTACAAAGAAGCAAAAGTAAAAATAGCAGAGGTTTTGGTCACAATCTTTCAATCCTCATTGGATACAAGAGTACTTATGGAGGATTGTTAATATGATACCACTATTCAAGAAAGGGAGAGATAATCCAGAAAATACAGGCTTGTCAACCTAACATTAGTGGTGGGGAATTCATTGGAAATCATTATCAGGAACAAAATAAACTTATATTTGCAAAGGCATGGGTTAATCAAAGAGAGAAAGCATAGATGTGTTAAAGGGAAATCTTGTCTGATTAACATGATTGAGTTCCTTGAGGTAATAGAGAAGTTTTTTTTTAATTTGTTCATGGGATGAGGGTGGCACTGTCAAGGCCAGCATTTGTTGCCTTTGATAAGGTGTTAGATAGAGGTCATAGGTTTGGAAGGTGCTGTTGAAGAAACTGTGGTGATTTCCTGCAGTGCATCTTGTAGATCGTACAACTGTAGTCCCATGCACCAGTGGTGGAGGTATTGAATGTTGAAGGTAATGGATGGGGTGCCAATCAAGTCCTGGATGAGAGTGAGCTTTTTGAGTGTTGTTGGAGCTACACTCATCCAGGCAAGTGGGAGAGTATTCTGACACACTCCTGACTTGTGCCTCATAGTTAGAGAGACTTGGAGAGTCAGGTGAATTACTTGCTGCAGAATACCCAGTACCTGGCCAGCTTTTGTCGTCACAGCATGATGGGTTCTCGGAATGCATTTGACAAAGTGCTGCACATTAGGCTTAATAAGAAGATGGAAGCCCATGGAATTCAGGGGAAAGAGAGACAGATTTACTCAGTGACAGGAAGCCAAAGGTGGATCCATTACTCTTTGCGCATTTTATCAATTATCTGCACTCAAATATAAGGATCAGCATTGTAAAGTTTGCATACAATGCAAACTTGGCAAATAGATTATAAGGATAGCTGAAGGCTTCAGGATGATGAAATGGAAAGAAGTTTCGCATAGGGAGTTTAATCCAGAGAAGTGTGAAGTGATGTACTTTGGGAAGAAAAGTATGGAAAGGCAGTATACTATAAATGACATGATTTTCAAAAGTGTAAATGGTGTCCATATACAGAAATCCTTAAAAGTAGCAGGGCAAGTTGAAAAGGTAGTTTAAAAAAGTCTGCAGGTTACTTGGATTTATAAGTAGAGGAATAACATATAAAAAGCAAGAAGATAATGCTGGAACTTTATAAATCATTAGTTAGGCCTCTGTGAGATTTGGACCCCACACTTGGGAGAGATGCAAATGCCTTAGAAAGGATGCAGAGGAAGTTTACTGGGGTGAAGGACTTCAGTTATCAGGAGAATTTGGAAAAAATACGACTATTCTGCATAGAACAGAGAATATTAAGATGTTAAGATGAGAAGTTTTGATTAAGAAAAAAAATGATTTCTTCTGGCAAGTAGATCAATAATTAGAGGTAATAGATTTAAAGTCATTGGAAAAAAAATTAGAGGGAAGGTGTGGAATTTATTTTTTAACATGGAATTATCGGTATCTGGAATGCTGTACCTGAAAAGTTGGTGGAAGCTGATTCCATAAATAAATATATTTATACAGGTACTTGAGGATGATGAAATTGGCAAAATGTTATGGGTAAAAAACATAGGGGACGAAACATGACTGCTCTTTCAAGGAGAGGTCAAATGGCCTCCTGTGCTGTAGGTTTCTATGATTATAGTGACTATACTTCAAAAATAATGAATGGACTACAAAGTACTTCGAGACTTCCTGAAGTTGTGAATGGCCTTCTATAAATGTAAATTTTTTTCACTGTCAGCGTAGATAAATGAGGCAGCAAATTTATCTTAGCAAAGTTCCACAGATGGTAAATTAATAACCAGATACCTTCTAGTAATTAAAAACAGAAAATGCTGGAAAAACACCCAGCAGGCCTGACAGCATCTGTGGAGAGAGAAACAGAGTTAAAGTTTTGAGTCCGTATGACCCTTCTTCAGAGCCGTGGTATTTTGCTTTTATCTTTTACCTTTCAGTGATGTTGGTTGAGAGAGGGATATTGCTGAGGAGAACTACCTCATGCTTGATTTATACAATGGAATAATCACCCCACCAGCCTCCGCATTCAAAGGATCATCCTCTGCAATTTCTGCCAACTCCAGCATGATGCCACCACCAAACACATCTTCCCTTCAGCCCCCCGGCGGTATTCCGTAGGGATTGTTCCCTCTGTGACACCCTGGTCCACTCTTCCATCACCCCCTACTCCTCAACCCCCACCTACGGCACCTCCCCATGCATACGCAAAATATGCAACACCTGCCCCTTCACTTCCTCTCTCCTCATCGTCCAAGGGCCCAAACACTCCTTTCAAGTGAAGCAGCATTTCACTTGCATTTCCCTCAACTTAGTCTACTGCATTCGTTGCTCCCAATGCGGTTTCCTCTATGTTGGAGAGACCAAACGCAGACTGGGCGACTGCTTTGCAGAACACCTTCGGTCTGTCCGCAAGAATGACCCAGACCTCCCTGTCACTTGCAATTTTAACACTCCACCCTGCTCTCTTAGCCATGTGTCTGTTCTTGGCTTGCTGCATTGTTCCAGTGAAGCTCAACACAAACTGGAGGAACAGCACCTCATCTTCCGACTAGGCACTTAACAGCCTTCCGCACTGAATATTGAGTTCAACAACTTTAGATCTTGAACTCCCTCCTCCACCCCACCCCCTTTCTGTTTCTTACCCCTCCCTTTTGTTTTTTCCAATAATTTATATAGATTTTTCTGTTCCCACCTATTTCCATTATTTTTTAAATTATACCTTTTATGCCTTTTTAGTCTTATTTCACCTCACCCCCACTAGAGCTATATGTACCTTGCGTGTCCTGCTATCCATTCTTAATTAGCACATTCTTTTAGATAATATCACCACCTTCAACACCTCTTTGTTCTTTTGTCTGTGACATCTTTTGGTTATCTGCTCCTATCACTGCTTGCTTGCCCCCACACCCCCCCCCCCCCCCCCCGACCTTAAACCAGCTTATATTTCACCCCTTTCCTATTTTTACTTAGTTCTGTTGAAGGGTCATGAGGACTCGAAACGTCAACTTTGTTCTCCGTCGATGCTGCCAGACCTGCTGAGTTTTTCCAGTTATTTCTGTTTTTGTTTTATACAATGGAATCTTTTGCTTCGTTTTTAATGGGTAGATGAGTTTAATGTATGACAATGCAACATTTTCCAAATACTGCATCCAAGTGTCAAGCCCAGCTTGCACGCTCATGTCTATGCATTATACAGAGCATCATTTGCCTGTTTATTTTTAAATATCAACATCATGTTTGTAATTTGGAAAAAGGTAGCAAATTTCTGAAGGATCATTTTCGTGTAGGTATGAGTGCAAAGATCTTTGTCAAATGGTTATTTGGAGGTAGAAGAAAGAATTGTACATTGTCACTTGCACAATAAGGGATCAGATCATCTCTTGCTGGTAATCTCATTCCGTTGTATTTTCACCTTAGCTCCGAACCCCACCCTGAACATGTTCCTCTGATGTACCATTAAAGGTAAAGCTTTCTCCCATTCCATGCTACCACAAACTTTCCTGATCACATCTGGCTTGCTACCTCTTTTCCCACCCAAAAAAGCTTCAACTATACCTCTAACACCTTCCCTTGTTTCCTTGCTATTCTTGCTCAGGTTCCTCTAATAAGGCCCACGTGAAAGACAGAGTTCAGTGAGACTGGTTGGCTGACTGTGTGACAAGGGTCTGGGGTGTGTGCAGTTGATGAGAGATCCATAGCACCTGGTTGAGATGGCATATGTCACTTGGTTTCAGAGTGTGGTGTGTCTGACCACAGGGTGCGATAGGTTTACATGGACTGTGCATTTACTGTGGACATTAAAGTAAAAGATAGCTTTTGTAACTTGTGTTACCTTTTCAAATCTGTATATATCTGTAAAGTTATAATTGTGGATGAAGGGGTATTGTAATATAGTTCATCTTTTCTTGTTTAATAAATGTTTTATTCTTCTGTTAAAAGTTCATTAGCTGACTCCAATGACTGTTCAGTGGCCACTCTCCATGTATCTAAACAAACATAAAAAGTTAGGATCTGTTAAGCTGGGGTCCACTCTGGGATCAGACTTGTCCAGGGGTAACCTCAGCTGGGATCATAACATTTATTACAGTAAAAGCCTTAAAATTTGAATCCTTGTAATGTGTCCTTCCAGTCAGTCACCGGAAATTGAAATATCTTTTTTAAAGTTAGTGGTCTCTACAGGGATCATAACGCAGCCTGCAGATGTTGAATTGTATTGGGGTAAAAACAAAAGTGCTGGAAACACTCAGATAAGGCAGCTGCTGTGGAGAGAAAAAGTTAATGTTTCAGGGTGATGGCCTTGGGGCGTAGTTACAGGACAGCGCATTGCCTTCTGGTACCTTACACTATTGAGTATTTCTGTTTGAACTAGACTGTACATTTTGGAAGGTTATTGAGGAGGGCATCATAGTCAAAGCACTTGCGACTTTGTGAGAGTGTACAGTAGTTTTTCAGGATGAGTTAAGGCCTGCATCAAACTCTGTTGTGCTGTGGCTCATTCCAGTATTCATATTGTTGCCAACTGATTATTATCAAGAACATGCTGTGAAATGTTAAAACTTTTAGTTAAACCAGTCTCCAAGTAACTGTCACAAATGCATGATTTTTTTTAAAATCCAGTAATCTTATTGGAAAGCGAATCAGTGTAGATTTTGAATCAAAGCAGGATTGACATTTAGTCCACCACGGTTAAATGACAACTTTTTACATACCATCATTATGTCTGAAAATGAAAATTGCGTATAAATTGTTAGAGAAGTTAGATAACCACATTAATGGTTGGATAGATAGATGGATAGATTTTGAGAATCTAAAAACCTGTGAGGCAGAAAGAGTTCCAGAGTTAGGGCTGAGACACTTCAAACTACCTCCGATAATGCAGAGAGGAGGAGGGTATACTGGAAACACAAGGTTTAGTATTAAACTTGGAGGTTAGAATCATAGAAAGTTTACGGCACAGAAAGAGACCACTTGACCCATCGTGTCTGCGCCGGCTGTAAAATGAGCCACCCAGCCTAATCACACTTTCCAGCATTGGGTTCCTAGCCCTGCAGGTTACGGTATTTACCGGGCATATCCAGACACCTTAGTTGAGGGTTTCTGCCTCTACTACCCTTTCAGGCATTGAGTTCCAGACCCTGCTACGGGGAGGGGATGGCATACTAGTAATCCAGAGACCCAGGGTAATGCACCCAGGTTCGAATCCCGCCACGAATTCGAATTCAATAAAAATCTGGAATTAAAAGTCTGATGATGAAACCATTTTGATTGTTGTAAAAACCCATAAGGTTCACTAATGCCCTTTAGGGAAGGAAATCCGTCGTTCATACCTGGCCTACACATGATTCCAGACCCACAGCAATGTGGTTGGACTCTTAATTGCCCTCTGAAATGGCCAAGCAAGCCGCTCAGTTATAACAAAGTTACAAAAAAGGAATGAAACTGGACAGACCACCCGGCATCGACCTAGGCAACCGAAACAACAAGGGCAATCTCAGACAACAAAAACAGAAAATGCTGGAAAAACTCAGCAGGTCTGACAGCATCTGGGCAGTTCTTCAGAGCAGGGTCGAGCAGCTATGTCCTTTAGGACTTGGCCAGCTCGGTCTCGGCCGAGCTACTCTTGGTGGTGGACATTGAAGTTCCCCACCCAGAGTACATTCTGCACTCTTGCCACCCTCAGTGATTCCTCCAAGTGGTGTTCAACATGGAGGAGCACTGATTCGTCAGCTGAGGGAGGGTGGTACGTGGTAATCAGCATGAGGTTTCCTTGCCCACGATGTCATGAGACTTCATTGGATCTGGAGTCGATGTTGAGGACCCCGAGGGCAACTCCCTCCCGACTGTATCGCACTGTGCCGCCACCTCTGCCAGGTGCCAGCTCTGAAGAAGGGTCATAAGGACTCAAAACATTAACTTTGTTTTTTTTCTCTCTCCACAGATGCTGTCATACCTGCTGAGTTTTTCCAGCACTTTTTTGTTTTTGTTTCAGATTTCCAGCATCTGCAGTATTTTGCTTTTATCTAACGGCAATCTCAGCCCTGTCGACCCTGCAAAGTCCTCCTTACTAACTGTTAGTAAGGGGACAGTCATCTTCATGGAATCATACCTTACAGGTAATATCCCAGACGCCACCATCACCACCCCTGGGCATGTCCTATCCCACCGGCAGGACTGACCCGGCAGAGGTGGTGACACAGTGGTATGCAGTCGGGAGGGAGTTGCCCTGGGAGTCCTCAACATCGACTCTGGACTCTAGTCTTATGGGATCAGGTCAAGCATGGGCAAGGAAACCTCCTGCTGATTACCACATATCACCCCCCCCCCCTACACACACACACACACACACACACACACACAACTGATGAACTAATGCTCCTCCGTGTTGAACACCACTTGGAGAAGCACCGAGGATGGCCAAGGCGCAGAATATACTCTGGGTGGGGAACTTCAATGTCCACCACCAAGAATGGCTCAGTAGCACCACCTAAAGGACATAGCTGCTAGACTGGGTCTGCAGCAGGTGGAGAGGCAACCAACAAGAGGGAAAAACATACTTGACCTCATCTTCACCATACCTGCCACAGATGCATCTGTCTGTGACAGTATCGGTAGGAGGGACCACCATACCTGCCGCAGATGCATCGATCCATGACAGTCTCGGTAGGAGTCACCACTGCACAGTCATTGTGGAGATGAAGTCTCAGCTTCACCTGAGGATACCCTCCATCATGTTGTGCGGCCTACAACTGCTAAATGGGATAGATTCTGAAAAGATCCAGCAACTCAAGATGGGCATCCATGAGCACCAGCAGCAGAATTGTACTCAAACATTATATGTAACCTCATGGCCTGGCATATCCCCCACTCTACCATTACCATCAAGCCAGGGGATCAACCCTGGTTCAATGGAGAGTGCAGGAAGGCACGCCAGGAGCAGCACCAGGCAGACCTAAAAATGAGGTGTCAGCCGGGTGAAGATATAACACAGAACTACTTGCATACTAAACAACATGAGCAGCAAGTGATAGACAGGGCTAAGCGATCCCACAACCAACGGAATAGATCTAAACTCTGCAGTTCTGCCACATCTAGTTGTGAATGGTGATAGACAATTAAACAACACACTGGAGAAGGGGGTTCGACAAACATCCCCATCCTCAATGATGGGGGACCCAGCACATCAGTGCAAAAGATAAGACTGAAGCATTTGCTACAATCTTCAGCCAGAAGTGCCGAGTGGATGATCCATCTTGGCCTCCTCCTTCGGAGGTCCCCAGCATCACAGATGCCAGTCTTCAGCCAATTTGATTCACTCGACGTGATAACAAGAAATAGCTGACGGCACTGGATACTGCAAAGGCTATAGGCCCTGACAATATTCCGGCAATAGTACTGAAGACTTGTGCTCCAGAACTTGCCTCACCCCGAGCCAAGCTGTTCCAGTACAGCTGGCATCTACCCGGCCATGTGGAAAATTGCACAGGTATGTCCTGTTCACAAAAAGCAGGACAAATCCAACTTGGCCAATTACCATCCTGTCAGTCTACTCTCGATCATCAGTAAAATAATGGAAGGGGTCATCAGCAGTGCTATCAAGCAGCACTTGCTTAGCAATAACCTGCTTACAGACGCCCAGTTTGGGTTCCAGCGAGGCCATTCAGCTCCTGTCCTCATTACTGCCTTGGTTCAAACGTGGACAAAAGAGCTGAATACCTGAGGTGAAGTGAGAGGGACTGCTTTTGACATCAAGGCAGCTTTTGACAGTGTGTGCTATCAAGGAGCCCTGGCAAAACTGGAGTCAATAGGAATCGGGGAAAACTCTCCGCTGGTTGGAGTCATACCTAGCAAAGGAAGATGGTTGTGGTTGTTGGAGGTCAGTCATCTCAGCTCCAGGACATCACTGCAGGAGTTCCTTAGGGTAGTGTCCTTGGCCCAACCGTCTTCAGCTGCTTCATCAGTGACCTTCCTTCTAACATAAGGTCAGAAGTGGGGATGATCGTTGATGATTGCACAATGTTCAGCACCATTCGCGACTCCTCAGGTACTGAAGCAGTCTGTGTCCAAATGCAGCAAGACCTGGATAATATTCAGGCTTGGGCTGACAAGTAACATTCGCATCACAAAAGTGTCAGGCAATGACCATCTCCAAAAAAAGAGAATCTAACCATCGCCCTCTTAATATTCAATGACATTACCAGCACTGAATCCCCCACTATCAACATCCTGGGGGTTACTATTGACCAGAACCTGAACTGGACTAGCCATATAAATACTGTGGCTACAAGAGTAGGCTAGAGGCTAGGAATAGTGTGATGAGTAACTCACCTCCTGACTCCCCAAAGCCTGTTCACCACCTACAAGACACAAGTCAGGAGTGTGTTGGAATACTCCCCACTTGCCTGGATGAGTACAGCTCCCACAACACTCAAGAAGCTTGAAATCATTCAAGACAAAGCAGCCCACTTGATTAGCACCACATCCACAAACGTTCACTCCCTTCACTGCCGACACACAGTAGCAGCAGTGTGTACCATCTACAAGATGCACTGCAGGAATTCACCAAGGCTCCTTCAACAGCACCTTCCAAACCCACGACCACTACCATCTGGAAGGGCAAGGGCAGCAGATAGATGGGGACACCACCACCTAGAAGATCCCCTTCAAGTCACTCACCATCCTAACTTGGAAATATATCACCGCTCCTTCACTGTCGCTGGGTCAAAACCCGGGAACTCCCTTCCTAACAGCACTGTGGGTGTACCCACACCACATGGACTGCAGCAGTTCAAGAAGGCAGCTCACCACTACTTTCTCAAGGGGTGGGCAATAAATGCTGGCCCAGCCAGCGATGCCCATATCCCATGAATGAATAAAAAAAATCTCCCCTCAAATCTTTCTACCAATCACAAAAATCAATATTCCCTAGTCACTGAGCTCTCTGCTAATGTCAATCAACCCTTCACATCCACTCTATTTAGGCCCCTCATAATTATGTACATCTCAGTCAAATCTTACCCTCAACATGATAAAAAATTGAATTGGGAAAAAACATGCAATTTTGCACTGGATTACCAATTGCAACCAAAGTGAAAAATCCACCCCAATAAGTTACATCATAATATGATAAGTTTTGTGTTATGTTAAACATCTTAGTCAAAATCCTGCAATGTACAATACAATTTCCATTTTATTCATATATTTATTATAAAGAGCCTAAATTGACTTCAAGATAGCAAAAACAATTTCTTGCACTCTACTAAAAGTAACATTCTGCAGATTTATTGACATTGTCCATGAAAGACTAGCAGGAGAGAGCAGATATATGGTGAACACAGATACATTTGTAGCTCATGGTTGGTTAGACTAAGGCTTCAGTTTGTGTTGGATGGACATGAGCGAAATCCCATTGAGATTCAGTATGAATCCTTTTTTAACTCCTGAGTCTCATTTAAATAACGGTGGACATTTCCCCCATCTGATACTGGAAAGACTGACATCAGAGTCAGTGCACAGGAGTGAAAATTGGGTCGGGAGCCTTAGGACTCTGGCGGATACAAAGGAACAGTCAGCAATTTGAGGGAGTTGGACCAGAGGTTTGGAAGCTGAAGATGGCCAGCAGTGCAAGAGGCAGGCCTAAAGCTAAGGAGGCCCATCTGCTCCTGCTTCACAAGGATTTCCAAGAAACATTTTGTAACTCTTGGCCACTTCTAGCTGGTCAGTGCCTTCCATTATGGTTTAGCTGCCATGTTATACACTGGCTGGGCCACTCCTGGCTTTTCATTAAAATCACATTATGGCATTAATGACGCCATCAACCACAGTGTTAAGTTAGGTTTTCCCATCTACCTGTAGCGGGAACTTCAACCGACTTTCAAGACAGAGAAGATGAAATGGTTTTGGACAGGAATGGGGTGACCTCAGACTTGTCAATGGATTTGACTTGATGTAAACTCCTCCCATTCGCTAATCATACTGGGTGAAGGGGGTTCAATCAAACCCTAAAGCTCCTCTTCTACATGGCCAGGAGAAAGGAGTATTGAGTGGCTTTAGTAAGCATTGCCATCACAGTGAAAAGACCCTTCAATAAAAAAATAAAGTTGTACAAACAACAGTCTACTTAGCCTAAAATGAAAATCAAAGACTAACTGTCCGAAGATTTTGGCCAGGATTATCACTACTGAGGCAGATAGCCTGGAGCTGGGTAATTTCCCCAACCTAACAGACCCATGTCAGTATAAAGGGCCCTGTTCCACTCAATTTTAACTCCTGGGAGGTGGGGGGGGGGGGGGGGGGGGGGGGGGTGGAGTACAGAGTGGGGCCCACCAACTCCAGAAGCGGATCATAGGCGGTGGGTGAGTGCCGATACTAGCTGGTTAGAAGGCCCACCTCCATTCTCTGGGACTTTGGCCCAGTTGTTTTAGAAGCTGTTAGGCCCCTAGCCCTCAGCCTTTACACCCCCTCAGCCCTCCCACCCACTCCCATGCCCTCTCCATGCTACTTGCATGTCACCTCGTAGCCATTCACCCAGTATCCACAATGGGTAGATCTCCAGGTTATGGAGTTTTTTTCATTCATTCAAGAGATGTGGGTGTCACTGGCTGGGCTAGCATTTATTGCCCATCCCTAATTGCCCTTGAGAAGATGGTGGTGAGCTGCCTCTTGAAGCACTGCAGTCCATATGGTATAGGTCCACCCAGAATGCTATTAGGGAGGGTGTTCGAGGATTTTGACCCACAGATAGTGAGATGGGCACAGTTGTGGAAGGATTTATAGATGAGAATAGGGACCAAAAGAATATTAGGATGGATACCACAGGACAGGATACAGCTGGCAGAACGATAGATTGCTAACCTCAACAGTTTAGTAGTAGTTGAAGTAAATTACAATGACCCAATTGCCCTGCTAATAACAAATATGCCTAGATTGAAATTGGGACTCTCTGCATTTATCCAGCAGGCCATTGAGCTGACCTTGTCTTTGAAGGTCTGTCCAAAATCAGAAATCTGCCATATGGAGAAGCATGGGAATGTTCACTGATGGTCATACCTTTTTAAAAAAAAGTGTAATTATGAAGAATTCACAGTAACGAGTGGTAAATCCAGTTCTTTTGTCAGCCCTAACAAAAGGTCATTGACCGAAACGTTTATGCTGTTTCTCTCTCCATGGATGCTGCTTGACGTGCTGTGGGCTTCTAGCATTTTCTGTTTTCATTTCAGAGTTCTAGCATCTGCAGTATTTTGCTTTTGTATAAATCTGTTCCTGGCAAAATCATGCTACATGTTTGGCACTTTCAAAAGGCATTTTAAGCTCCTCATAAAAGATTTTGGAGAAGATGAGGGCTTGTAAATTTAGGGTGAATTAGCTAAGTGGATTGCTAACTACCTAGATAAAGAAACTTGAGTGGCAGGGGTACCAGCCCAATCTATTCCTCAGGTTGGTTGGTGTGAATGACGCAGGTGTCAATCAAAATCAAACTAACAAAAATTAAAAGCAAAAAACTGCGGATGCTGGAAATCCAAAACAAAAACAAGAATACCTGGAAGAACTCAGCAGGTCTGGCAGCATCTGTGGAGAGGAGCACAGTTAATGTTTCGAGTCCGAATGACTCTTCAACAGAACTAAGTAAAAATAGAAGAGAGGTGAAATATAAGCTGGTTTGGGGGGCGAATGACAAGTAGAGCTGGACAGAGGGCCCAATGTAGAGGAAACCGCATTGGGAGCTGGAGAGACCAAACGCAGACTGGGGGACCGCTTTGCAGAACACCTTCGGTCCGTCCCCAAGCATTATCCAGACCTCCCTGTCGCTTGCCATTTCAACACTCCACCCTGCTCTCATGCCCACATGTCCATCCTTGGCTTGCTGCATTGTTCCAGTGAAGCTCAACGCAAACTGGAGGAACAGCACCTCATGTTCTGACTAGACACTTTACAGCCTTCCGGACTGAATATTGAGTTCAACAATTTTAGATCATGAACTGTCTCCTCCATCCCCATCCCCTTTCCGATTCCCCCCCACCCCCTTTGTTTTTTCAATAATATATATAGATTTTTCTTTTCCCACCTACTTCCATTTTTAAAAAATGTATTTCCATCCATTGTTTTATCTCTATCTTTTAGCCTTTTTTGATTCCTTCACCCCACCCCACCCCCACTAGGGCTATCTGTACCTTGCTTGTCCAGCTTTCTACCCTTAATTAGCATATTCCTTAGATAATATCACCACCTTCAATACCTCTCTCCTTTTGTCTGTGACATCTTTTGGTTATCTCCACCTATCACTGGCCCTCTATCCGGCTCTACTTGTCCCACCACCCACCCCCATGTTAAACCAGCTTATATTTCACATCTCTTCTATTTTTACTTAGTTCTGTTGAAGAGTCATACAGACTCGAAACGTTAACTGTGCTCCTCTCCGCAGATGCTGCCAGACCTGCTGAGTTTTTCCAGGTATTTTTGTTTTTGTTTCAAACTAACAAACGTCTCTTTAAGGGACACAAACAATAGAATCCAAATTATAAACCAAACCAAAGGAAACTGAATAAATTCTACTCTCTGAAATCTGTAAAGGCCAGAAATTACTAAGTAGTAAGCTTGGATCTCAAAACTGAAATGAAAACAAAAATCCCTGTGTCAATGTGAAGAGGTATTGGCTATTAAGATATTTAATGAATTGTTATCAACAAAGCAAGTCTTAGAAATAAAGGTATGATCAGACCTCCACCTTATCCAGTTTTGGTGAAAACCTTATGGAGGACAATCTCCATCAGCACAATCTCCAAGGGATCAGTATTTGGACCTCCTTTTTCAATCTACAGATATGAAATGATTCATTGGACTAAATTTAAACAAAATATATTTACAACAAGCACTTTAAACTCAGCAGATATGTGCCAAGAAGCTTCTTTGCAGCATTATCAAACAAAATTTGACACAGCTGTAGAAACATATTAGGACAGGTGACCTAAAGCTTAGCCAAAGAGACAGATCTCTTTTAAGAACCACTTTAAATGGAGAGGCTGAGGGGTTTAAGGAGCGAATTAGAGTTTAGGGTCTAGGCATTCAAAGGCACAGTAGACCAATGATAGAGCAATGACAATTGGTGATGTACAAGAGGCTAGAATTGGAGGCATGCAGAGTTTTTGGTGGGCACTAGGAGTTAAAGAAAAGGAAGAGGTGAAGTCATGTAGGTATTTGAACACCAAGGACGATAATTTTAAAAGCAGACCCAAACCAGGTCAGCGAACACAGGGTTAATGGGTGCATGGGTCTCGGTGTGTTATGTTATGACACAGCAGTTTGTAAAGGCTGAGTTATTTAAAATCCCAGAGGGAAACTTTAAACAACTGTCATAACCTATCTTTTCAATTGGTATGTTTTGAGTTGCAGTTCTAAATTGGTGGAATAAGACCACCAGTTCTCAAAAAGTTTTTATAGCAAACTAAATGAAACATTTATTAAGTTACAACAAATTAAACACATACACATGGCTACAAATTACTACTATCATAACTTCTAACAAATTCCCAAATTAATCTCCAATAAGACAACAATAATCAATAGACCTAACCAGACAAAGCATTTTTCACCTTATGAATTCAAAATGAGGTCCCTTTCAATTTGGTTCCTTTGCAGACAGTTGTAGGCTTACAGGCTTAGATCTTACATGCCTCTGACCTGCACACACAAACTCCTCGCAAGTTATACCTAGTCTTTCTCTTTGAATATAAATTCTCATTGTATCACCATGCCCTTTGAACCCCTCTCATAGTACCAGTTTTATTAGTAATATGAACATTGCTCGGTGTCTCCTGACTAGGTGCAAGATTTCACTCCCACTCTTGAATGGTTTATTCAACAAAATACAATGTACCCTCTTTACCTTACTGTTTACATCTCAAAAATACTACACATCAAAGCACCCAGACTAGCTGGCTTTAATCTAATTAACACACACACAGACTAAAACTCTATTTTAAACAAAATAATTTCCAATAACATATACATTAATATACCTTCCTGACACTTAGGATATGGGTAACAGAATTTGGTATGAACTGGAACTTGCAGATAGTGGAAGATGGGCATCTGGTCAGGAAAGCATTGGAATAGTCATGTCTACGAGGAATGCAACCTATCTCAGCTACACCACCTGTTAGCAGTTCTTACTTTGATCTTTCATCTATACAGTCCAGAACGCTGGTGGTCTGCTTTCTGACTTTTATTCGTGAAAATGGCAGTGATTCAAAATTACACTTCCATTTGAAGTTTCCTTGCACACCCAATATAGCTCAGGTTAGCAACTGAGGGATCAAATCTGCATACTGTCACTTCTTGTGCTCACCATGCTGCCTACCTTATATACTCGAATAATAGTCAATCTCATGTAAAAGATGACCCCTGACTTTTGGCCAAAAAATCTTAATTTTTCTCATATCTTGTGTAAATGTCAACCCCTGACTTTCCAAGGATACTCCTCTCCAACTCAGCTCACTACCCCATTCTGCATTCAGAATAACACAGCAGAGACCAGGATTTGAAGCAGGAGTTTTCTGACCTTTCTGCATCAGCGGTAGACCACAGAGTGTGATTTGTTCACTGTGCTATCAGGGAACTTTAGTAAAAGTTTAATTTCTCGTTGAAATGACGGAGGTAAGATTGGAACAAACTGCAGAGTCAGAGTGCAGCAGCCCAAGAAGTATCAGTGTGGTGTAACCAGCTGGGTCTGTGTGCCGCAAGTGTTGGTAGTTGAAAGTAAGCCATTCAAAAGTAAGCCCCTCAAAAACAAACTGGAACAGAGACAGAAAACTTGGCACAGGTTCTCTGCTGCTTGTGTAAGCTGCGAGCAACAGTAGTTGAAAATAAGCCCCTCAAAAACATTACTCGTGTAAAAGTTGAGCCCTTAACTTTTTTTGCCTAAAAAAATGGGTCTCAAAAATTCGACTTCTACATTGGTATATACTGAAATTATTTTTTAACCTATGTTACCCTTTTAAAAAAAAAACCCATAATCTTCTCACCTTGCTGGACTCCCTCCATGGAATTCCTTTATCCAAGAGATGAGGTGGGCTTTGTGTTCTCATCCACTAGCAATGCTGTTCTTGACAGGAATTACATGAGCATGATCCTGTCAAGCACCCCATCAGATTTTTATTCCCCTTATGGGGAGATGGTTGACAAATCAACATTCAACTCCTGGTGATAGTGCTGCTAATTTTAAAATGAAGTCTGAACTATGTTAGTGATGTCAGTTGCTGAACTGCTTGCAAAAAAACATAAGTCTGCTAACAACACAAATCATGAAGAATGCATCATGCAAAATTAATCAGTTGAGTTAATGATTATTTATTTACATTAAACATAATCTTCCTAAGTAAAAGCAAAATTGATTACAAGATGGACCATTGCACTATGTAGATAAAAGGAACTGCTAGCGAGTGTTTGTAAACAAGTCTGTTTTAAAGTCAGTTATGTAATGCAGTGATTGGTAATACAGAAACAAGAAGCTTGATGGCTCTAATCACCATTTAATGGTCTCACAGACTCTGTTTTTATAACGAGTTACAATCACGTGGCTTGAGAAGAGGTGTGAATTAGGATGTTGACACCTCGCTACTTTATAAAAGTAAAGCAAAATACTCTTGGTGCTGGAAATATGAACTAAAAACAGAATAGGTTGGCAAACACTCAGCAGGTCAAGCAACATTTGTGGCGAGAGAAACAGAGATAATGTCTCAGGTCAATGACCTTTCACCAGAATGAAAAGTTGTTAAAAGTACACAACGTTTAAACAAGGAAAGGGTGAGGGGAAGGGAAGAACTATGGGGAAGGTCTTTGAGAGGGTGGAGGGCAGCAGTGATTAAATGACAAAAGGGCAAAAGACCGGAAGCTCAGGGCAATGCTTGTGGACTGACTGGAGGTGTTCAGCAAAGCAGTCGGCAGGTCTGCGTTTTTGAATATTGCTGTAAAAAAGAGACATGTTGCCGAAACCTTTTGTCTTGCACTCAACAGGACGAACGACAAATGCCAAATTTCAAACAATCACAACAATTTATACTACAGGAGAAAAGGAGGTTGATTGGCAAGCCAACCCTGATTGGCCAAGGCGTTGCCATGGAGAAAGTAACGGAGAACTATAGGCTTCCCAAGCTCCCCAGTAATTCAAAAAAGGTGCAGGGTTTGAACACATTCCTTTTGTTTGCAGAGAAGAGACATATGTAGGGACCTGTGCTAGTGTAAATAAAATGCATAGAGGAATAAGTTTGCCAACCCTCCAGAGACCTAGGATTTGAAGCAGGAGTTTCCTGACCGTTCTGCAGCGGTGCTAAATCAAATGGTGGCAGGCCTCCAGGCAAATCAAAGGTGACATGAGGAAAAGATTTATTTACAAAGCAAGTGATTAGAATTTGGAATCTGGAGAGTATGGTGGAGGCAGAGCTAATCATGATTTACAGAAGGGAATTGGATAATTAGCTGAAGAGAAAAAAAAAATTGCAAGGCTACAGGAAAAGGGCAAGGAGTAGGAACAATTGAGTTGCTCTTGCAAAGAGCCGGCACAGATACATTGGGCTGAATGGTCACCTTTTGTACCAAACCATTCTATGATTCTGTAGCTTGCCCTTCAGTCACTTAGAAGTGAAGATTAATTTCCTGGACACTGCTGCAAGCAACCTGGGAGGAAAGTTATGGGCATTTTCTTTGTCACTTATAAGCATATTGGATATGGGAAGAAAGGCTGTTTAACTGGATGGAGCATTTAGGGATGCCAGGTCATGTGATGAAACCTCCAGGAATACACCCAACAAAAGTTTGCAACCCTATACAGTAGTGGACAGGGAAAGGGTTTTATCAAAATGCACCTGTGCTATTTTTAATCTGCTGGCAGTTGTTTAACAAGCAGTACTTAAAAGCCAAATCAATTCTCTGCCCAACTCCCACTCTGGCCTTTGTATACTTGGCCTTCTGAAATATTCCACTGAAGCTCAAGGCAAGCTTAACGAACAGCATATTTTTCTATCATACTTTGCAGCCCTCTGGTTTAAATTTTGACTTTTAACAACATTGGACATTAGCTATTTTCTCTCTAGTAAGGGATTCTGACAATGTGGAGAAGGAGTGGGTTGATGCTTGAGGTAGGAGATTATTGTTAGGCACAGTATATGAATCATAGGCAGGTGAGGCTGACGGGGTGACCTGATTGAGGTGTACAAGATTATGAGGGGCCTAGATAGTGTAGACAGGGATATCCTGTTTCCCCTAGTGGAGAGGTCAGTTACCAGGGGGCACAGATTTAGGGTGATTGGTGGAAGGATTAGAGGAGACATGAGGAAAAACTTCTTCACCCAGAGGGTGGTGGGTGTTTGGAATTCACAGCCTGGTTTGGTTATGGAGGCAGAAACACTC
The DNA here is from genome assembly GCF_017639515.1 of Carcharodon carcharias. Lineage (NCBI taxonomy): Eukaryota > Metazoa > Chordata > Chondrichthyes > Lamniformes > Lamnidae > Carcharodon > Carcharodon carcharias. The sequence continues at coordinate 28,539,404 of NC_054479.1, forward strand.
ACCTCATTTAAAAGGCACCTGGATCTGCACCTACAGTGCCGTAGTCTGCAAGGCTACGGACCGGGTGCTGGAAGGTGGGATTAGAAAGGGCAGCGAGTTTTTTATTTTTTCCTTTTTCGGCCGATGTAGACACAGTAAGCTGAACGGTCTCTTTCTGTGCGGTAATTTTTCTATGGTTCTAAGGAATGGAGTTGAGGTGCAAATCATCCAGGTTCTAATTGAGTGGGGAAGCAGGCTCACTTGGCTGAATGGCCTACTCCTGTTCTAAACATTTTAACTAATTGGCTCCATACATTTGAATAAATATCGGTGCCAAAAAAACTTACTTTTGCCTTGCTGCTTTCTGTTTGTTTGAGACATTGCCTGTTCTAATCAGCAAGGTACCAGCAGCCCTCAACATTGCCGTCACCTGCCTCTGCAGTTTGCACCAGGCAGGTAGTTTCTGCTTCCTGGAGGTGCTTGGGGCCCCTCAACTCCTGGCCAACTAGGCCATATTCATTTTAAGATAGTGCCCTGGGAATGAAGCAGCTGAGGCCCAGGATCTGGAATTCATCCCTGTGCTGGGTTCCTGACCCCACTTTGAAATTCCAGCCCTTGGCCTCAATATTTCTAGGTTCATAGGGAGAAAATTGACCAAGGTTCCCTGCCCCGATGACTATCCAAAAATACTTGCTGGAAATGTGGATGTTGAGCAGCACTGTCTGACACTGGGGGAGCTGAACTTAAAACTAAAAACATTATTGGTATCAGTTTTCCTTAGGAAAGAGTTGTAGTAGTATGTGGATACCAGTGATAAATACTGTATCGGACAATACAGTGCCTGGCCAATGCCATACAATTTTGTTCACAGTCACAATTTTCTGTACGCACCTGCAGTTAAGTTGTAAGGTGAGCTACCCTGCAATTATTACTGAAACATATACCTTGGAAATGTGCTGCAATATTAGTAGCTGGCCTCATTAGTAAAAGTAAACTAATTATCTTCTGTTTTATTCCAACAGTGTACCGTTTACTGAGCTACTGTTTTGTCCATGGCAATATCTTTGCTTTGCTCGTCAACATTGCATTGTTAGTTGTCTTCAGCAGCCGTTTGGAGCAACAGTTGGGCAGTGTTCGATACCTCTACTTCTCTGTCCTTTTTGCTGTTTTTTCTGCACTTCTTTATCTGCTCTTGGGAAAACTACTAAGTCTTGATGAAACACCAGTGTGTGGTTTTACAACTGTCCAATTTGCTATGGTGACGCTAAGCTGCTGTAACTCTGAAATGAAAAGGACCATCATCATAGCTGCAGTACCTTGGATACTTCTCCCTGTTGCCTACCTTGTTATCCCGGGTTCATCCGTACTTCTCCACATCTGTGGAATTATTGTTGGCCTGACCTGTATCCTTTCTGATAGTTACACTAGAATGGGTTAAAACTCCCGCTTAACTCTTCAGCGGGCTCAGTTGGTAAAGTCAGATGTGTGCCCAACATGGTGCAAGTTATCTCAGTCAGCATTTTTCAAATTATACCAAGCAGTTGTACTCCTTTATTTCAACTAAAGAGTAATTTTAATGGTGATTGTTAAAAGCACCGAAGGTATTGTGATTCAGAGGAATAGGCAGAAAAGCAGAATTGTATATAGATTTTTTTCCAAATGTTTCTCCCACCTCTTCTGAATCTACTGGTATGAACCTTTGGGACATGGTGCTTGGAATATTTAGGTCACAATGAAAATGGTACATTCTGGTTAGTTTCAAAAATAATAAATTTTTAATCTTAAAAAGTTAAGAAATATGAATGACTTTTTTTTTAATCCAGAAAAAAGTAGATCATCACTTTCCAAAGCTGAATGAGCAACCATTTGGCCTGGATATGGCGATACACTTTTTTTCCTCTGCTTGATACACTTCATGCTGCTGATACTTATTCCAATTCCTCCCTAATGCTGTTGCCTTTGTTCCAAGAATGGGAGTATGTGTCTCTCAATGTGGCAGGAATTCCCAGCCCAACAAAATCTATCATAAGATCACTGGCTAATACTTGATAGCATGGCCATTCAGCCCATCTTAATTCATCTATTCAGAAGCATCTTAAAAATCTCCTTGCCCAATTGTCGCTTAACTGATTCCATTTTCGCCTCTGCTGCTCTATCTGGAAGTTTATTCCAATGTGTTTATCACTCTTATGTGCAGAAGAATTTCTTGGTATCAGTCCTAAAATTCCTTTCACTAGTTCAATGATTCCAGTCTGTTGTCATCCTGGACCAAATCAATAGCATTGGATAACACATTGAGAAGCTGGGGTTGTTCTCCTTGGAGAAGAGATGATTGAGGAGAAATTTTATAGAGGTGTTCAATATCATGAGCGGTCCAGATGGAGTAGATAATGAGAAACTGTTCCCATTGGAGGAAGGGTCGAGCACCAGAAGACTTAGGGTGAATGGCAAGAAGAACAAATGGCGAGATGAGAAAAAACTGTTTTATGCAGTGAGTGGTTAGGATCTGGAATGCAGCTGCTGAAGTGTGGTGGAAGCAGATTCAATCGAGGTTTTCAAAAAGGAATTGGATAAGCACCTGAAACCAGACAATTTGCAGGGCTACGGAGAAAGGGCAGTGGGGAGTGGGACTAGCTGTACTGCTCCTGCAGAGAACCAACATGGAAACGATGTCCCAAATGGCGGCCTCCTGTGCTGCAACCATTCTATGATAACAGATGAAATGAGAACTTAGAATGAGAAAAGTAGCAGCAAAAGGAATGGTGCCGATCCCTGACCCTTGGGGCTAGAAATCAGCTGTTACAACATGACAATTGATTTTGCTGTCTCCAGAGCCGACAGGCTGTACACCTGTCTATCCTGATGATTATATCTTGAGAGCTTTTCTGTCTCATCATCACTGGCTGCACTTTTTACAATCCTCTCACCATGGTCGAAATATTAGGTCTGTGTTAGGTATAACTGATACACTTTTGTATGTAGTCTAGGATTTGATATGGACATGTAGTTCTTTGTCTTTCTAAATAATCAATCATCCTACATTTTTCCATAAAATAAAAAGGAAAATTGATTTTTCAGCCAATACATAAAATGGTAATGTATTACAGCCATGGGTATCTCAGTATACCACATTACCAATATGGAGAATGCTTGTAGTTGCAATGTATTGCAGCAAATGTGAATTTTCAGTCAAGGTAGAGGAAATGGAGTCTGAACAAAGCAGTTAGGGTAAAACTGTTCCCACTGGTGGTAGGATCGAGAATGAGAAGGCACAGACATAAGGATTTGGCAAAAGAAGCAATGGAGACATGAGGAGAAACTTTATCACGCAGCAAGTGGTTAAGATCTGGAATGCGCTGCCTAAGAGTGGTGGAGGCAGGCTCAACGAGGCATTCAAGAGGGAGTTGCATTGTTATCTGAAAAGGAAGAATGTGCAGGGAAGGTTTTGGGGGGGGGGGAATGACACTGATTGCGTTGCTCAATCAGAGAGCCAGCGCAGAGATGACAGGACAAATCATCTCCTTCTGTGCTGTAACAATTCTGTGATTAATCCCATGGGATAAAACATTACCAAATGACGTGATGTTTACTCCTCTATTATATATTTTTCTTTAATTTTGTGCATTGGTAAATGTTTGTTTTGGGTGTTACAGTGACTGGGTATTTTTAAATCCTTGGAGTGCAGTTGTTCTCATGGGCTGAGAAATATATTCATGCAAGTAAGAGATGTGAATTTGAATGGTTGGAATCTGCCACACCTTTACACTGTCCTACTGCTGTGAATATCCTTGACACTACTTTTATTCAGATAGCTGTAGATTTTTGTTTTGCCTGGAGTTGTCAAACTCAGTGATAGAATCTGTTGAAAGGCTGGCTATCTGTAGATTTCTGCAACTTAACTCCTGGATTCCATTTATCTTCTCTCCAACAAAATACCATCTTCCTGTTAGTAACCTTGAGAGGTGAGCAGAAATTTTTAAGTTAGTGATTAGGATTTTGTGTCAATATATAATATACAGTAAAAATGTTGTCATTTTTATTTACAAGTTTCTCTCTGTTCCCCACTTTATGGTTATCTTTTTGTTAGAATTACCATATGTTAATACTACAATTTTTTGGCTAGTACTCTACTTGCAACACATTTTATTTTGTAATTTTTGTAGAGGGAAATTCACTTAAATTTAAGCTATATTATGTCAATATTATTCTTGACTGAGAAGATGATCTGGACAATCTGATCCTAGACCCATGCTGATGAAAGCAAAATACTGCAGATGCTTGAAATCTGAAATAAAAACAAAAAAGCTGGAAAAACTCAGCAGGTCTGGCAGCATCTGTAGAGAGAGTTGCAGAGTTAACGTTTCAAGTCCGTATGACTTCTTCAGAGCTAACAGGCTGCAGGCAGGTCTACAAGAGTGGCCGTCTCTCCAATTGCTCCCTTGGAAGACATATCTGGTGGCTCTTTAGAGCAATGTACCTAAGATTGGGAGCCCTTTGGCACAGTTTTATCCCCAGGCTAATTTTCCCTGCAATGCTCCTGTAGGCATTGACTGCTTGCTAGAGTGTAGTTCTGTGAGTGCTTCATGCCCTTGGATAGCTTGCCCAAGTATGGCTTGACTGTGAACATGAGATGATTCAAGCCCAATCTTGTCCTACCCTTGAATCTCTCACACACACTAACTTCCAGCAGAAGCCATCTTTAGCATTCCTATTGCCTCTTTGGTTGAAATCATCTATCTCTGTAAGGACAGAGCCTCAGTCTTGGGGTGGATGTACTCTGAGGGCCATTGGTGGAACCTCTGCAAGTTATGTTTGGAAAACATTTCAAGCATACACTGCTTGTACAGTACCTTCTTGTGGTGAGTTTGTCTTCCAGGCATTGAAGCCAGTACCATGCCATTTGATTTGGAACTTTTATCATGCTATTTTACCATGGAATAAGGTAAAGTTACTGTGGTTTTCAATTATTTCACATTATGTTTTGTTTGTCTTGTGACTCAGTAGATAGCGTCCCTCAGGGCCAGAAGCTCTGGGTTCAAGTCCCACTTCAGGACTTGATGGCCATGGAAGGTACATTCATAACATGGCCAAACAGGTTGATTATCAAACTGTAAATCCTTCCAATACGCCTGATGGCAGGTGCTAGGAGTGTGTGAGTTTCCTGGTCAGCCATACTGCAGAAGGCAACAGCAAACCATTGCAGTACTTTGTCAAGCATAACAAAGGATCAATCCAATGGCAGTCCATGGTCGCCAATACCCTTTTAAGGCATGGTATCTGAAGGAGGAGGATATTTTGTTTATAGCTACTATTGTTTATTCTTCACAATGATACAGTACTGCTGATCCCAAAGCTACACTCATTGCAAAGCTCAAAAGCACAATTTGAAGGGACAGAATTTTTCTACCCAAATATTCTGCTTACAAAATGAAACTCTGTAAAAAAATGTAAAGCATTTATGTGGAAGTCGCTGTCCCATAAGTAACTGGATAATATAAATGTTTCACCTTCTAAAATTTTTTAATACAGAAGAATCTGTCTTGCGCCTATTTGTGGCTTCTGCTATGTGAAATGGCTGCTGTGTTTGCCTGCATAACACCAGCCACTGCACTTTAAGGGACTGTGCTTCATTGTATCTGAAACACGGCAATCTTTCTGATGGATGCATAATGGACCATATAAATGCAACTCTTAACTTTAAGTTCTAATTTTGTATCATTTGTTTTTTATGTGCAGTTTGAGTTAATTTTTCTGTTTTTTAAAAAAAATTGGTAACTTGATAAACAATTGGGGAAAAAAAAACTACAACTTCTTATACTTGTAAAAATGAACAATTTGGCAAAAAAGGTAGTGCTGAAAACAACAGCGATTTGGCAGCACCATTTGTAGGTAATTAGATCCACAAATCCTCCACTGAATTAGTTGCTGAATTTGCAAATCAGATTAAGAGAGCAAATTGCAAGCCATGACATGCTGACATGGCAGGGTCACAAACAGCAACTTTATTTCAATGTTCAGCTAAATGATCAGATGGGGTATCCCGCCATGGTTAAAAGCTGCTGATTGTGTTCATCCTGGTTTGTGACTTGGTGCATGCTCCACAAACAACGAACCACAGCTTGTTTATTGCTCTTCTTAAAAAGATTTATCCCCAAATAGAACAGAGATAAAAATAGCTTGTACTTTACAGAAGTAATCATAATGGACTCCACAGTAGTTCAACACATTATTGTGTACTTTCGCTAATTTTTGTTGCCCTGAACACACATAAAGCAGTGGGACAAAGAGCTGACGTCCTTGAATCAAAGTCAGCATCAGCAAATTTACGCATTTTACATAAACGTTTCCCCCTTTCCCTTGATGCTGACTGCCTGTCTCTTGATGAGGATATTTTGAATTTCTGCATTAAAGAGGGGCATCCTGGATAATGTTAAACAATTTGCCTTCATTATTGATAAATTTGTGAAATAAAAAATAGTTAAGATTTGAGTCTATCCACAGTCAACAGATTAACCTAATTTTCTTTACCTTCAAAAAATACCTGAGCAATTCTGCCTCTCACTTGCAATGCCACTCCACCACCTGACACCACTGTTGCAGGGCATTGCACGGAGGTGGGGCGGGAGGAGGGGACAACCACAAAAACACTTCCTACTTCTATATTGTTTGCAAGAGTACTCTGCAATTCTTAACCCAAATAAAGTGTTTTAAAGAGGGAGAAACAATAATACCCAAATAATAAATAAAACAAAGTAACCATATTAAATTAAATAAAAATACTATTTTTTGTGCAAAATGTGCCCTCTAGTGCCCACCTGTTGCAGAAGGCCTCAAGCACTCTGGTAGACACCATGTGCTCCTTCTTTAGGGTCACTGGCACATGGCTACAGCTGTAGGCAGCCAGAGCTAACAACTCCATTTTTAAAATTCATTTATGGGTTGTGGGCGTCACTGGCTAGGCCAGCACTTATTGCCCATTCCTAAATGCCCTTGAGAAGGTGGTGAGCTACCCTCTTGAACCGTTGTGGTTCATGTGGTGTATGTACACCCACAGTGCTGTTCGGGAGGGAGTTCCAGGATTTTGACGCAGCAACAGTGAAGGATCAACGATATATTTCCAAGTCAGGATGTTGAGTGGCTTGGAGGAACCTTCCAGGTGGTGGTGTTTCACTGTATCTGCTGCCCTTGTCCGTCTAGATGCTATCTAAGGAAACTTGGTGAGTTTCTGCAGTGCATTTTGTAGATGGTACACACTGCTGCCACTGTCAGTGGTAGAGGGAGTGAATGTTTGTGGAAAGAGTGCCAATCAAGCGGGCTGCTTTATCCTGGATGGTGTCAAGCTTCTTATGGTGTTGTTGAAGCTGCACTCATCCAGGCAAGTGGAGAGTATTCCATCACACTCTTGACTTGTGCCTTGTAGATGGTGGACAGACTTTGGGAAGTCAGAAGGTGAGTTACTCGCTGCAGGATTCCCAGCTTCTGACCAGCTCTTGAAGCCACAGCATTTATATGGCTAGTCCAGTTCAGTTTCTGGCCCATTGCCATCTCCAGTTTGAACCTGGGGAAGGCCACCTTGGCCAAGCCCAGGAGCAAGCCCATGAGGCAGTCATCCCTCCCCTGCACCAGGTGGCCAAAGGTCAGGAGTGTGGGCCTACAGTAGTCAGCTTCGTTACTCTTTACTGGCAGTCCTGGCTATAGCCTCCTACGTGATGATGTTGCTTTGTTCCTGGATATGGACTGTACACTTCAGGCAGAAATTCCTGAATTACCTGATGAGGAACTGCCATTTGTGGCACAGAATTTGGTCCTGGAACAGAGCAGCAGAATCAAGTATGAGTAGCAGTGAGAAGAGAAGCAGAGAACTGAGTACAATAATATTCTAGGCTGATATTCCCGGAGTATCCTTAAAGTTGCAGCTCAAACATTCACTTCAATAGGTGATTGAACTGAAAAGCGGCATTGGCATATGCCTGATTGCACTATCATTTTGAGAATAATAGGAATGCAAATTTAATGTGCATTTGCACATTTAGCATAAATTGTCATGGTATGATAGTGTGAATAAAGATTTGGACCTCTGATAATGGTAAATAAACATTTTGACTCAGTAAAACAAATTCCAAGTTCTGGCAATGAATTTGGAGTTGAGAATCTGCACGTGCATCAAAGTTTGTGCATCAAATTCTAAGCAGTTCAAGCTTTTTCTAATCCCTCGCCAGGCAGTAATACAGTTCCTGGTGCAAAGACAGTCACTGTATATACCATCCACGTAGTCATTTTAGATGTGATGAACATAAGAACATAGGAGCAAGAGTAAGCCATTTGGTCCCTCGAGCCCACTCTGCTATCCAAGCAGACCAGGTCCGATCTTCTACTTCAACACCATCGTCCCGCAATATTCCCATATTGCTTAATGTCATTGGTATCTAGAAATCTGTTGACCTCTGTCTTGACCATACTCAATGACTGAGCCTCCACAGCCCTCTGGGATAGAGAATATCAAAGATTCACCACCCTCTGACTGAAGGAAGTGCTCCTCATCTCAATCCTAATGGCCTACCCCTTACTCTGAGACTGTGTCCCCTGGTTCTAGATCCCCCAACCAGGGGAAACATCCACACTGCATCTACCCCTGTAAGAATTTTGTACATTGAGTATTGGCAAGTTATGCAATTGTGTGGAACTTCACAAATGTGTCTGATCCTGTACTTACCTGACACTTTTCTAGCAGAGGGACATTGCGTAACAATGAAAAGCAGAACCTTGGCTGACCTTTTCTTTTGATTTGCCTGTCCAGTCCAGAACGCTGAGACCAATTCTAGCACCCACTTGAGATCTGACAACTCGGCAAATATGGCATGGCCCAGGAAGAACTCTTTGTGGCCTGCATAAGTCAGTATTATACTGGACAGTGGATGTATCTACTTAGTAAACGAGAGAAAGAGGCCATTCAGCCCTTCATGCTTTCCTTTTCTTTCCCCATAGCCCTGCAGACTTTCCTGATTCAAATTTCTTTTTTAAAAAGTAATTAAATCATTTTCCACTACCATTTCGGGCAGAGCATTCTGGACCTTGTAACTCGCTGTGTCAAAAAAAATCTCATCTCCTCCGTTTCTTTTGCCAATGATCTCAAATCTGTGCTTCCTGGTTACCAACTCTCCTGCCAATGGAAACAGTTTTTCCTTATTTGTTCTATCAAAACCCTTCATAATTTTAAACACCTTTATTGCATCTCCTCTTAATCTTCTTTGCTGCAAGGAAAACAGTTTCTCTAGTTTCTCCGTATAATTGATTTGCCACATTTCTAGTATTATTCTAGTAAATCTCCTCTGCACCCTCCCCTGACATCTTGACATCCTTCCTAAAATGTTCTGCCCAGAATTAGATGAAATACTTCAGTTGAGGCCCAACCTGTGATTTATAGAATACTTATGTCTCTACTTATAAAGTCAAGGATCTCATTTTTAACAACTTTCTCAACTTATCCTGTCACCTTCAAAGATTTGCGTAGTGAGCTCCCAGGTCTGTTCCTGCACTACCCTTAAAATTGTGCTATTTAGTTTATAATGTCTCTACTCATTCTTTTTATCAAAATTAATTACCTCACACTTCTGTGTCAAGTTTCACGTGCCATGTCTGCCAATTTAACCAGTCTGTATTCTCCTGATTGTTAACTATGGGCTGAACCTTCTGAGGAGTGGCAATCACTTTCAGATTATCATTCTGCTCCTTTTTTTAACCTTGTACCGGAGCTCCACGTTTTTTGCTTGGACTTCTGAAAGGGGAGTGTACGTGTTTTGGGAGGCCTTCTTCGTAGTACAGGATCATCAGGGGAGGTCAGTTTTTATTCATTCACAGGATGTGGGCTTTGCTGGCCAGGCCAGCATTTATTGCCCATCCTTTCTTGCCCTTGAGAAGGTGGTGGTGAGCTGCCTTCTTGAACTGCTGCAGTCCCTGTAGTGTGGGTACACCCACAGTGCTGTTAGGAAGGATTTTGACCCAGCGATAGTGAAGGAACGGCGATATATTTCCAAGTCAGGTTGGTGAGTGACTTGGAGGGGAACTTCCAGGTGGTGGTGTTCCCATCTATCTGCTGCCCTTGTCCTTCTAGATGGTACTGGTTGTGGGTTTAGAAGGTGCTGCTGAAGGAGCCTTGGTGAGTTCCTGCGCTGCATCTTGTAGATGGTACACACTGCTGCTACTGTGCATCGGTGTTAGAGGGAGTGAATGTTTGTGGATGTGGTGCCAATCAAGTGGGCTGCTTTATCCTGGACGGTGTCAAGCTTCTTCAGTGTTGTGGGAGCTGCACGCATCCAGACAAGTGGGGAGTATTCCATCACACTCCTGACTTGTGTCTTGTAGGTAGTGGACAGGCTTTGGGGAGTCAGGAGGTGAGATACTCGCCGTACGATTCCTAGCCTCTGACCTGCTCTTGTAACCACAGTATTTATATGGCTAGTCCAGTTTAGCTTCTGGTCAATGGTAACACCCAGAATGTTGATTGTGGGGGATTCAGTGATGGTAATGCCATTGAACATCAAAACGCGATGGTTGGATTCTCTCTTGTTGCAGATGGTCATTGTCTAGCACTTGTGTGGCGTGAATTTTACTTGTCACTTATCAGTCCAAGCCAGATATTGCCCAGGTCTTGCTGCATTTGGACATGGACTGCATCAGTATCTGAGGAGTCGTCAATGGTGCTGAACATTGTGCAATCATCAGTGAACATCCCCACTTCTGACCTTATGATGGAAGGAAGATCATTGAAGTTGCTGAAGATGGTTGGGCTGAGGACACTACCCTGAGGAACTCCTGCAGTGATGTCCTGTAGCTGAGATGACTGACCTCCAACAACCACAACCATCTCCTTTTGCGCTAGATATGGCTCCAACCAGTGGAGAGTTTTCCCTGATTCCCATTAACTCCAGTTTTGCTAGTGCTCCTTGATGTCACACTCGGTCAAATGCTGCCTTGATGTCAAGGGCAGTCACTCTCACCTCACCTTGGTTGTTCAGCTCTATTGTCCATGTTTGAACCAAAGCTGCATTGAGGTCAGGAGATGAGTGGCCCAGACAGATCCCAAACTGAGCGTCAGTGAGCAGGTTATTGCTAAGCAAGTGCTGCTTAATAATACTGGTGATGACCCCCTTCATTACTTTACTGATGACTGAGAGTAGACTGATGGGGCAGTAATTGGTCGGGTTGGATTTGTCCTGCTTTTTGTGTACAGGACATACCTGGGCAATTTTCCACATGGCCAGGTAGATGCCAGTGTTGTAGCTGTACTGAAACAGCTTGGCTAGGGGCATGGCAAGTTCTGGAGCACAAGTCTTCAGTATTATTGCTGGAATGTTGTCAGGGCCCATAGCCTTTGCACTATCCAGTGCCTTCAGCCATTTCTTGTTATCAAGTGGAGTGAATTGAATTGGCTGAAGACTGGCATCTGTGATGCTGGGGACCTCCAGAGGAGGCCGAGATGGATCATCCACTTGGCACTTCTGGCTGAAGATTGTAGCAAATGCTTCAGCCTTATCTTTTGCCCTGATGTGCTGGGCTCATCCATCATTGAGGATGGGGATATTTGTGGACCCTCCTCCAATTAGTTGTTTAATTGTCCTCCACCATTCACAACTGGATGTGGCAGGACTGCAGAGCTTAAATCTGATCCGTTGGTTGTGGGATTGCTTAGCTGTGTCTATCACTTGCTGCTTATGCTGGTTGCCACACAAGCAGTCCTGTGTTATAGCTTCACCAAGTTGACACCTCATTTTTAGGTATGCTTGGTGTTGTTCCTGGCATGCCCTCCTGCACTCTTCTTTCTTCCAGGGTTGATCCCCAGGCTTGGTGGTAATGGTAGAGTGGGGCATATGCTGGGCCATGAGGTTACAGATTGCGTTCGAGTACAGTTCTGCTGCTGCTGATGACCCACAGCGCCTCACGGATGCCCAGCCTTGAGTGTCTAGATCTATTCGAAATCTATCCCATTTAGCACAGTGGTAGTGCCACACAACACGATGGAGGGGTGTCCTCAGTGTGAACGCGGGACTTTATCTCCACAATGTGCAGTGGTCACTGCTACTGATACTGTCATGGAGAGATGCATTTAAAGCAGGCAGATTGGTGAGGATGAGGTCAAGTATGTTTTTCCCTCTTGTTGATTCCCTCACCACCTGCTGTATTTTGGTAAGTCTTCACTCACTAGCACAGTGAAAAGCTTTGGGACATTTAAATAGCTTTTCACTGTGTTGGTGATGAGTGTGAGGGAGGTAGGTGGGCGGAGGTGCCAGCTGGGTAGGGTGGCAGGGTGGTGAGGTCAGGTCGGCGGGGTGCAGGGAGTCGGGTGGGGGGGGAAGTCGGAGCGGTGGGGAGAGTGGATTTGGGAATGTCAATGTTGAGTGATTTGGTATAGTTATGCAGGAGTTAGAACAGTTTTTGCTCTGTCTAACATTTCCTAGGCAATGATCGACGTAAGTAAAACAAAAATAAAAATACCTGGAAAAAGTCAGCAGGTCTGACAGCATCTGCGGAGAGGAACACAGTTAACATTTTGAGTCCGTATGACTCTTCAACAGAACTAAGGAAAAATAGAAAAGAGGTGAAATATAAGCTGGGTTAAGGGGGGGTGGGACAAGTAGAGCTGAATAGAGGGCCAGTGATAAGTGGAGATAGCCAAAAGATGTCATAGACAAAAGGACAAAGAGGTGTTGACAGTGGTGATATTATCTAAGGAATGTGCTAATAGGTGACATTAAGGGTAGAAAGCAGGATGAGCAAGGGACAGATAGCCCTAGTGGGGGTGGGGTGGGGGAAGGGATCGAAATGGGCTAGAAGGTGGAGATAATATAATGGATGGAAATACATTTAAAAGTGCTGTTCCTCCAGTTTGCATTGAGCTTCACTGAAACAATGCAGCAGGCCAAGGATGGACATGTGGGCATGAGAGCAGGGTGGAGTGTTGAAATGGCAAGCTTGTGGGAGGTCTGGGTCATGCTTGTGGACAGACCGAAGATGTTCCACAAAGCGGTCACCCAGTCTGCGTTTGCTCTCTCCAATGTAAGGGAAACCACATTGGGAGCAGCAAATGCAGTAGACTAAATTGAGGGAAGAGCAAGTGAAGTGCTGCTTCACTTGAAAGGAGTGTTTGGGCCCTTGGACAGTGAGGAGAGGGGAAGTAAAGAGGCAGGTGTTGCACCTTCTGCGGTTGCATGGGAAAGTGCTGTGGGAGGGGGTTGAGGTGTAGGGGGTGAAGAAGGAGTGGACCAGGGTGTCCCAGAGGGAACAATTCCTGATTTGATAGAGGTATGTAAGTTGGAGCCATCAGAAATCTCCAACTCTAACTCAGAGTTGGAGACTTTTTTGGAGGGTTTCGGATGCAGGAGAATTGCCCATTGGAAGTTCAAACTTCCTGGGCAATTCCCACATAGTCAATGCATCGGGATGTCCAAGTGGTCTCATAGTGCCCCTCGGGGTTAGGGTACATCGGGGTAGGAGCATCTGTAGATCGGTAGCTCTGGGCCTTTATTTCCAAATTTTGTGTCATCTGCAAACTTGGAAAATATGTCCCCTATGCCCAAGTACAGGTCATTAATATATATCAGAAGGAGCAGTGGTCCTAATACTGACTCCTGGGGGACACTACTGTACATCTCCCTTCAGTCTGAAAAACAATTGCTCAACACTATTCAGCTTTTTGTCTCTTGCCCATTTCATTTCCATGCTGCCTCTGCCCCTTTAACCCCTTAGACTTCAGTTTACTAACAAGGTTAGTATAAACCATGTAATTATTTCAAGGCCTCTAATTTATCTAAGAATTAATGGATATGCACCTAGTATTTCCTGTGAACTTCAAAATATTCTACCATTATTTTTTCTACATGTTTATGTTTAATCTGTGAATTATTACCAAAAATTTCAGTTTTGGCTGTACCATTATGAATATTTTCAAAAAGGTTACACTGTCCACTGTATTACAATCACATTTGCAGATTCCATCCTGTGTCAGAGGTCTACGAAACTCATGAATTCTCAATGGCGCACGTAACAGCTGTCCCTGATGATTTTACAACAAGAGAAAGCAATAGCTACAATATTAAAATGGATTCTCAGTGGACCGAAACCCCCAACCAGACAATGCCTATTTCACAGCCTCACACCGGATCCGCACGTACCAATTACTTACAAGCAGATCTATACCATCCATATGGTTTTACATATCCTAGACAACTGGATCCAAACTCTCATCTCTCTGAATTTTATCACATGAATCCAGATGAAATCTATTCTGCTGTTGCTTGTGGCCTTCTCACTGATGAGGACCTTTTTCACGCTGGTGTTGTTGCCTCCTTACAAGAATCCGCAATGAACCAGAACAGCAAGGTGGAAATACCTAAATCTTCTGTCTCTTCTCTCCGGTAGGTAGCTGACAATAAAAGATTATTAGGCGCTTATTAAATTTTGAAAAAAATCATAAGTTTAGGAAGGGTTAGCAAGCAGTCAAATTCAGTTATCAGCAATTACTGTTGTCAAGCCCTGAAATCACATGTCTACAAAAGTTTTCAATCTGATCTCAATAGCAGGTTTCCAAAAGTGGTTAGAATCACATTTAAAATGGTGTTAGTTCAAGAGTGTTAAATTGATGTTGATTCTATTGATGTACAGGTTTCATATGGTTATTGGCATGATTGCAAATCCCAAAGCTCTATAAAAGTGCTTGTCATTTTTTTCCCCCTTGTCGGGAGACCCCTGCAAATATTAAGACAACAATGTCAGCTCCCTAGAGGAAAACAGTGTGGCAGCACGACATCCAGTTACATAAATGGTCTGTTTATTTAGTCAAGAGGTACAGAAATTTGATGATGTTGGGGGTGGTATCTCAAGGACCCACAGACTTAAATGCCAAAAAATATTTGCTTACAAGATAAAACACTTCATGAATTGTTTGCTAGACCAAAAAATAATTTGCAATGGATTTTTTAAAAATTCCTGGTTAACAACATTTTCTCAAGTTGATAATTTCAGTGCTTTCTGCAAACTCAGTACTATATTTGGAAATTAGAAGTTAGATGTCTTTTAAATTGTACAGTTTCCCAATTTAGAGTTCATGGCTATTTAACCACAAAACAATTCTTAGGTTTTTGTTCATACCAATCCATATTTATAATGGGTAGCAGTGCCAGAGTCTATATATGCATGTCCACATGTGTAGATATAGTGGAGCTGTTCTTTGTTTGGCAGCTTTCAGCAGGGCATCTTGGTTTTACTGTACACGACATTGCTTTTACATATCAGTGCAGCAACTTGCATTTTTAACATAGAGAATACCCCTAACTGCCTCACAGGGGAGATGTGGATACTGAGCAGTAGTTGATGAGTTAGAGGAAATGAGTGATAGCAAGACTGAGAAGGTAGGTTCTGTGGAGACGTTTGAAGGTGGGGATAGAGGTAGCCAGGCAAAGGTAAGGAGTGTGCTCAAGGGAAATAAAACTTGAGGTTTGTCCACTTGGAATGCTGAAGAGTTCTGGCTGCAAGCAGGAGTTGGAACCTGTTGGCTTCCTCACCATCCTCCATGCTTTCAGTGTCATCTCTCTCTACATGCTGAAGGTTTGTCCTTTGATACAGTAGCTTAGAACAAGCCAATATCAAATAGGACACTTTGTGGACTGTTTGTAAGAAGCCTGCAGACTTGTCCAGGCAGCAGAACTGTTGCAAGAGAATCTCAATGGTCTTCTCGATGAGAGTTTTAGAGTAGCACTGGATCTAATTGTACTGCAATTGGCAGCAGAGCATGGCTCATGAATTCTCTCAAAAGTCCAAAGTGTATTTGTCAATGGTTAGCCCTTATCCATAAGCAGCCAGCATCTCACTGTACAAGGCCATGAGTGCATGGAGGGTAAATTTAACTTTGGTGTAAAGTGGGAAACATTGAATTAGCCAGCCATTATACACAATTCATTCTCTTTCCACTGAATTCCATGGAAGAGAATTCAGGTGCAGTGTAGTGTATAATGGACAGCCGGTTGCATAGACCCATGGTGAGACCACAAGGTGCACAATTTTGGTCTCCTTCCTTAAGGAAGAAGATACTTGCTTTAAAGGGAGCGTAATGAAGGCTACTGGATTGATTCCTGGGATGAGGGCATTGTCCTATAAGGAGAGATTGAATAGATTAGGTTTATATTCCCAAGAGTTTAGAAGAATGAGGTAGTCTAACTGAAATGTGTGAACTTCTTAAAGGGCTTGACAGGGTAGATGCTGGAACTCTCCTGGATGGGGAGTCTAGAACTAAGGGCCACAGTCTCAGAATAAGAGTTTGGCCATTTAGGACTCAAAGGGTCTTTGGAATTCTCCACCGCAAGCAGCTGTGGATGCTTAGTCTTTGAATATATTCAAGTGAGAGATTGACAAATTTTTGGATACTAAGGGAATCGAGGGAGCTGGGATATTGCAGGAAGGTATAGCTGAAGCAGAAAATAAGCCATAATCTTACTGAACGATGAAACAGGCTCAAGGGGTCAAATGGCTTACTCATTCAATATCACCCATTTTAAACCAGCAACCCAAGTAAAAAATTAACCCCATTGTGTCCATGTAATGAGCAGCCTAGTCAACTAAATCTCTCTGTTGGAAAATGATTGCTACTTTCTTATTGGATTTTATTAGCAGAAATATAATTATAATATCATATCCCATGTGCTGCACATGATCCTTTGTGCAATATATTACTTTCTTAATGTTTGCTTTCATTGTCCCTCTCTCAGACTACAACAATTAAAACAGATGGGCTTTTCAACTGAAAAGGCTGTTTTAGCACTGGCTGCTTCAGGAAAGGTAGAGAGTGCCGTTAACCTTCTAGTGGAAGACCAAGTTGGAGAGGATGCTGTTGTGACTGCAAATATGAAAATGATATCCAAGTGAATGTTACTGGTACTGCTAAATAATTTCTCCTGCCAAAGCAAATGACTTTACAGGCTCTTAAAAGCAGATTTAAATGCAGCCATTCAATGTTACTTTTGAATGGGTCACAAAAATTACATATGAACACAGTTCAGTCCATTTTTGTACATTTGCATTTATGTACCAATAAAATTGTTCCTTAAATTTCCATGTCCAGTGGTCATTTTTCAACAATATATTTCAGTAATGGTCAATAATAATGTTTTGAAATTGGTTTTATATATGTAAGTGCCAAGTCCGAAATATCTGGCATGAAGCCTGTCAATTAAAGTGAAATATATATATTTCTAAAGCATTTCTGTACAGCTAAATGCTAAATTTGTACCTTGCTGTAAGTTTGGAATTATGTGAAATATCCTGGAAATTGTGAATAAGCATTAACAAAATTAATTCAAACTGGTTCCTACAAAAGTGTGACAGCTTAAACCTGTAACCAACTTTGGTCACATATGTGACTTTTAAAATAATTTTTTGTTTTTATACAGCAATAAAGTATTTTAAACATTCAAGTAAAGCATCAAAACAAATAGGTCAAAAGACTTAATTTACCTTTTAATGAATATTTTTGACACACTTTTCATGGTTGGTATAAAACAGTGCTCTGTACATGAAAATAAGTACGCCCTTTAAGACTGAATATGAAAACAGTGGTACCAAAGTTGTACATTGTAAATATACTTGTGAATACTTTTGCTAGCAACCTGCATTAAAAGCCCATAGTCAAGATACAGAATCTGTGGATAAACAAATAGCAAACTGAAATAGAAACACATGTTGTCTTAATTATAATATTAAACACTGCACACTGAGCACCATTAAGACGCACATAATTGTTACAGCCCAAAATGACTGTAATTGAAATGCTACCTTCAAGTACAAATTCAGAGATATCTGTACATAAATACTTAGTATAGTTTCATGTTTTGATGGTAATATGTCCTGTTTATTTCGATCTAGAAATTTAAGTAGCAGTCCTCTATTGTCTTGTGAGTATTAAATTGGATGTGCAATTAATCAACATTTTTTTTTGTTGATTTGCTATCTATTTTAACATATGCCCTTAGAGCTAAAAAATACACAGTTTCTAATAAAATTTTTAAATGTCTAGGAATTACTGGTATGTAATGTTCAAACGTAAAGGCAGTGTTTCTTGGGATTAATATCTTGAGTAACGCATGGATCATTTCAATATGCTACAAAACAAAATTTCTAAATTACATTTAATCTGATCATAGGAAAACAACTCGAATGGCTCACTTTAAAAAAAAATTCTTTACTATCCCTTACTGCTGTTACCATAATGTAGGAGAATCAGTAAAGTAGCTCTAATATAATTTAAAGAGACAGGATCCCATTTGATAAACTTCTCCCAAATATTCATTCCAGTTTTCAAGAATGTATTAAAATGCAAACTGATGCCTGCTTTAAATGACAAATATCCAAGGGTGGGGGGGTGGTGGAAGGTGGGCTCTAAAAGTGTTCCCTCCAATGCAACTGTGCTATTCTGCAAAGTAACAAGTCTGTTTTCCTTGATCTTTTAAGGCATCTTCTAAAAATGAGAGGAAAATTAAAAATCTAAATCTCTGTAATTGTTCCTTCCCTTTGATCTAAAATTGTTTACATTCCAATTAAGTAATCGTTACTGGCAAACCTACTACCAATCAAAAACACAAGTAAAAAGACCCTGAGTGCACAGAGATTGATAGATTCATAAATTGGAATGGAAGCATCCAACAAAGAGTCAATAGTCTGTCATAATATGAGAAGACAATAATTTTGGAGAGAATGATATGGAAGGAGGTGACCAAGGGAGAGTGTCTCATTAAACAATTACTTTTTCCATGTAATAAAACTAATTTATCTTTTGAAATATATAATGTAGACTGATGGCAATAGTATGATTATACAGCATTTTAGAAAAAGTAATCTACTTGTGATAGAAAATAAATGCAAAGTAAACTCTTTCACAAATATAGGAGAGTGGCTGCCTTATGAAATATTCACCAGAAGCTATGTTTATGAAAAAACAAAGCACAGAATAGTCATCATATGGTGACACATTTTGTGATATCTATACCAGATCTCTGAGATTCCCATGAAGAAAGCAGCCTAAAACACAAGTTATTTTCAGCACAAATGGAGCATAATGCTCGCAGTTGGACGAGGCAAATCAAGTTAGTCCACTGATGTATTACACACAGGACAAATAAACACTTTATAAAACAGTTCCAGTGGTTTGGTAATCTGCTTACCCCAGTTTACCACATGTTGTTTCAGGAAGGCAGCACACAGTTTACATTTGTTGACATTTACATTGTCCTTAATCATTTCTCTTCAGTTTTATGTGCAAGCCTGTGTGAGATAATCTTGTAGGCTGCAAAGCTGCCTCGCTTGCCTCTGAAGAAATTTGGAGGTACAGTAGCGTAAGGATCTACTCCAGATCCATGATCAGGTTCTATTAAGATAAAGATAACATAGTAAATTGAGTTGGGTGGAAACTTAAAGCAAAGTTCATTGTACTGTAAAAGAGCTGATATGTAATAATCCATAAGAAAAGAACAGGAAGGCAAATGATTAAGTTAATGTTATCACGAGTCGATTTATTGAATCTTAGCATTACATTTTCAATTCACTCATAATAGCATCTGATGGATTTAACTGAGAGAAGCACACTAGTTTGAAGAATGGAGTTTGAATTGTACATTTAGAATATTGACCGTTGGAGCACAGCATTTTACTAGGCATAATTTAATTGCCAGAATTTGACATGTAGCCTAGAAATGACTTGTGAATAATATTACTGTGTGCATGCATTAATGTATAATATTCCTCTCTGCTATTTTAATGATTCCGCTCTTCAATGTAAATGGGTTAACATTCCAATTAAAATAGCAGAGAGAAATTTGAATGTGGAAATGAGGTTACAATCGGATCAGCCATGATCATATTGAATGGCAGAGCAGGCTCGAAGGGCCGAGTGACCTATTCCTAATTCGTATGTTCATATGATATGAATGCAAAAAGCATTCCCATGGTAACAGCAATCATGATAATTTTTAGAATATTTACAGAATTCTGACAGCTGGATTAAAACGCATTAAAATTCTTTCCATACGGGATCATCAATTATAGCCAGGTCCAGGCTTCTGGTGTTGCATCAGGAATTTACTTTTAGCAAATCTTGTAGAAATGATGGGAAATTATTAGGTGAGATTTGATGGGAAATTCCAGGTTTGCCACTAATGGAGGGAAATTAATCTGAAACTTTAAAAACCTAAAGATGAGATGGCTTGATTAGCGTGTTTAATTGTTACACAGTTACTTTACTTCTGTTGTTTCTCTCATTTTTAATACAGGATAAAATTATAAAAGAAAAAAAGCGATATTTTCTGATTGTACATGTCATCAGACTTGCCTGTTATCAATTATCCCTTTCTACCCAAAAATTGATAGTTAACTTTAAAAAAGGTGGCAGCTCCCTCAGTTTCAGTGTATATATTATGGCTTCAGCAATTAACAAAGCTGCACAGGTTATTCTTTCAGAAAAAAAAATGACTTGTGAATTTTTTTTAAGTTATGATCAGGTAAATTCAATAGTCTATTACAATAAAAATAGAAAATACTAGGAATACCCAGCATCTGAAAAAAGATTGCTTAATGTTTCTGTAGAGCACTAAAAAATAATCCAAGGCAATCTTTTAGGATTGACCAGAACAAAGGGGATATACATGAAATACTGATACAATAAGATTAATAGCCTGAAACATGAATCTATCTTTTCTCTTTTCAGACTTGATGGCTCCCCTGTGGCTTCCTGCGTTTTCCAGTTTTATTTCAGTTTATCTTAGTTTTTACTTTAGTTTAAATGTGAGCAACATGAATCCATGTACTTTTTTGTTTAAAGCATGATGATAAAACAACTACAGAACTATGAATAGGTTACAAATAAAGAAAAGTAAGACCAGACAACATTTCTTGTCTTAAAGAGATACCTTTTCAAAAAACAGGAGTAGAAACAGCTATAGACCTTCAATGTGAAATTGGGCTGACTGACTCCCCTTTTACGGGTGCTTTCAGAGCTCCTAAAAATGTGCAGAACATGAGTACACTTGTGGGGTGAATTGCATTGGATGCCATATTGTTGCAGGCATTAGCACACATGTAGTGAACATCCACCAGAAGTATGCAGAGTACAGCTCAGCAGCAGGAAGGATTCCTCCCAACAGTGCTATTTAAAGGGATCATCAACTACTTATTGGTTAGTGGTTAGTTGATTTCTTCTGGCTGCTGCTACAATACTAAAGTGTATGCTGCTTTCTGCAATCATTTCAAGTTGCAAAGGTCTATTGGGAGGGGGGTAAGCTGAAGGAATGTTTTTACTGACTTTATGGCTTCTGCACAAATCAGTTGCCCCCCAGATATGCGTGTGTGAAGTGATAGAGGAGGGAGGACAAATACTCCATGACTGAGAAAGGACATTCGATTTGTGCTCCATGGAGACATTGCCACTCCCTGAAGCAGTATCTTGGCAATCCTAATAAACTCTTGGAGGTCACATTGGTAGACTGTGTGAAGCCCCTTTGCGCATTGGAATCCACAACCAAGATGACAGTAGTCTGAGCTTGCATGGCAGCATTCAGATGTTGGGTGACTGCTGCTTGTGCTGCAATGGATCTACATCATTGGCTGTCATGTGCTGCATTATGGTTGGGTTTATAAGTATGTGAATGGCATTGACCACCACTTCCATGCTGGAAAGGATGGGCTCCAATTTCTGCACAAGTCCCACTTAAGGTTGATGCCAGACTCCTCATGCTTCCTGAACTGATTGCAGGCTTTCTAGCAGACTTCCTGATGCACCAAGCATTTTGCTGCAGAACCCATCAGCATTCTTTCTGTAGCCTGTCTCACTGAAGCCCTCAACAGTGGAACCTATGTGCAATCTCACTCTCTAGCAAGCTGGAGCTTGTGCTATCCTTGCCCTCTGTCCTGTCTGCAGTCCGTTCATGCCTGATGTTTCACCAGGTGCAGATCCCAATACCCTCCCTAAGATATGTGTAGTATCTGGTGGCTGTGATTGTGAAATAGGCATTCCCCTTGGAATATAACATGATTTGGGGAATGAACAGAGGCCATGCAGAGCAGGACAAACTGCTGGAAGAGAGAGAGAGGGAGAAAAGCTTTCAGCAGGAGGTGATATCTGCCCAGGACGTTCAAGGGACTATTTTCCTACTTGAACCTCAGCAAGAAACAATGTGTGAGATGCCGACACTTCCAAAGACATCCTCACTGCAATCTGCCGGCTGTCAAAGCCACAACAGCAATTTCAGAGCAGGGCAGGAATCACATTGCCAGTGACTGAGAGGATGACCATGAGAATTAATGTTTATGTGTTTGGCCCCTTCTGGGTTGCAGCCAGAGATAATGGCAACATCTTGCAGTTTGCCATCCAGTGTTGAGTAAGGCGGTCACTCAAACTCCCTGTTCAAGGTGGGCTAACTACATTTCATTCCTGCTTGCTAGGAACAAGCACGCAGAGCGAGCATGTTGCTTTACTAGGATTGTAGGCTTTCCGTGGTGCAGTACCCCATTGACTGCATGCATATTTCTTTACAGGTGTCACATATCAACTCTACCCTATGCCAAAACCTAAAGGGGTTCCAGCTGATGTGTGACCATAAGCAGTGAATCATGCACATCAACATCTGGTATCCTGGCAGCCTCCATCCTGCAACAGTCCATTGTACCACCTGCATTTGAGCAATCAAGACAGATCATAGGGCGACAAGGGCTATCTGCTGATGACACCACTAAGCAACTCACACACGTGCGCAACCTACATGCAACGAAAACCATACTGCCACATGAAATGTGATAGCATATACCACAGCCAGGTTGAAACAGCGCTTCCGCTGCCTGGACCCTGCAACTCTGCCATATTCGGCAGGGCGGGTGTCAAGGTTTAGGGTGGTCTGCTGCATCTTACACTACTTCGCCATCATGAGGAGTCAGCCCTTGCCAACAGCTAAATGGCTTAGAAGGCCTGCCTATAAACTGCACCATAACAACTCAGGTGGCAGCAGTCTGGTTAGGTTGGCTGACTAGCACCATCAATGGCACTGGTGAAGTGATAGAAGAGGGAGGACATTAGGTTTGTGCTCCATGGAGACACTGCCACTCCCCTGAAGCAGCATCTTAGCAATCCTAATAAACTCTTGGAGGTCACATTGGTGGACTGTGTGAAACCCTGCAAGCCCCTTTGTGCATTGTAATCCGCAACCAAGATGACAGTAGTCTGAGCTTGCATAGCAGCATTCAGATGTTGGGTGACTGCTGCTCGTGCTGCAATGGATCTACATCATTGGCCGTCACGTGCTGCATCATGGTTGGGTTTATAAGTATGTGAATGGCGTTGACTACCACTTCCATGCTGGAAAGGATGGGCTTCAATTTCTGCACAAGTCCCACTTAAGGTTGATGTCAGACTCCTCGTGCTCCCTGACACTGATTGCAGGCTTTCTAGCAGACTTCCCAATGCACCAAGCATTTTGCTGCAGATACCCAACAGCATTCTTTCTGTAGCCTGTCTCATTGAAGCCCTCAAACAGTGGAACCTATGTGCAATCTCACTCTCTAGCAAGCTGGAGCTTGTGCTATCCTTGACCTCTGTCCTGCCCGCAGTCCACTCATGCTTGATGTTTCACCAGATGCAGACCCCAATACCCTCCCTAAGATATGTGTAGCATCAGTATCTGAGCTGGTGGCTGAGATTGTGAAATCAAGTGAAGGTGATGGGTCTTCTTCATCAGTCATTTCTTGGTGACCCTTTACTGCCTGGCCAGGTTGCACCTTTTGGATATCTGAAAGAGACAGACTCAAGGGTAAGGTTGTGGCGCTGGGAGGGGAAAAGCGAGTGGTGCATACTTATACAATCTGAAGCTTGAAAATTGGAAGAGAGTGTAGAATGAGGGAGAAGTGGGATGTGAGAAGGAGGTTTAGCTATAAGGGCATCTTCAATGGTTTTAGCCCTGCCAATGCCACTGCCACAGCCTCAGCAATGGCTGTTTCAGTAATTGTCAGCAAGATCTCCTCCATGGGATTTAGCACATACAGGGATGTGTGTCCCATCTGGTTTGCTCCAATTGCCTCTTGTCATGAATCACCTTTTCCTGCAAGGGTAAGGGATGTGTGTTTACTGAGTGTTGTGTGATCTGTTTGGTTGATTTGATTGAACAGCTGAGTGCATGCAGTCTGTGAGATATGGATGTGAGGCTTGCATCAGTGCAAAGTGTGTGAAGTTGAAGTGAAGCATATAAATGGTAGGCCTGATCCCAACTGATGGGGATTGTCGGTAGGTGAGTTAAGGGGCTTTGGTAAATTGAGCAATGTCTGAAGCGAATGGTACAGTTGATAGGATATGGCATATGAAGATGCATTTCTGATCTTGACCACTCATGTGAGGTCACTGCATTTCTTGTGGCACTGCATGTAGGTCCGCGGGGTTTGATTCCTGATATTGGCCTCCTGCTCCCGCTGCCCTTTGACCGTGTGCCTGGAGGCCTTCCTTTTCCCATGGTGCTATAGGGCATCTCCTCTTCCTCTCCACTTCCTCCATCAAGACCTCCAGGGCAGAGTTTAAAAACCTTAGAGCCTTCTTTCTCCCATGTTGTGCCATCCCACACTCTTTTCCAGGTCAAATTCTCTTCAACCATAACTCTCAGCATCTGCTCTAGCCACAATGCATGTTCCCTTTAAGAGATGCAGGTTAGCCTCGAACAGCACAGGCCAGGTTTAATTGGTTTTAGCTACTCATGATATCGGCCCTCCGCTTATGTATCCCTGGTGATGGGATCATTCAAATGAACAGGTAGCATGCTGGGCATGGATTAATCGTGCATCACAATCCTTACACCCATTTCCAGGGGCTATCCAATTTAGCTCTGTGAGCTCAGAGAGCAATGGGAATGGGAGTAGGAACAGCTACAGCCTTCTCAGGTAACACAGCAAAGCCAGGAATGGGAACAAGTCTCCAAACCAAGTCAGTTAGCTTCATTTATTGAGGTAAACTGATATTCTAATAGATGAAATGCCAGCATCTGTGACAGCAGAGAGGGAAATAGTATTACTTTTGTAGAACAGATCATTTCACTTTAATAGGCTCAGCACTTTGCTGTGAAAGGAGGGAAATGAGAAAAAACATGGAATAAAATGCATTAAGATATAAAGTTAGAACTTGACAAACAGCTTGAACGATTGAGTTGAGAGGTAGCAACCAATTTGTTGAACTCTATGATTATTTAGTAAATGAGATTTATTGTAAGTTTTACAATGTTATAAAGATAATGAGAATGGAGAGGATTTTTTTTAATGCTAAATGCAGTGTCTGAGAGTTTACATCTGAAGCAAATGCTGCCTTTGCTGGATTAAAATTCACGAAACCTATTTAATAAATTCACTCAGTAAGAAATAACTTGGCCGCCTTATTTTTCTTATTTAATATTAATAACACAGCTCAGAGACTTTTAACTTTTGATGTTGAACCCATATCATGTGAAGAATATCATTAATATGCAATTATACGCAGAGACATAGGGGAGGATTTTTCAGATGGTGGGGTTTCGCAAAGAGTCGGCAGGCAACACATCCCCGCCAATCACAGCAGCCCCACAACCATTTTAAACTCTGAGGAATGTTAACTGGCTGGAGATGAGACTTCTCCAATGAACTCTTCCCACCAGTCTCAAAATTTAGGCCAGTGGAAAATGGCCCTTGAGTTGCCAATAATTGCCCACTTAAGGTCCCCCTCCCCCACTTTCAGACAAGATGGTGCTGTAGTGGTAATGTCACTGAACTAGTAATCCAGAGGCCCAGGTTAATATGTGGGGACCCAGGTTCAAATTCCACCACAGTAGATGGTGGAATTTAAATTCAGTTAATAAAATCTGGAATATAAAGTGAGTCTCAGTAATAGTGACCAAGAAACTATCATCGATCATCATAAAAACACATCTGGAATAAGAGGATAGACCAAATGAACTGGAGAGATGGTGTAGCCGGGAAGGATTCAGATTCTTGAGGCACTGGGACCGATCCTGGGGAAGGTGGGACCTGTACAAACTGGATGGGCTGCACCTAGGCAGAGCTGGGACCAGTGTCCTTGCGGGGGCTTTTGCTAATTCTGTTGGGGAGTATTTAAACTAGTGTGGCAGGGGGATGTGATCCCAGGAGTAGGATCAGATAGGTCAGATTCATATCAGAAAAATGGAGGTAGAACATTAGCTAGGGACATTGTGATAGACATGGAGCTACAGGAGAAGCAAAGTTTAAAAAGTGTCCAGCAAGGGAAATTGATGAGGTTAAACTGTTTATACTTCAATGCAAAGAGTATTACAAACAAGGTAGATGAGTTAAGGGCACAGGTAGACACATGGCAGCAGGATGTCATTGCTATAACGGAGACCTGGCTAAAGGAAGGACAAAACTGGCAGCTTAATATCCCTGGTTATAGAGTCTTCAGACACGATAGAGTAGGAGATAAAAAAGGAGGGGGGTTAGCACTAATGGTTAAAGAATCAATTCCAGTTGTGAGAAGGGATGATATACTAAATGGGCCAACAAACGAGGCTTTATGGATTGAGTTTGGAAATAAAAAAGGGGCAGTCACACTATTGGGAGTATACTACAGACCCCCAAATAGTGAAAGGGAGATAGAAGAACAAACATGTAGGCAAATTTCTGCTTGTTAAGAACAAGAGGGCAATAATAGGAGACTTCAACTATCCTGATATCAACTGGGATTCAAACAATATAAGGGGCACTGAGGAAGAAAAATTCATGCAGTATGTCCAGGAAAATTTTTTCAACCAATTAGTGACAAACCCAACGAGAGGAGATGCAATTCTAGACCTAGTCTTGGGGAACAAAGCAGGGCAAGTGGGTGAAGTGACAGTTGGCGACCATATCAGGGACAGTGATCACAATTCAGTTGATTTAGCATTACAATGGAAAAGGACAGAGATGAGGCAGGAGTAAAAGTCTTGAACTGGGGGAAGGCAAATTTAGCAGAAATGAGAAGGGACTTGGCTGAGGTGGACTGGACAGCACTGCTGGAGGATAAAACAGTGGAAAACCAGTGGGAAGCACAAAAAGCGAGATCCTAATTGTACAAAGTAGACTTGACCCCTAAAAAAATAAGAATGATACTGCCAAATCTAGACCCCCCCGGTTGTCTAGAGGGATACAGGGGAAGATCAAACAAAAATAGAAAGCGGACGATAGGCACAAAGAACTAAGCACTGCAGATAGCCTAGACAAATACAGGAAGTGCAGGGATGAAGTGAAAAAGGAAATAAGGAAATCAAAGAGAGGGCATGAAAAAAGATTAGCCAGTAAAGTTAAAGATAACCCTTTTACCAATACATTAATGCTAAAAGGTTAGTTAAGGAAAAAGTGGGACCTATCAGAGATAAAGATGGAAACGTGTGTAGATGCAGAGACGGTGGGAAGGGTTTTGAATGAATATTTTGTCTCCATGTTTACAAAAGAAAGGGAGGATGTAGATATAGTAGTCCAGGAGGAACACTGCGAGATATTGGATGGGATAGTCATAAAGAGAGAGGAAGTACTCGAAGTGTTGAAATCCTTGAAAGTTGATAAGTCACCAGGGCCAGATGGATTATTTCTGAGGCTGCTGAAGGAAGTCAGGGAGGAGATAGCAGATGCTCTGAGAATGATTTTCCAATCTTCACTAGGTACAGGGGAGGTACTGGAGGGCTGGAGAAATGCAAACGTAGAATCATTGTTTAAAAAGGGATCAAAGGAAATGCCAAACAATTATAGGCCAGTTAGTCTTACATCGGTGGTGAGAAAATTAGTAGAATCAATCCTGAAAGATAGGATTAACTGTCATGTGGAAAGGCATGGACTAGTCAGGGATGGTCAGCATGGATTTGTTAAAGGAAGGTCTTGCCTCACAAATTTGATTGAATTCTTTGAGGAAGTGACAAGAAGGGTTCATGAAGGTAGTGTAGTGGATGTTGTGTACATGGATTTTAGCAAGGCATTTGACAAGGTCCCACATGGCAAATTGGTCAGGAAAGCAAAAGCCCATGGGATTCAGGGTAATGTGGCAAACTGGATAAAAGGTTGGCTTTGTAACAGGAAACAAAGGGTAATGGTTGATGGATGCCCTTGCGAATGGAAAGTTGTCTCAAGTGGTGTTCCGCAGGGCTCGGTGTTGGGACCCTTGCTGTTTGTTCTATATATTAATGATTTGGATGTGAACGTGGGGGGCACGATTGGGAAATTTGCAGATTACACAAAGATTGGTCAAGTAGTGGATAGTGTAGAGGATAGCCATAATCTCCAAAATGATATAGATGGGTTGGTGGGGTGGGCAGTAAAGTGGCAGATGGATTTTAACATAGAGAAGTGTGAGGTCATACATTTAGGGAGGTCAAACAGTTACAGGGCTTACACAATAAATGGGAATATACTAAGAGGGGTAGATGAAGTGAGAGATCTTGGCATACAAGTACACAGGTCCCTGAAGGTAGCAGTTCAATTAGACAAGGTTGTAAAGAAGGCATATGGAATGCTCTCCTTCACTGGCAGAGGTATAGAGTATAAAAGTAAGGATATAATGTAGGAATTGTATAAAACACTGGTGAGGCCACAACTGGAGTATTGTGGGCAGTTCTGGTCACCACATTACAGGAAGGACGTAATAGCTCTGGAGAGAGTGCAGAGGTTTACAAGAATGTTGCCAGGGTTAGAAAAATGTAGCTATGAGGAGAGATTGGATAGGTTGGAGTTATTTTCCTTAGAACAAAGAAGGCTGAGAGGTGACTTGATTGAGGTGTACAAAATTATGAGGGGGAATGGATAAGAGTGGACAGGATAAAATTGTTTCCCTTGGTGGAGAATTCTAAAACCAGAGGACATAGATTCAAGATAAGTGGCAGAAGGTGTAGGGGGGACAAGAGGAAGAACTTTTTTATGCAGACGGTAGTGGGTGTCTGGAATTCGTTGCCCAAGTTGGTGGTAGAGGCAGAAGCTCTAAACTATTTTAAAAAGTACCTGGATCTGTACCTTAAGTGCTATAAGCTGCCGGGCTATGGTTTGGGTGCAGGAAGGTGGGATTAGAGAGGGCACCTGGGTGTCCTCGGGCTGGCATAGACAAGATGGGCCAAATGGCCTCCTTCTGTGCTGTAACTTTTCTATGGTTCTATGGTTCACTAACGTCTTTTAAGGAGGGAAATCTGCCTTCCTTACCTGGCCTGGCCTACTTGTGACTCCAGGGGCAGGATTTCCTGGTTAGCAAGCAGGGGGCGGGGCCCGCTCGTCGATGCGTAAAATGACACAGGATGATGTCGGGCAGAACTTCCGCCGTCACCTCGTGTCCTTCCAATTTTCCGGTCGGCGGGGGCTCAGCCGAATCAGCTGTGCGTCCGCTGACCCGTCGATGGCCTATTGAGGCCATTGACAAACTCATTAACATCATTAATTGACCCATCCGTCCAACTTTAAGGTTGGCGGGCAGGCTAGAAGCCCTAGCGGGCTTCAGAGAAAGCATGAAGCCTCATCCACGGGCGGGATGAGGTTTCATGTAGGTTTTTAAAAAATTTAATAAATGTTTAACTAAAAGTGATGGACATGTCCCAACAGTCACATGAGGGGACATGTTAGGGAAATTTTATTTTTCTGTTTTTAACATCTTTACATTTGGAGCTGATCTCTCTGAGGCAGCACTCTCGGCTTAGGGACCCAGCCCACCCAGCGAGCGCATAGCACTTCCTGGCGGACGTCATGCTGGGCAGGTCTTAATTGGCCCGCCAACGTAAAATGGCGGGGCACCCCCAATTGGGGGCATTGATTGGAAGCGCGCCTGCATGCACCCACTCCTGAACTTCCCCCTCGACCGGGGTGGGGGGGGAAGGAGGAGAAGGATTCTGCCCCAGATCTACAGCAATGCCTTTGACTCTTAACTATCCTCTAAATGGCCTAGCCAGCCATTCAGCTCAAGGACAACAAATAAGGAATGGGGAACAAATGGGCCAGCGATGCGCACATCCCATGGAAGAACAAAATAAAAATTGGAGCAAGCCACCCTGGGCCTCAGCCAGCCCACATAAAATAAAATTGCGGACAGGTCAGTTGGGCAGGGGGGGAAGTGGGCAGGAGGGTACCCGGATAACTTTACGGGCCCCCACCAGTTGCCATTGGGTACCATAAAATTCTGCCCATATACACAAAATATAAAATCACATAACACACCTTTTTTTGCATAATAAACATACACATTCCTTGTATCAATGAAACTTGACTAGTCAAGCATTAAATGCACAGTCATTTCTTTACAGCTATTAAAATTTGCATTTTCTCTTACTGGGCCTTTGTACGCTATTTGAGCAGAGCAAATGCTTTCCGATCTCATAAAGGCTGTGTTTTAGTTTATCACAACACTTTTAAACCAGTTACAAAAAATAGTTTAATACCATAATAAATTATTTGGCATTTATAATTATGACATGCCCAACGTTAAAGGTTCATATTTCTTTGTCACAAATATATTTTGACTAAATTTAAAGGTATATCTGAAAGATTATGTGGAGTAGTTTTAAATAGCAAAATAAAGATCACAGCAGCTAAAACCAAGAAACACAAGGAGTTCTATTTAATACTGCCACAGCCATCTATGTTATAGTCTATTGTTTGATTTGCAACATGTGAAAGCATTTTAATTTTAGTCAAGTATTAATATTGTGTCTATGTGCTTTTGCACTGCAACTCAGTTTTACAAAACAGTTGTGAAAAAATTAGCTATTTGTTTGTAGAGGTCAGTGCAATAGGTTCTTTACATAGAGAATGCAGATTGTGTACTGATGGTTTGTGTAGAATAAACTATCATATAGCATTGTCATTTCTGTTGTTTAGATTGGTTAAAAAAGACTATAATTTTTATAGACTAATAGCATAAAAATAATACTTTGAGTCGTATTTACGGTGGCAAGTTACAAGTCAATCTCAGCCTATGGAATGGATATTGGATAAGTGTGAAAAAATGAGGAAAAGCGAGGGGTAGGCATCCCAATGAAGTGGCGCCAAAGAGTATAAAGGGACAATTATTGTCCTGCAATGCAACACATAAAATTGTAATGTGTAAGATATGTTTGGAGGTTTTATAAAAAAGGTACCTTTTTGCCATTTATTCCCTCTTCACTTAAATGTTCCTGGGATATAATTCTAGGGTCAGCACTTATTGTTCAGTGCCCATGCTGAAGCTGTTGCTTTGTTTGACCATTTTCTCCTCCACCATTCAATTTTACCACATGACCGACTTCTGAAGACAGTGACTCCAGTGTGGTTCCACGATGGCCAGAAGCCAACCATACTTGTCCCATGTAGCCATTTTCATGTGTGTGTCCAGGTAGTGAGTGTCAGAAGGCTAGTCAACCACAGAGCCGTATTCACAGAGCTATGTTTTCCAGCAAGGGTGGTTTGATAGCAACTGTAAGATCATTCTCCAGTGATCGCCTGCGTATGCAACTACCAAATAACATGGGATTGATTTCCATTTGCCCATTTACCTAGGCTGTTGATGTCCCTTTGGATTATTGCAAACTGGGTTGCATCATTGGATACTACATCTGATTTGATATCACCACACTTTGGATTATATTCCGTCCTCCAAGTCATTTATTAACAGCAGCTCCAATATGGTTTCCTGTGGCCTGTGAATGATGACAGTCCAGCGCTCTATGTTGTACATTTATTATGCAGTATAACGTTTCCCATAGCATTGTCACTTTTCCCACTTATGTTACAGGTTCCTGGCATGATTTTTAAAAAACATCTGTCAGTTGCATAGTGAAGATCTGTGCAGAATATATTTTGTGAACTATGAAATCAGAAGGAAGCTTTTTGTAAAACTTAAGATGGCATGATAGTTTTAAGCTGATTTTTGTCTCAATTTTGACACTGACAGGATCATTTTTGTCAGAATTACACTAAGTTCACAGAGTGTACACTGGCCTCTTTTCATCTGTTACCTGAAAGTCATCAGTGATGTATTTAAAATAGCACAGTAATAAAAATTGCATAACAAAATATAACTCCTCATCACTTCTATCAGCATCTATGGAGGATTGTTCAGTTGTAACTAAATGTTTGGGGCAATTTGTTGGCACAAACACTGCAACTTTTAATGGTCGACCACTTGGTTACCTGGCCACACGATGGCTTCCAGTAAGGTTACCCTTCTAGCCAGAACTTCTAATTCAGCTTGAAGATCTTGGAACATCTGCCAACTAACAGCCTGGTGGAGATTGAAAACAGCAATAGAAAATGTTTTGTTCCCCAGTTAAAAAAAATGTTATGAACAGGACTTGGGAACCAGGCTAGCCATGTTCTTATTACTTTCAGTAATTGCTCTAATTCATCTTGGTAAATATACCTGTTTAAACAACACCCAAGGGGGAAAACAAGTCCAATTTCATTAAGTAGCTATTTGTAAGCTTTTGGAAAATGACTCAACTGAGTCAGATTATTTGCAGGTTTTCCATTGTGAATTTCAAATCATTTTAATGTTTCAATTGGAATACAATGCAAGAGATCATTTTGGAGTATATCATGGACTTGCCTAGTTCCCACTGTTGCAGCGTCTGGGTATTTGGTTAACCCCATACACACATCAATAACAGCACTACAGTAAGGATTTGTACTGAGAATTGGACATCACACTCAGACACACAATAAAGAACATTGTTTGTGAACATTGTACAAGCATCCACTGTATTAAGTATAACTCTTTCCGTACACCAAATATGATTTGTCTAATTCAAACTAGAAGCAATTGTTGCAGATAAGTTGAGAATTAAACACTAGACTTTTTCATGTTCTGTTGTGTGACTGGTTGTGCCTGCCCATAAGACTCAGTGCAAACATCTTTCTATTCCCTTTACTCACCATGAATACCAATCATAGTCTCCAAGATTAATACCCTCTCTGCTAAAATCTTCAAAGCCTCCCGGATTTGGTGTATACCTTCCCCCTGTGGAAGACAGATACAGCCATCAAGGGAAATGCCAGCAACTGACTTGCTGTCATATCCTCCTTTGTTTTTGATAGGGTTTTGGCCTCAATTTCAGCATTCCATATGAATGACCAAAACAAAGGCAGTAGCATGCAGGTTCCATCTCAGTCTCTAAACTGCAAACATTTAGATATTACTTTTAGGTAGTCGTTGCAATGCATTCATCCGGAGCTCAGACATTTAAAGAACATTTCCAAACCAGCTAGCTTGGAACACTTTTCTGAACAAATCTAACAGATTATTCACTAGGCAGAATGCAAACGTTACGCTCAAACTATTTACGTTGGGTTTAGGCTATGGTGCGTTTTTCTTTTTAGTACAGATGCAACTTGTATCTTAAATATCTGCATATCATTATTACTTGAAATGTTGTACAAGGCAGGATGCGAAAGGAGGACAGATCAGCATGCTGATATTTCTCTGTTTAATGAAGCAGCCGGATGCAAATGATTAGAGCCAAGCGACACACGTAACATGGTAAGTCATGCAACAAGACAACATAAATGGAGGACAGTTTTAATGACATTTCCACAGCTGTATCCCCTTCCCGCTGCATGAGGAACAGGTAAATGACTGAAGCACCTGGCACATTTACAACATGTTTAGAAGACTCTGACAAAATTTGACATGTTCTTTAAACATTGTTTTAGGTGAAGCTGTGCATTCAGCTTCATATAGAAAAACGTCCAAAAATGGTTTTCACAATCATTTTTTTGATTAATATGATTTTTGCTTTGAATCATCGAAATATATTCAGTCAGAAAGGTTTGGAATAAACATGCAGAATTCATTGAAGATACTCATTAACTGTAATCAATGAATCTAGAAACCATGTTTGTAGCCATGACTCGGAAATATATTTTTGAGTTGTAAAATAGCATGCACTTTTATCAAGAGCTTCACAGCAGCACCACCAGGAACACAATGACCATTATGTGACCATGGCAGTTTCTTTCACAGAGCAAAAGAAACATAAATTTCAATTCCAAATGAAGCAATTACAGAATTTTAAAGAATGAAATGAAGAGTTCAGTGATGGGACAACACACTCTCAAAACAGCAGCATCAACCCCCCAAGAAAATAGCCATGGTGTACCCACCAGATTTAACAGAATTGGGAAATACACTGAATAGACTTTGGAAGTTTTCCGTATTTAAAGTTTTTTCTCCAATGGCTAGATTTATTAAACTATTAAATTAATTACTGAGTAAGTCTTTAGGTTAATAAAAGACAAAACCAACACACTCAAGTTAATAAAAAAAACTTTGTTCATGCATGGTTGGTAACAATCCTCCTTTGGTTTGTTGCTTCTGATGCTACAGAAGATGAAAACACAGGTTGACGACTTCCCTCCAAACTTCCGCCAATGCTGCTGGGAGGTGTTTGAGGATGGTGGAGGTAACTTTTCTTCCTCTTCCCTGCTTGTGGGATGTACCTGCTCTTGGCTGACACAAAAGTAGGTGGTTGGGCAAATATTGAGGAGGACTGCAAAATACCTCAGGAGGCCAGAGAAAGGTAGAATAAGCAGAAAGGTATCAGATGCAATTTAGTGTGGTGTAGATGATGCATTTTGCTAGCAGGAATGGGAGCTTACACTTACTGGAGGTGTTGAAGGACAGAGAGGCTGGGAGGTACAAATACGCAGAGGCCCATAATTAATGGCCCTTCTGGTACATTCTCAACCTAACTCCAGGGAAAGGACTTGAAAATTGGCTGGGATGCAGATTTTTCTGTTTCTGCCTTATCTTGTCAGCTTCTGTAAAGTTTTGTTTGGGACAGGACCAAATTACATCTCTTATATTAGAAGGGGCTTGGCTGGAGAAGGGACTCCAGGCTTAGACTTTCTTCATCCTTGGCCTGGTAGAACAGGAGTAGCTGGTAAGCCATGGAAAAGATTTTTCAAAGATTGAATAAATGACTTCTCTATCATCGGCTTCCCTGATCAAGCAAGCACCCAAGATGTGGCCCTACTGGTGCTGGAGCCCATCAGCAATATTAAAGGAAGGTGACTTTTGCTGACCCTACATGACCAAGGTCATGCGTCAAAATCACAAGTGGGCACATGCTGAAACTTACACCTGGCTGTCACCACAGAAGATTTTCAGGGCTAGAAGTCTTACTGTAGTGTGATAAATCCATTACAAAAAAAGACAATTAGCATTTCTGGGTTTACAAAAAAGGGCGTAGAGTACAAGAACAAACAATCAGAAAGCTGTGTGCCAAGAGGTCCAAATCTATGATTGGTGTTGTTAATGGGCAAGGCACCCAGTCAGTGGTCCAAACTCATAAAATGGCTCCACATAGCATCACACCCAGATAGCATGAGACAGCCTCCTGGAAGGAGGGATTGAACGGTGATCCTATAAAGATGTAGTGCACTAAAAGCATCAATCTTGAGGACTGTTTTAAGACAAACCATCACTGTCATACAAGGGATGCAAGTACAAACCTGTAAGAGACAAATTATATTCTGTTGGACTGATGATGGTCTCACCCACTGGTTGGAGAACGGGTGGGAAACCCCTGTCAGTTCCATGGGGGAAGCCTGGTGGAATCAAGTGCCCTCCAGGCGCTTAACTAGGCAACATCGGAGCTTTGCAGTGATTAAAGTCCCTGGAGGCGGAAGTCCCAACCGCCGAGGCCAGCAGCTCATCTTTGGTGCCAGAGCCAGAGGGAGTGGATGCTGCTGGAGGCACTGCACCTACCAGAGGCCCAGGATCATCATGGGACCCCAGGCCAAAGGTCAGTTGGGGCAGGATGGTGATCACTGGATGTTGGAGGCAATGGCTGGAGAGTGGCTTTCAATGGTCAGCCCCTGCCCGATGCTTGGTCCTGATTACGAAGGACCCCCACAACTCCCACCCAGGCCCCAGGTTTGCTGGGTGGCCTTCAGGAAGCGCGGGAAAGCCCTGCAGCCCCCATTTCATCCCTGAGCCAACATTAAGTAGCAGTGGGCTCAGGGATAATGGGTTGAATTTTCCGAGCCCACTGGCAGCGGGCGTGATAGGAGGCATGCACGGAAAGTATGGCACGACCACCTTCACGATGGCACGAGGGCAGGTCACAAATGTCCACTCAGCCCGCTGATGGCAGACTGCGTTTCCCGCCGTGGGTCAGCGAGGAGCTAATTGTAATACATTAGCATATAATGGAAAGGCCACCATGCCGGGCTCTTGGAACCCCACCGTATCGTCCTTCCATGTCGTTGGGAAAACACACCGACGTGTTTCACAACAGCGCGCAGGCGATGTGCACTTGGCAGCCTTCACTTTGGGGGAACTGAGGTGAGTGGGCAGCAACCTTCCCCACAGCTCACCCATTGTTTACAGGCCTCAGGGGCGCTGGGGGGCAGAGGCAAGTGCTGGCCAGCCCTGGAGGCGACTGTTGAGGTGGGAGGGGTGGTGTCCAGGGGCAACTGATGGCTGGCCCCGGAGCAGACTGCTGGGCGGTGGGGGGGTGGTGCAGCAAGTGCTGGCTAGCCTCAAAGGCAACTGCTGAGAGGTGGGGGGATGGTGTCCGGGGGCTAGTGCTGTCCAGCCTCAGAGGCGACTGCTTAGAGCGGGGGGGGTGGGGGGGGTGGGGGGCGGGATCAAGTGCTGTCTTGGTGCTGCATCCCCGCACACAGAAAATCGAGGTGGGGGAGCAGGGTATGCGGCGTGGAGTGACCACACATTGGGATACCTGTATAAACCGCCCATGCCTCTGCAACTGAGACAGATCAAGCACAGCCACAGTGATACGATTGGGGTTGGGCTCCTAGCCTGCCCACCCATGCAAGCGTCGCAGAGGCACTAAACGACTACCAAGCCTTCCATACCTTATACCGCCCCCACCCCCGAACCCCCTGGCACAAACATCAAGTCTACCACCACTTAATTGGACCGCGGAGCAGTTGGGCTGCACACGTTGTACAATCTCCTCACCAACGCTGGCCATATAGCAGTCACTGCTGGAGGTGCTCACAGCCCCTTGCCATCTCAGCATCCCGGTTTGGACCTGTCTCTCCCATGTCGCAGGTTGACAGGGCAGCCATGCAACGCACTCATCTCTGCCCATCCGAGGGGTGACCAGCATTCTCCGGGAAGCATTAAGGGGCGGTCACACAGGGCCAGGAAAGGTGCTAAGTACAGCCATGATAAACACGTCTCTCTCTCTTTCATGTTGCAGGAGGACTACGTCAGGATCATGGATCCTGGTGACCTAGCTGTGTGCCTGATGGCCTACAGAGACCATAGAAGATGGAGGAGAGAGTGACTGAGACACCTGCCTTTTAACTTGTGCAGAAAGTTTTCACATCTGAGTTTCAAGAGCACTGCTCATCAGAACATGGAGCCACAGGCAGAGTGACATTCTTAGGAGTTTATTGACAATAGTGAACAGTATGTACAAGTAATCAACACCCTTGGCCAGGCTGTGCAACTACTTTTACCTAACTTTCCTAACCCTGCCACTATGTCTTGGTGCTCCCCAGACATCCACAGCAGAGGTGGAGGCAGCCTTCTGACTGTGACACCCTGTCTGTGGTGACTTTGACAGGCATCCTCTGGAGGGCCAAGGCTTGTAGGGCCCCGGCCTGCTTTCAGGGTCCTGCTATGTGGCAGTGGCACCCTCCTTGGCCTGTGAAGCTGGAGCTGCAGAGCTCACAGGAAGAGGGGATTCGGATGGGCTGGTCACTCCCAGAGCCACCTGGGTGGATGGCCCCGGAGTGTGCACCTGCTGATCCCTCTCTCTTTGGGTGCCTGAGAGCCCCTGGCTGACTCCATGAGCAGAAGGGGTAGCTGGAGTGAGATCGTGCTGCCCAGCACCCTTCTCACATACACACTGTTGGAGGCCAACAATGGCATCAGCGATAGAGTTAAGCCCATGCATCAGTGCAGGAGTGATGTCCTGGACTAAGGTCTCCATGGTGGCCACCATCTTGCTAGTGTTGACTTTGGTGCATTGTAATGCGAGTGCTATCACCTCAGCCTGAAGATGGATGGACTCCTCCATTGTACCTTGCAATCTGAGGAGTGTGGCAGACATCCCTTCCTGTTGTTCCCGAGCTTGCCTTTACAGTTCCAGCAACTGTGACATGACCGAATCCAGAGGCTCATCATCTGACTTGGACTCAGCAACATTTTGGCCTCCAGCAGTCATCCGAGTGCTAGGGCCCTGGGAAATCCCTGCCTCCGCCTGCTGTGTATCAGAAAGTGCGATGTGCTCATCAGATTGTGATCCCGAGGCTACTGTTAAGCCAGGTCCCACCGAGGTGTGTGTCTGTGCGCTGGTGGAGGGTGTGGGTGAGCACTGTGATGCAACTTCAGGGAGGGTGCCTTCAGATTCCTCTTCAGAAGTTTCTTCAAAGCTTGATTGGAAGCCCTGGGTCATGGACTCTGTCGGCTGTTTGTCAGATGTGCCTATGAAAGCAAGGGGAGATAATTAGTGCATGGCAGTGGTCTGTGAAAGAGGACACATCACTCATGGCATTGTTATCTGATGGATGTTGCACTGCTGGATCCTCACTCAGTAGAGCAGCGCCAACCTCGCCGTCAGCACAGGACCGGTCCTGGTCATCACCGGCCAGCTGGATGGCTCTGTTTTCGAATTCTGTCAGAACTTTGACCTCCGGCATCCCTCCACCTGTCTGGAACCTCTCCCTCCTGTTGTGAGCCAGTTTATCCTGCATAGATAGGGATGGCGAGAATGTATCAGGACGCCTGCCAGGCCAGATGATAAGTATGCCTGGGTTGTGTGGGTGGTGAGTGGTCCCATGGACGGGATGAGAACAATGAGGGTGTGTGTGAGAGAGTGAATGGTGATGTCCCTTGCACTGGCAATGAGTGAGGGCCCTGTGGATGTGTGATGGGTTTGTGAGTATGTGAGTTGGGAGCGATGAAAAGAGTGACTTACGCTGGTGGAACGGAGGAGATCATTCATCCTTTTATGGCACTGGATGGCTGTCCTCCTCTGCAGGGCATTCATGCTGACCACCACTGCCACTGTCTCCCAAGCTGGGTTGGTGACATTGCTACCCATTGGCGGCCACAGCAGGTGTAGAGCAAGTCCCTTTGGGCCTCCATGGTATCTGACAGCCGCTCGAGGGACCCGTTGTTGAAGTATGGGGGCTGCAGTCTTTTTTCCTTTCCTGGCCATGTCTCCTGGACAGCAGTGCTGAGCTGGTGGTGATGAGCACTTTGCTGGCGGCTGCTTTTTAAAGATGGCAGCTGGCATGATGCAACTGCAGGGTGATGGCGAGCGGGTGAATGAGAGCCTGCCACCATGGAAACGGCATATTTCCCAGGAATGCATAATTAATGAGGCGGGCTCGGGAAGATACAGTGTGAAAACCCGCCAGTTTCGTTGGCGGGTTGGACTCCATTTTATCAGCCCGCTACCGCACTTAGTGCAATTCCGGGAACATTCCACCCAATGTGTATCAATTGGCTCATCTCACTATCGATGGCCAGGAATTCCATGTCAGCCCTTTCTGTCTTTCCACTTAATCGGGGAGGTTTTGCTGCCACCAAGAGACTGATGAGGCGCCTCACCCACGATTAAGTAAGTCCAGCCGCCATGTTTCCTGCTGCAATGGGGCTGCATTGAATCCAGCCTTAAATTTCATGAAGAAGTTTTTCAGTTAAATAGCGATCAGTGCCTGTGGCGGTCTTCCAGTTACAGCATTGGAGCCAAAAGCACTATTGTCATTCAAGAGGCAGATAGATGTTGAAAAGGGATTAATGGGAAGGTATCAGAAGACTATGGAAGGATGAACTGGATGAGTCGAATGACATCTCTCATCTGTACTTATCTTTTGTGGTCTCTACCTTTAGGGCATTTGAGGTCAGGTCAGGGCCAGACTCTGCAGCTCTATTGCCGCTTTCGTACCAATGCATCAAAATAAAAGTAGCATTATAACCACAAGCTGCGATGACATATCCACTTCAGAATTATGTACATTGTCAGCTTACAGTGATGCTAAATATGTACCATGATTTAGCGTGGAACATAAATATCTGGCCAGTGAGAAGCACCAAAACTTGGGCTAGGCCAACTTGATGCTGCATTCACACTGACACGCTCAAAAACAATTTCACCTACTGCACTTGACAAAATTCTGATCGCTACAATAGATGCCCAAAGGTTTCATTCATAATCATTCCCAGGTAAATCTTTTCCAGGAAAAGAATTTCCTGCAACCAGAACTTAAGTCACAATGGTTTACTTTCACCGTTATTCCCATGTTTCCATGCTATATTAAGTTCTAGGATGTCGTAGTTACACTTTTCATGAAGAACTCTTATCACTATTCGATTCACTTGCAACTGCTTCTCATCTAAATGTAAACAATAATTCACTTGTAAGTCAGCCTGGAGCTGAAATGGAGGTCCAATTGGTTTTTGTGAAGGGTTACATGCTGATGTTGGGTTATAGAGCTCCGATGGTGCTGCACCATGAACTACTATGAACCAGCATTGTGCCTATTCCTCACATGATGAGCTCCCACTCTCAATTGCACATGTAGGGAGGGATGCTAAGCAAAGGACAGGCACTCTTCAGGTCAATAGAATTTGGAAGTCCAGTCACGCCAAGGCAAGATCATGCACTCTCCGTTGCCTGGCATTGCAGAGGAGGGGAAACTACTTTCTATCTCTTGACTGTGAAAGGAGTGTGGGAGACTTTGGGGAAAACAAAAAGATAAGTTTGTGTAATCAGTCTAAATGCAGTGTGAACAATTATCTCAGCCCAATTATTCAATATCACAAACTCCATAACATAATTGGTGTGCTGAACTGAACACTGCAGAATTAAAAACTTGCATCCGCAAAGGAATTAGCTAAAGTTTTATAACATAAAGCAGATTTATTTAAAAATGGAACATGCTTTGATACAATGTATATTCCTGTGCAATCAAACTTTGATAGTTTTTATGCTCATTAGCTTGTAAGAAAATTGGTATACTGTATCAATACTGGTATATATATTGATATTAGTAAAACGTGGAACACACACACACGCACAACAACTGACTCAGTTATTCATGCTTTCCACATCTGTAAC
Source organism: Carcharodon carcharias (assembly GCF_017639515.1). Classification (NCBI taxonomy): domain Eukaryota; kingdom Metazoa; phylum Chordata; class Chondrichthyes; order Lamniformes; family Lamnidae; genus Carcharodon; species Carcharodon carcharias. The sequence goes on from NC_054479.1 coordinate 28,580,470, forward strand.
AGGACAGTATCCCTTTTGTAAGTTTTTCTCAAGAGCAATCTAACATAAAGCACTCTCTTACTTGCTGAGGTCACGAAATATGCTCAAAGCATTTTAATTTTTTTTAGAACAAAACATTGGTATTATAAAATTTGCTATCATGTGTAACTTTGGCAAGGGTATCAAAGTAGCTTCATATGATTAAAATTAAGCAACAGAGAGCAGGCTGAATGATTTTTTCTTTTGCTAGGAAACTGATATAAGGAAGATATTATCGAGTAATTTTAAATCTTTTAAACTTTGCACTTGGATAGACAAACAAAAGGAATAGAAACTGTTTAAAACAAAAAATGAACAAACTTACTCAGTAATTTTTGTTGTTTCATGAAATAAATCATTTGTAACTTTGTAAAGTAGAAGGCAATATTTTTCATAAATCAAATTCAACAAGTCAATGATTTTGTGCAAGAATCCTTTGTACATCAGCTATCAGAACTGTGAACCCCTTATTTCAAAAAACTAACATTTGAATTTGAAACCAAGGTCCATGTCTTATCAGGTGTTATTTTGGTGCTGAATTATAGTGCAAAATCTTACACTATTTTATATTAAGTGCCATGTTTAAAATAGTCTCACTTGTTGCTTTAAATACATTTCTGTGCTAAAGCAGCCATTTTCTGTGCTGGCAAAGAATGGGCACACACAGTAAAAGAACTGTGCAGATCCAGGTGAACATAGTTATTTTACTTTAGAGCAACTGTATACCTGCATGATGATCTCTATAAGGTCTGAGCACTTTTTCTTCCTTAACATTTTTTTGGAAATTAAGCCACATCATGGTACATGAGTCCATGCCACCCAAAATCTGGCTTTATTTTTGTGGCTAAATAAGTTTCTTTTGCAGGGACTTGGAGGCAAAAAAAGATTTGCAACACTTCACACATCAACAATGCCCCTTGAGCAACAATGCTAGTTTGTTACATTGTTGCAATATTAAAAATATAACATTGTTGGTGAATGGGCGAAGTGGGCTGAGGTGGCCAAAAAGCAGAACACAGACATTCTTTGCCAGCAACAGGGACAGAATTAGATTTTATACCAGAAATAACTAAAATTGGACCCAAAGTATCTTTCTAACGATTTGATGAAATATTTTGCTGTATAATTGAGATAAATGTACAGAACTGAAAAACATTATTTGACGGAAGGGAAAAATATTATCAGATCAAAAGTGTTTTAAAATAGAGCATGTCTACTTTATCAGGCTGCTTGATCAACTAATTTTCACAACTTTATTTCAGTTGTGTGCAAGTTTAAATAGACTATTGCTTGACTTTTTACAGAAGTACAATCCAGTATGAATCTGGAGCTTACCGGTTGTCCTTTATCTCCTGGTTCTCCCTTTATCCCTGGTTCCCCCTGTAAAATATGACACAATAATAAAGTACAAATCTCTTATGGCATAAGGGACAGTTAAAGGGATAGTTCCGTTTTTATTTGCAAAGATCTGAATTTGATTCATTTCAGGATTTGTGCAATCTGTTATTTTAAAAATGAAGGACACAACACATACTCCTGGCCTCCTAACTGCTCAGTAGGCAAATGCTCTGCCCCATGTGGTACTGAGTCACGTTGACTAGTAGCTTCCAGGTTAAATACTTAGTCCATCAATGTGATAATGTGGCAGCGGAAGTGCTAATGCTGCCTCTGTATGGCTTTGGATGGGAAAATGTTCTAAAGTTGGCCTCAGTGTACATGGACCTGAGGAGGTAGAAAGGCAGAGAATTCAACCAATGATTCTGTTGTAAGAACAGGATGAGCTTGGCAGGTAATGATAGAATCCGGCTTGCTGCAATGTCTGTTATGATCAAATAGACTACTATCTAGATTAATATATGAAAATTACCAGAGATACTCCCCGCATCTGTGGAATTATATTCTAGCCCGGAATACGTCAGGACAGGAGCTAGAGAACAAGATTGGAGGAAAAAGCTGTCTTACCATAGTATCTCATATAGGAAACTGTCCCTACAGAGTTAGGGTGGGACATCTGTCCCTAACTCCATGTCATTGTTCCAGCTCAATTTTCCAGGTAGTTGTCAGGCAATGTCAGTGAATGCCTAGCAGGATTCACATCAACAAATGGGAGCCTAAAAATGGTTTCCAGGAAATAATTATGATGTGGCAAGGGGGCGGTTACTTCAGTACTCAAAGTAGTAAGAGACAATGCTAAAGTGGCCACAAAACCCCAAAGTTTGGACCAGGCCAGGGCTAAAGCCATTACCAGGTAAACACTGGGAGGGAGAGGAGGCCTCAATTATGGCATCTTATAAGACCATATGACATAAGAGCAGAAATTAGGCCATTCGGCCCATCAAGTCTGCTCTGCCATTCAATCATGGCTGATAAGTTTCTCAACCCCATTCTCCTGCCTTCTCCCCATAACCTTTGATCCCCTTACCAATCTCGGTCTTAAATACACTCAATGACCTGGCCTCCACAGCCTTCTGTGGCAATGAATTTCATAGATTCCCCACTCTCTGGCTTAAGAAGTTTCTCCTCATCTCTGTTCTGAAAGGTCTTCCCTTTACTCTGAGGCTGTGCCCTTGGGTCCTGGTCTCTCCTACTAGTGGAAACATCTTCCCCACATCCACTCTATCCAGGCTTTTCAGTATTCTGTAGGTTTCAATCAGATCCCCCCTTATCCTTCTAAACTCCATCGAGTATAGGCCCAGAGTCCTCAAACATTCCTCATATGTTAAGCCTTTCATTCCTGGGATCATTTTCGTGAACCTCCGCTGGAATCTTTTATCATTTCTGCTGCTATCTCAGGCCTACAGACATGGTGGTTTTGGTAACAGGCAGAAACAGGGGTAGACAAGAGAGAAAGAGGCTGGCAACCTGAGCCTCGAGAACTAACAGAATCGTAGAATGGTTATAACACAGAAGGAGGATATTTGGTCAGTTGCAGCTGTGCCGTTTCTCTGCAAATGCAATTCAGCCAGTCGCACACCCTATCCTTTACCCAACACCCTGCAAATTTTCCCTCTTCAGATGCTTATCGAATTCTCTCTTGACAGCCCCAACTGTAACTGCCTCCACCATACACTCAGATAGTACATTCCAGATCCTAAACGCATGCTGCGTAAAAAAGCTTTTCCTTCTGTCACTCTTGGCTCTTTCGTCAATCGCCTTAAATCAGTATCCTCTGGTTTACGATCTTATTGCTAATGGCAACAGCTTCTCTCTAAGGACTTTGTCTAGACCTGTCATGATTTTGAACACCTCTATTAAATCTCCTCTCAACCTTTTCTTCTCTAAGGAGAACAGACCCAGCTTCTCCAATCTATTCACGTAACTGAAGTCCCTCATCCCTGGACCCATTCTCATAAATCTTTTCTGCACCCTCTCTAAAGTCTTCATGCACATTCCTCCACTACATTAACTCTCCAATCGTAGCATTTAATTGCATTCTGAGTTACCTTCAAATTTCTTCTTCTCTTAATTTGCTTTTCTGAATGTTTGCGTAAAGATGTTTTTTCTGCTGTTTTAAATTTTTATTTTTGTACTCAAAGTCCTCCTTTGAAATAACAATTTGCTCTACCTTATATACATTGTTCAATAATATTCTATTTAACTTGATGAGGGTCCCCCAAAGCAATACTTTTTAAAACATGTACAGCTCAAACTTCTCTAATCTTTCCTCGTAGCTCTCCCTTTTACATTTTGGATTAGTCCTGTTGCTTGTTTCTGTAATAATCTCTTGTTATAATCTCTTCAGAATTAAAATTGGGAGATTACAGGGATAAGAAGGGGCAAGGTCATCGAGGATTTTGAAAACAAGGGAAATTTTGAGAATTTTAAAATCGAGCCGCTGCTTAGCCAGAAGCCAATGTCAGCTAGTACAGTGGATGATGGGTGAGTGGGACTTTGTATAAGTAAGGACATGAAGATCTGAGTTTTGAAAGATCTCAAGTTTACAGACGGCAGAATGTGGGAGGCTTGCTCAAGAGTGCATGGAAATAGCCAAGGCTAAAGGTAACAAAGACATGAATGAGGACTTCAGCAGCAGATAAACGGAGGTGGATGGGGTCAGCAATGTTACAGAAATGGAACACTGTAAGAATAGAGCATTAGAGTAATAAGATATTGCAAGCCATAAAGAAATAGCTTTTTTAAAATAGGATTTGCACAATATAAGAGAAAAGACAAGAGAAAAGAGGATGTGGAAATTAATGACAGGATATGGTGACACACTATCGGCAGCAGGAAGAAAATTACTATACTATCTAAACAAAAATAGCTTATTCTAGAAAGGGGGGAGAACCACAGTGCACATTAGGATTATACATTACATAGAATTTACTATACAGAAACAGAACATTCAGCCTAAGGTCTGTGTTGTTGTGCTGTCTGCATTTATACATCATGCGAACCTCTTCCCATCATCCTTCATCTAACTCTGTCAATATATCCTTCTTTGTCCTTTCACCCCTGCAATCTGGAGCAAACACAATCTTTTGCCACCTGAAAGCATTCTGAGTGATTTGAGTTCAAGCAGTCAGTTGAACAGGGTGCTGAGTTGATTGGAATGAATGGTGAGAAATAGAAATGTCACGGTAGTGCATTTTTCTGAGGTTGGGGTTAAGGCACAAAGGCAGTGTTGATGCAGAGGAGGAAAATCTCTACATCTAACCCATGCTACGCCTTAACCTGAGAATGCCTGGGGTGCAAAGAGTGGAAAAATATTCAGCTCCCTGAGATATATTCTCAGCTTTATCAGGCAGAGAAAAAAAATAAAAAAAAAACCAATTTCTAGAAAAACAGGAAGGAGAAAGTACTTTTACGTATGTGCAAAAGAAAAACATGAAGCAAATTGAGAGTAAATACCATAATGGGAGGAGATAATCTACAAAAGGGATAGGCTTCAATAAACTGATTGACCTTTTCTTACAAAGCAAACAATATATAGGCATGTGAAATTTTTTAAAAATTGGGAACAGTTTGAGTACAAGGTTGCCAAAAGAAAATGGGAACCACGGGAGCCATTTTTACCTCTGCTGCCTGAACAGTGACCTGGAACATTAGATTGCCCTCCTGTTTTAGAGCCCACCTGATTTTCATCCCATTGAACTATAACTATAACTTACTCAATTATCAATCCTTTAAGGACAGTAATGATTTTGTTTGTAGATTCTTTTGTCAGGCTGATGTTATAGAATGCGAACTTACAGACAGGGACAAAAACTGTCCAGGTGACATTCCGGCAATGTTGACAATTTTTGGGTAATGCACACACTAGTTGCCAGTGATCATTCTATAACACAGTGATAAGACACAAAAGAAAATACCTTTGTTACAGCCATTTAAATATGAGTTAAAACACTCTAAGCTGTTTGAAGGGCTTTGCTATTTTGGTCTCACAAATGGTTTAAATGGTACATGTAAAAAGTACATTGTTTACTACTCATTATCTGCTGATTTATTTTCCTGTATAAACTTACATTCTGTATTGAATGCTTTCACCCAATCTAGTATTGGTTTGCTCTGAGGCAGCCAGCACTGGGGTCACTGCATGAGAAAGAGCAGGTCTACGTGTGGCCTAATAGGCAGCCCCTAAAGGGAACTAGAGCAGGCCACTACCAAAAAAGATAAGGCCATTTAAAATGCTCTTCTGAATATGGATTTGCATGGGGTCCAACATGAAAAAGGCAAGTCACTAACCTGGCTACTTCTATCCTTCCTTGTGATTGCTCCGCTCTCACAGTCACTGCCATCTCTCAGTCACACCATTCTCAGTTCCCTCACCCCTCCTTTCCAGTAGCTGCCACCCTCTCTCACTCCCCAGAAATCTGCAGTTCGTTTCTTCAATGATAACGAGCACAACTGGATGCATCTCAAGCCTTCCCACTACAGCATGTCATGAAGACATATTAATGTGTATAATGTTGTTGGAAATTATTTTAAAATTGGAATTGTAGTACAGTATGTGTCTATGTGTGTGTTTGTGTGTGGCTTAATTGGATTAAAGTCAGTTTGTCTGGTGCTTTGATGTATAATAGTTTGAGATGTTGATCAGATAAATGTAAGGAGTAAAAGGTAAAATGCAACTTACATTTTGTTGAATTAACATTCAAAAGAATGGGTAAAATCTTGCATCTGGCTAGGAGACACCATGCAATGTGTTTATATTACTAATAAAATTGGTGGACTGAAAGGATTATTGTTAGGAGTGGTAAAATTAAAAACCTAGTACTACAATGAAAAACTTACATTCATAGGGAAAGCTAGGTATAAACCGAGCAGTTTATGTGAGAGTCAGCGGCATGTAAGATCTAACATGTAAGATGTAAGCCTAGGACTGTGTCTGCAAAGGAACATCACTTTGAATTCATAAGGTCAAATGTGCTTTATATGGCCAGAAAACTCCCCCCATTGGGGGGGTTGCGTGGAGCTGGGCGGGGGCAGGCATGAACCCGATCGGCACCCCCGATCGGGGCCATGCTGCCATTTTACGTGGGCCAGCCAAGTAAGGCCCGCTCATCGTGACGCACGCCTGGAAGCGGAGGTGCCTCAGGGAGACTTGTTTCAGTGTTAAACTTTTAAATAAAGGATTTTTAAACTTTTAAAACATGTCCCCTCATGTGACACAGAATAAATGTATAAGTTTTTATTAGGTTTTAAAACAGTTCATGAAACTTCATCTCGCCTGTGGATGAGGTTTCATGAAAAATGCGAAGGCTGCCTGGGCTCTTCACCTCCCACCAACCTTAAGGTTGGATGGGCAGCTCATTAAATTGAGTTAATTAGGTTAATAGGCCCTTGACAGTTCGATGGGCGCGTAGCCAACTTGACTGTGCGCCCGCCGAACTGAAAATCTAAATGACACGCGGTGACATTGGGCTGCCTGCATGACATCACAGCATGTCATCTTATGCGTCGGCGAGCAGGCCCCACCCCCACTCGCCGATGGGAAAATACTGCCCTATGGGTTATTGTTGCCTTGGTGAAGATTTACCTGAGAGTGATTAATTTGGGAATTTGTTTAAAAGTTATTATGGTAGCAATTTGTAGACACATGTAAGTGTTTAATTTCTTGTTAAATTAATACATGTTTAATTTAGTCTTATATAGAAAAACCTCTTGAGGCTTGATGGTTTTTATTACTGAATTCAGAGCTGCATCTCAGACATACCAATTGAAAATATAGGTTATGACAGTTGTTTTAAGTTTCCCTCTGGGATTTAAACAGCTCAGCCTTTACCAACTGCTGTGTCATAACAAGTACCAGGATTGTTCCCTCCATGCCCGTTTTTAGACAAAAATAAATTTTTCCCCCATTTGTTTCAGGTAACAGGATCACTACAACTCTACTTATATATATCTAATAACTGTTTCAAAAAATAGATGAAATAAATACATTAATTCAGTCATGAAAATCTGAGATGTGTGAAAACCAGTAGCACAACTTACTGTTTCTCCTCTGAGACCTCTTTCTCCAGGATATCCAGATAGACCCTAATCGAGTTAAAAAGAGAAATTTTCACATTGCAGCCATTAAACAAACAGCTCTGGAGTTACAATTTGTTTTTTTTAAATTAGCTTTTGAATCAGCAGCCAGTACAAATTAGACTTGAAAAGACATGACTATTTGACAAAAAAGAGAAAAGCTTATTTAGTCAACTTTTTGGACTGAAAATTTCTTGAAAAAAAAGGAGACCGCATCATTTTCTTCGCAATCAGTGCTTAACAAATTTATGGGAATGCATGGTACTGAAAGTGTGTGGTTTTCAGCCTCATAAATGTGTAAAGCTCCTGGTGGGATCCTTACTGGAGTACTTAAATGATACAGAACCAGATCATTCCACAGAAGCTCTGCAATCACAAATCATGCTTTACAGTACACTGCTGAAAGGAGACACTTTGGGCTGATAACCAGCCAGCAAGCTTCTGCACCAGCCAAGATGTTACAAGTCACGTTTGCTGGCATTATTTTACTCACTGGTCAACTGACGTGGAGAAGAGACTCCATAGGAACTGGGTCAACAGTGTCAAATACAGACCTCTGCCTTCTGCTGTTAACAACACTTATTACTAACGTGGCCCATAAAACTGCCACAGCCAGGAACAGAACCAGTCAGCTATTGTCTCAAGACTACACATAAGGACTTCATTTTTGGCTAACTTGTTAATCGTTGTCAATTCAGCATTCAAAAGAGCTACTAGCTTTTAAGCCTTTCATTAATTTTGCCCCCAGGTGTTTCCATGGTCCACGTTTTAGAAGTGCTGCTGAAGAAGCCTTGGCATCTGGTGTATAGGTTGCTGTTGCTTAAGTGCCACTTGGTAGCACCGTTGATGACACCTTCCATCACTTTGCTGATGATCGAGAGAAGGCTGATGGGGCGGTAGTTGGCTGGATTGGATTTGGCCTGCTCTTTGTGGACAGACATACCTGGACAATATTCCACTTTGTTGGTAGATGCCAGTATTGTAGATGTGCTGAAACAGCATGGTTAGGATGTGGCTAGCTCTGGAGCAGAAGTCTTCAACACTATAGCCAGGAAATTGTTGGGACCCATAGCCTTCAGCAAATTCGATTCACTCCATGCAATCTTATGTGGTATCCAGTGCACTCAACAGTTTTTTGATATCACATGGAGTGAATTGGTTGAAGACTGACACCTGTGATGCCAGGGATGTGAAGTGGAGGCTGAGATGGATCATCCTCTTGGCACTTCTGGCTGAAGATGAATGGAAATGCTTTAGCCTCATCTTCTGCACTCATGTCCTAAGTTCCATCATCATTGATATTGGGGATGTTTGTGGGGCTTTCTTCTATCATTTGTTGCTTAATTTTCCACATCATTCATGATTGATATGGCAGGATTATAAGAACATAAGAAATAGGAACAGGAGTAAACCATTCTGCCCCTCGAGCCTGCTCCGCCATTCAATAAGGTCATGGCTGATCTTCTTGTGTTTCGATTTCCACATTCCCATCTAACCCCAGCAACCTTTGATTCCCTTGCCTAACAAGAATTTATTTACCTCTGCCTTAAAAATATTCAATGACCACGCCTCCACCACCTTCTGAGGCAGAGAGTTCCAAAGTTGCACAACCTTCAGAGAAAAAAATCTCTCCTCATCTCTGTCCTAAAAGGGCGACCCCTAGCTTTAAAACAATACCCCCTAGTTCTGGACTCACCCACAAGAGGAAACATCCTTTCGACGTCCATCTTGTCAAGGCTGTATACTTCGATCAAATCACCTCTCACTCTTCTAAACTCCAGTGGAAACAAGCCCAGTCTGTCCAATCCTTTCCTCATAAGGCACACACTCATTCCAAGTATCAATCTAGTAAACCTCCTTTGAACCGTCTCCAATACATTTACATCCTTCCTTAAACAAGGAGACCAAAACTGCACACAATATTCAAGGTGCGGTCTCACCAATGTCCTGTATAACTGAAGCATAACATTCTTACTTTTATGTTATAATCCCTCTCGTAATAAAGGATAGCATTCCATTAGCCTTCGTAATTACTTGCTGTACCTGCATACTAACTTTTTGTGACTCATGTACTAGAACACCTAGATCCCTCTGTACCTCAGAATTATGCAGCCATTTTCCATCTGCCTAACACTCTGCTTTTTTGTTCTTCCTGCCAAAGTGAACAACTTCACATTTTCCCACATTAAACTCCATTTGCCAGAGCTTTGTCCACTCATTCAACCTATCTATGTCCACCTGCAACCTCCTCATGTCCTCTTCACAACATACTTTCCTATCCTTCTTTGTGTCATCTGCAAATTTAGCTACCATGCCTTCACTTCCCTCATCTAAGTCATTGATGTAAATCGTAAAAAGTTGAGGCCCCAGCATAGACTCCTGTGGGACTCCACTCGTCACATCCTGCCAATCAGAAAAAGACCCATTTATGCATACTCTGCTTTCTGCCAGCCAGCCAAACTTCTATCCATGCTAATATGTTACCTACTACACCATGTGCTTTTATTTTCCTTAACAATCTTTGATGTGGCAAATGCCTTCTGGACTTCCAAGTACACTATGTCTACAGGCTCCCCTTTATCCATTGCGCATGTTACTCCTTCAAAAAACTCCAATAAATTGGCTAAACATGATTTTCCTTTCACAAAACCATGCTGACTCTTTCCTATTGCCTTGAGCTCTTCTAAGTGCCCAGCTATAACCTCCTTAATGATCAATTCTAATAACTTCCCCATGACCGACATAAGGCTAATTGGCCTATAGTTTCCTGTTTTCTGCCTCTTTCCCTTCTTGAATAGAGGGGCTAAATTTGCTCCTTTCCAATCTGATTGAACCTTGCTAGAATCTATCAAATTTTGGAAAATTAACACCAGTTCATCAACTACCCCATTAGCCAACTCTTTTAAGACCCTAGGATGTAGACTTGCCAGCCCGCAGCTCCATCAATTTGCTCAGTACCATTTACCTAGTGATTTCAATTTCACCAAGTTCCTTTCTTCCGTACACCTCCTGATTTACAGCCATTACAGGAATTTTTTTTGTATCCTCTATAGTGAACACAGAAGCAAAATATTTGTTCATTTCTTCTGCCATTTCCTTATTATCTACTATTAACTCCCCACTGTCACTCTCTACAGGGCCAACACTTTACTTACTCTATTCCTTTTTAAATGCCTGTAGAAACTCCTGCTATCCATTTTTACATTTCTAGCTAGCTTCCCCTCATACTCTAATTTCTTTCTCCTGATTAACCTTTTAGTCATACCCTGCCGTTCTTTATATTCTGTCCAATCACCTGTCCTGCCACTCATCTTTGCAGAGTTGTGTGCTTTTTCCTAAAGTTTGTTGTTTTCCTTAACATCTTTAGTTAACCATGGATGCTGGGTCCTCCCCTTAAAATTTTTCTTTATAGTAGGAACGTACTTATTTTGAATACTCTGAAATATCCCCTTAAATGTCTGCCACTGCTTCTCTATTAATCTATCCTCTAGCCTAGTTTCCCAGAATTTTGACCTGATGAGATGTTTTGGGTGAACTATGATCAGAATTCTTGGTCATGGAATTGCTGTGGAAATTGTCTGTGGATGACATTGCCAATGGCCAACATGCAGATTATAAAGAGATTGGGCCAAGGATAGATCCTTGTGGCACTTCACAAGTGATGATGCTGGCGTGGGAAGAGATGTCACTTCTAGAAATTCTTGCCTACAATTGGATGAGTAGGAGTAAAACCTACGGTAGAGGGGAGGTCAATAAAGAATGCAGGATCATGGGAAATTGAGGTTTGGATAAACCATTAGGCCTGGAAAACTTACCTGGTTTTAGTTGATGACAATCCCACCTTCACACAATATTCGTCATGAACTTTTTATAGTGTTTACTTTTTAATGCTCATTTCACAGAAGTAGCTACAAATAAATTACACCGTGGCCTTATAAGTCATTCTACCATTCTAGTACATCAAACATGTCCTACTCCAACCTCAAACACGTTTGCAACTTACTCTGTCTCCTTTTTCACCTTTGGGTCCTTCTAGCCCTGGCAAGCCTGGTCGACCAGTCAATCCCTATGTAAAATAAAGTATGTTTTTGTTTAGAAAAATGAGGCTTGAGGTTTCAAATACAGTATGCACAGTAACCTACATTCCTCTCACTTTGAATTTATATGAGAAATTGATAGCTTCTGATTCATTAAGACAAAATCTCTTCATGCAAAAGTGCAATTCAGGTTCCACTTACATGTTCTGAATCTGTGGAAGTAAAGCCCATAAGAACACCAAAAAAAAAATACATACTAATGTGGACACAAATGGGTATCATGTGAAATTTGAATGATTTTCTCTATTAAAACCACATGAGTTATTCACACTCCATTATTGCAATGACTTACATCTTTTCCCGGAGGCCCAGGTGGTCCGATAGGTCCTTGTTGACCAGGTGAACCTAAAAATTTTCAACAAAAGAATAAGTTTAAAAGGTGCCAATGTCTAAAAAAACCCTCTAATTGTTAACTACCAGACAATGAGGACATGTATCTCGGAGAAGGAGGAAATCAGAAACAATAAGTTGAATTACATGGGATGCTATGATCCCCACCAACCCAAGCTTAAAGTGGGGGGGGGGGGGGGGGGGGCCATCAGGTGCCCACTTAAGGGCCTCAATTGATCCACTGGCAGGTGAGCTGTGTTAAATCCAGCCCAATGGGTCCAATTTTAACTTTGTGCAGTGAGTGGATTTTGAGTGAGTTAAAATTCCCAATGTTCTTCAGTGGTCCTCCAAATTTCATGAATCAGTAGTGCACACAAATGCCAGGCCATGGCATTCCTCACTGCCTTGCCATTGATTGCCTCCCTGCCTTTCACCAGCCTGTACTGGTTAGGCTATACACTGGGTCTGCTGGATTTCTGGCCCTTTCTCTCATTGAGCTCTTCAAAATGTACAAGTAGCTTGCCCACAGGATGGCATAATTGGGTTTATTTCACTATAATTTTGAATTCATTCACAGGATGTGGGCATTACTGCCAAGGCCAGCATTTATTGCTATTGAGAAGAGCTAAAAACAGGAGTCAATTACAAATATATTTTTTCATAAAAAGATTGCAAAATTTGTTTTTTTCCCGATCTTTTCGGTGATCCTGAGCTGCAGGTGAATATTAGAATGTAAAGCTGTGCTGTACAGTTCCAATGTCAATTCTGACCTCACTCAAGTGCTGTGTAGTAGGCAATATTTTCACATTCACATTATTTTGGCTTTTATTTCCTAAATGTGAAAATTAAATTTTTACCCATAAATAAAATTATAAATGTACACATTTTTGTGATATCTTTGTAGGATAGAAAAGAGACAGTGTGCAGCAAAGGGAGTTCAAAGTACTCAACTGAAAACTAGTTTATTCCAGTTTGATGATATATACATATAAACACAAATGGCCACGAGAGGGTGCAATTATACTCCTCCAACCTTAATAAAAGAAAATTATACAAAAGTTCAAATTCCATATAACATATACATTTCTTGTTTTTCATTTATTTACAAGTCCACCTTGGTTTCGTATTCCTATTTCTAGACCCAAACTTTCAGAACTTCGGGGTGACCTAGATCCATCTGGGCCTGAGTGTGAGGAGAAGTTTTCTCCAACAAAGACTGATTTTTCCCTTGGTCTTCAATTGAAATTTTCACTTCATCAGACACGCCTGTCTGGCTCTGATTCAGATGTGAACTGATTTCAGGCACAACTTGTGTTGGAGTAACTGTTGGTACTCTATTCATATACCTACTTTCCAATTCATCAGACTCATTTGATTCTTCTCAACTTTCTTCTTCTTCATGAAACTCTGAAGGTAAAACATGATCTATATGTACGAACTAACCTTTCCGTTACCAAACACCTTGACCAAATATGTGCGAGGACCATATATTTTCATGACTCATCCTTGTAGCCACTTCAACCATTTAGAATGATGTTATTTTACTTTAACCTTCTGGTTCAATTTCAGACTTCTTTCTCTCACTCTACCCCTATCATGATTCTCTTTCTGCCTGGATGGTTTCTCTTCCACTGTGTTAAGTGTGGCTGCAACAATGAAAATCTTGTTCTAAGCTGTCTTCTAAGAAACAATTCAGCTGGCATTCTGGTGGTAGCACTGTGAAGTGTGTTAGGATAAATAAACACAAAATTCACCAGTTTGTGATTCAACAACAACTGATGTTTCTTCCAATTTGTATCTAGCATTTTCTTAACAAGAGCACGCTTAACAATTTGTACTGTGTACTCTGCTGCACCATTTGAAGCAGGATGATAGGGTGGAAGTGTAATGTGTTTTACCCCATTCATTCACATGAATTTCACAACTTTTCTGAACAAAACTGGGGTCCGTTGTCAAACACAATTTACTCTGGGAACTCATATGCAGCAAATAAACTACGCAAAATATTTGGGATTTTGCTAATTGTTGTTTGATTCATCGGAAACCCCTCAATCCACTTTGAATGGCTCTCTCTCACAATGAAGAGCTGTTGCCCTTCAAATTCTGCAAGATTTATGTTAGACTTTGCCACATTCTAGCTGGCCATTTCCATGGTTGCAAAGATACCAATGGCAGCTTATTTTCTACCGCTTCACTGTTTCACTGTGTCTTCTATATCCTTATCTAACACTTCACAATATTTAAAAGCTGGACAGTTGTAGATCAAATGATATAATTTCATGGATATGGTGGACTTTTCAACAAAAAAATCTAAAATTAAATCTCTTCAGTGTAAAACTTACCAACAGGTCCCACTGGTCCAGGTGGTCCAGGAGGTCCACGGACACCAGTTACAACTGTATCTGTGAAGGTATTTGACAAGACGGAATCACCTGTAGTGAAGAAAATATCATCACTATTCCAGACATTAAGATTTGGACAATTATTTTTCAGCCAAACAAAAATGCATTCTGGAGATTGTGAATAAAGCAAATGCAATTTTTTGCCTCTCGAAATTTTTCCCCCTCTTTGTTCCTTGCCCTTGGCATCATTCTTCATTACAGGCCTAGACAGCAGGTGCTGGCACATGATTCCAGTGGGCAGAAAAATTCTGCCTGATTTTTTTCTATTAGCAAAAGACATACAACCATATGAACATTCGAATTAGGAACAGGAGTAGGCCACTCGGCCCCCTCCAGCTTGTTCTGCCATTCAATAAGATCATGGCTGATTTGATTTGTAACCTCAACTCCACATTTCTTCCTACCCCCAATAACCTTTCACCCCACCTTGTTGATCAAGAATCTATCTGGCTCTGCCTTGAAAATACTCAAAGACTCTGCTTCCATCAGGGAGACCATTTTAGAGCGGCTGAGATCAGCTAACTGAGCACAAACATTGGATCGAGTCAGGGTTTTCCAAGTATTTCAAGTATGTTCCAAATGTTTCTCATGTGCCGGTGCAGACTCGATGGGCCAAAGGGCCTCTTCTGCATTATGTGATTCTCTGAACTTGCCAGCCATTAAGACTGCTGAACAATTATATAGACATGAAAGGGTACAGTTGTCACAGGCACCCGTCTTAATATTGCACTGTTACTTCAGCAGAAATCCTGGAGAAACAGTTTAAATGATGTTAATGCTGTTTCTCAAGGGTTTCTAATGATCTCTGCCAATGTTATGGAAGCAGAGCAGGACAACCTCTGCAGAATGTCTATCGCATAATGTCAAGGTAGCACAATACAACCTTCTTCAAGAATTCCAACTATACGAGAACGCATGAATTGATGGACTGAATTTTAGTCTTAGTGTCCAGGCCCCGTGTGGGTGTATTACCTGGACGTGGCCCCCTCCCCATCACTTCGGCACCCAAGGCCCAACACAATTTTTTACGATGTTCCAATTAAGAATGGTGCACTGGCTCCCGAGACTGGAGAGCCAATAGGAGCAAAAACAAAAATTGCTGGAAAAACTCAACAGGTTTGACAGCATCTGTGGAGAGGAAGATAGAGTTAACATTTTGAGTCCAAATGACTCTTCATCAGAACTAAAAAGAAATAGAATTGTGGTGAAATATAAGCTGTTTAGGTGTGGTGGGACGGGTGGGAGCTGGATAGAGGGCCAGTAATAGGTGGAGGCAAAGGAAAGATGTCATAAACAAAAGGTCGAAGGGGTGTTGCTGAAGGTGATACTGGCTAAAGGATGTGCTAATGGTGAAATTAAGGGTAGAAAGCAGGATGAGCAAGTGACAGATAGCTCTAGTGGGGGTGGGGATTGAAATAGGCTAAAAGGTGGAGATAAAACAATGGATGGAAATAAATTAAAAAAAAAATAGAAATAGGCAGGAAAACAAAAATATATATATAAAAAAATAATTATTATTAGAAAAAAGGGGATCAAAAAGAGGGTGAGGATGGAGGAGAGAGTTCATGATCTGAAGTTGTTGAACTCAATGTTAAGCCCGGAGGGCTATAAAGTGCCTAATTGGAAGATGAGGTGCTGTTCCTCCAGTTTGCGTTGAGCTTCACTGGAACATTGCAGCAGGCCAAGGATGGACATGTGGGCATGAGAGCAGGGTGGTGTGTTGGAATGGCAAGCGACAGGAAGGTCTAGGTCATGCTTGCGGACAGACCGAAGGTGTTCCACAAATCAGACACCCAGCCTGCATTTGGTCTCTCCAATGTAGAGGAGACCGCATTGGGAGCAGCGAATGCAGTAGGCTAAATTGAGGGAAGAGCAAGTGAAATGCTGCTTCACTTGAAAGGAATGTTTGGGCCCTTGGATGGTGAGGAGGGGGAAAAAAGGGGCAGATGTTGCATCTTCTGCAGTTGCATGGGAAGGTGCCGTGGGAGGGGGTTGAGGTGTAGGGGGTGATGGAGGAGGGGACCAGGGTGTCCCGGAGGGAACAGTCCCCACAGAATGCCGACGGGGTTGTGAAGGGAACATGTGTTTGGTGGTGGCATCATGCTGGAATTGGCAGAAATGGTGGAGGATGAACCTTTGAATGCGGAGGCTGGTGGGATGATAAGTGAGGACAAGGGAGACCCTATCATGGTTCTGGGAGGGAGAGGAAGGTGTGAGGGCGGATGCGCGGGAGATGGGCCAGACACGGTTGAGGACCTTGTCAACCACCGTGGGTGGAAAACATTGGTTAAGGAAGAAGGAAGACATGTCAGAAGAACTATTTTGGAAAGTGGCATCATCGGAACAGATGCGACAGAGGCAAAGGAACTGAGAGAATGGGATGGAGTCCTTACAGGAAGCGGGGTGTGAGGAGCTGTAGTCGAGGTAGCTGTGGGAGTCGGTGGGCTTGTAATGGATATTGGTGGACAGTCTATCACCAGAAATTGGGACAGAGAGGTCAAGGAAGGGAAGGGAAGTGTCAGTGATGGACCATGTGAAAGTGATGGAGGGGTGGAAATTGGAAGCAAAATTAATAAATTTTTCCAGGTCCAGACGAGAGCAGGAAGCGGCACTGAAGCAGTCATCAATGTATTGGAGAAAGAGTTGTGGGAGGGGGCCTGAGTAGGACTGGAACAATGAATGTTCCACATACCCCATAAAGAGACAGGCATAACTGGGGCCCATGTGGATACCCATGGTCACACTTTATATTTGGAGGAAGGGAGAGGAGTTTAAGGAGAAATTGTTCAGTGAGAGAACAAGTTCAGCCAGACGGAGAAGAGTGGTGGTGGGTAGGGATTGTTCAGGCCTCTGTTCAAGGAAGAAGCAGAGAGTCCTCAGACCATCCTGGTGGGGAATGGAGGTGTAGAGGGATTGGACGTCCATGGTGAAGAGGAGGCATTTGAGGCCAGGGAACTGGAAATTATTGACATGATGTTGATCCAATAGGACCCTTTCCAGCCCCGAGAGATCCCTCTGGTAGTTGGGAGCTGCCAATGTAGGCAAGAGGCTTTTTAATAAAGATGAAATTTATACTGGCCACAGCTGCCAGATCGCCACAGGAGGGAGAACTGTTCCACAAGGCACAGACTGTTGCCTGTGGGAGGGAGAGAGGGCCTTTTACAGGTGGGAAGTTGTCATTAACCTCCTGCCCCGAACCGGCATTTTCCAAAATGGTCTGGAGGCAGGAGAAATGTTAGTAAACTGGCACGCTGGCCTGTGATGGGAAATTGCGACCTTGCCTGCTTCCTCGAGAGATTGAAAATTCTGCCCAATAAGTCACAAAACTAACATTTATTATTCTTCCTGCAGCTGACAAAGAGTCAAATATTGACTTGCCACCAGAAGGAAACATGCTTTGACTAATGCTGGATCTATTTTAATAAGTTCTAACATGGGACACCAACTTAGGTCATCTATGGCCTGACAAGATATTTTAAATTTAGCTTAATCTGTATGGACATTAGTAACAGTGCACAAAATAATGAAAAGCAATAACACAGTCTGCTTTTCATAAAATCATCAAATATTACAGCACATTCACCCATGAAGTCAGAACCAGTGCTTTTCTCCACATGAACCACCTTTTGCTCACTCCTCATACCCTTTAATAACCTTTATTTCAAGCTCTTATCTAAGTCCCTTTTAAAATTACATATGGACTCACCTTCAAGACTCATGGCACATAATATCACATTTATCCTCCCTCTGTATAAGGATTTGTTTTGTCACCTCTTTAATTCCCTTTTCTGAACATAGGCAATAACCTTGGCCAGGGTCTCCCACTACCCTGTTGTACCAGAAGATCGGTAGAAATCAGGGATAAACTGCATTAATAGCTTATTGTGCAGTTTCTCTGGATCTCCTGCCAAAGCTATAGTAGGAGAATGGGAGAACTCCCACAGAAATTACTGGTGATTTTCTCGATACTGTTTCACCAAAGCAATGGAATCAATTAATCAATATTTACTGCTTCATAATTCTGAGGCTCTCCATCAGGTCACTCTTAACTTTCTCAGCTACAGTCTTTATAAAACAACTCAAGTTTTCTAATATCCCTTCAAAATGGTAACATCCTTATTAATCCCTGTATCAATGAACTGCCAATTCACTTTTGCCTGTTTTGCATTCGTACTAGAGACCAATTTCAACTCCACTGTGCTTGGAGGCCCTGGCCCCTTGTTCACTCTGCAGCGCTTTCTGGAATTGAGCCTTCTCTCTGGTTATGGGAATAGGGAGATAAAACTCTTGAGAGAAACACATTTTAAGTGACATTTTGAACAAAAAGCTGTTAGGGCAGATTGTGATCTGACTCATAAGGTTAAATTGCAGGAGAGTAACTGCAAGCTATTTTGTTTAAGTCAACAACTCCATTTGAGATGACTCACTGATGTGGGGAGCTTAGTGCGTTCAATATTTTACATTATGCAACATTACATGAAATATGGTAACTGTTATATGTTTGGAAGGAGGAGATACCTTTGGACCTGTCATACCCAGTAACGGCATGCCCTATTCATGACTTCAAACATGAACTGTTTATAGTTTAGAATTTTCTGGAACTGACTTTTCTTTCAAAAATGGAAATTAAAAGGCTAAGATTGCTGCCAAGTGTCAGGCGGCTTTTGTAATTTCTGCATAAACTCAGAAGTATCTCGAGTCTCTGGAAAGCTCCTAATTGAATGACCAAGGGTAGAGTGCCTCCCTTGAATGCACATACCAAGATGAGGCCATTTGTGAAATTCACACCTTCCGTTGTTTGTGGACTTACTCAAAACTCAAAACCTATGGACTCCTAGACCACTGTTTCCAAACTCCTGCTTGACAAAAGAGCTGCAATAAGCAGTTAACCATGGGCAGCATTTTCCCCCTATCGGCGGGGGGGGTTGTGTGGGAGCGGGTGGGTGGGGTCCCAATCGGCGCCTCCAGTTGGGGAAACGCCGCCATTTTACGTGGGCAGGACACTTAAGGCCCACCTAGCCTGACATCTACCCAGAAGCGCTGTGCGCTCCCTGTGTGAGCAGGGGTGGATTCCCTGAGCTGGGAGTGCGCTCTTTCATGCATGCTCGCGAAAGAGCGCACAGATCTCGCTGAGGCAAAGTGCTGCCTCAGGGAGATCGGCTCAAATGTGAAAACCAGATTAAAGAATAGAAAAACATTTACTGACATGTCCCCTCATGTGACACTGTCAGAGGCGCTGGGATAGCCAATAACTTTTATTTGAAGAGTTTGTTAAGATTTTGAAACCCTCATCCCACCCATGGATGAGGTTTCATGTTTTTCTGAAGGCCACCTGGGTTCTTCGCCTGCCTGTCAAACTTGAGGTTGGACGGGCAGATCTATTAAGCGTTTTAAGTACCTCACCAATGGCCAGTTGACAGGTCGGCGGCCGCGCAGCCGAGTCCGCTGTGCACCTGCCGAACTGAAAAACTAAATGGCGTGAGGTGACATCGGGACGCATGCCCAACGTCACCCCGGGTCATTTTACGTGTTGGTGAGCAGGCCCCTGCCCCCGCTCACCGGCCAGAAAATGCTGCCCCATAAGTAGGTGTGAATGGCCACCATCCATCTCCCATTGTGTAGCAATGACTTTGAACTTCAAATCGTTCTGGGTGGACAATAGAAGTACTGATCACATGACAGAAATTGGTCATAGATAATGAATTTTATTCCCCCAAGAACCAGGAGGAAATCAGTCTGTTTGCAAAACACACAGCAAGAAACAGCAACAACAAAGGCAGCAACATCTCTGTCTTAAAATTGGAGACTGCGACACCATAAGGTCTCAAAGCCTGTTCCTTTACAAGTCCACATGTACAGAAAATTGACCACCTGGTAAGAAAACCACAAGTCACTAACTTCGTAACCTGTTGAAAATCTATCTTTGAGGGAATTCTGCAATAATCCTGACCTACGACTCCAGCTATTGAGCTTACGGTTGGCGGATGGACGAATAGGCCAGGCGGCCTTTACACTTTTCATCAAACCTCACTCAAGGGCGGGGTGAAATTTCCATGAAAAATTAAAATAAAAATAAATATCTGTGGACAACATTTATTTTCAGGTGATTGATTGAGATGTGTGGACACTTTTTTCAGCTTTTAAAACCTTTATTTTAGCTTTTTCAGGTCTCTAGCTCTCTGAGGCAGCTGTCTGCCTTCAGGGAGCTTTATTGCAGCACTCACCCACGTCCACGGAAACGTTATCGTCCGCTCTCCAACCCCCCCACCTCCCCCCCCCCAACTCCGGCAGCGCTGAGCTTTCCAGCGCACATTTCACAACGGCCAGCCAGTGTGGAATCACGTTCGGGGGCCGATTGTGGTCAGTGGCCTGTTTCCCGACAGCTCCCGGGCCCACCAAAAGTAAAATTCAGCCATTGGTCTTTTCTTTGCCAGAAATTCTTGTTGTTAAAGTTGTAGTAATTGAATTAAATGAATCTGAATACTTTGTACTTTAAAATATTTACATCAACGAAACAGGCTACTTGGCCCAACAGGTCCACGCCGATGCTAAATCTTCACAAAAGTCTCCTCCACTCCCTTTTCATCTAACATCAACATATCTGACCAAAGCCATTGCTCTGCATTTTCATTTATTTTCTGAAAAATAAAAGAGCTTCATGTTTTGTTCTGATTTCCTTGGTCTGCCTTCAAAGTAATGAGGCACACGTGAAGTACATGAGAAAGACATGAGGCAGGGTTTCTTCCCCGTCTGCAAAATAATTTCTCAGGCCCTTACTCAGGCAGTGCTTAAGCGTAACATGCCCTGCACGATTTTTGTTGGATTGGCCAACAATTAAAGATGGCGACTGGGCTCCCTATACCGGAGGGCCAGTAGTAGGACCCCAGCAGTGAGAAATCTGCAGCCTTCTAATGCAGGTCAGGGAGAGAGGGGGGGCCTCTCAGCACTTTTACAAACTTTGAAAATACAAACAGGCTCAGGTTGCCAGACCGCCTTTGGGGAGGGAGAACCTCTTGTCTCTTCAGTATGCTGCCAGGAAGCCCCCTCCTTTCTCTGGCTATGTTTCAGCCACTGTAGTGGCACGGGGTTGGGGCTTTAATCGATCCCGTGATTGCCTCAATTAGCTCCCTGCAGCTTGCAGGCAACTAGCTGTCTTGCCCTGACCCAACCTCCTTAAAATTGGACCAAAGACAGGACCCTTCTGGCAAATTGGCACATCGGCCAGCAGCGGGAAACCCTGGGCTTAAAATTCTGCCCGTGGTATTCATTTCAGATCATAAGGAGCTCCTGTGGTTGTTACCCTGGCTCATGCAATAAACATCACCATCTCCCCGAAGGCAATTAGCGATGGGCAGTAAATGCTGGTCTAGCCAGTGACGCCCATATCCCATGAATGTATAAAAAAAATCAGCAGATCAGTAGATATCAGGCTGTATGGGCACATTTCCAAATGCAAGACTCTCAAACTGCTTACAGGAATAATTAGAGTCGCTGGCTCCAAGGGAATACATAGGCATGACTCAAAACTTATAAAACATATCCTGCCACTTTTAGTGACCTGTACCTGACAATGAGGTCACTTTTCTCCTCGACTCCTTTTAATATTTTGCTATTTATAGTAATTTCTTTTCCCTGTTCTTACTTATGTTCTTATTCCTAAATGCGTTGTTAAATCAATCTGTGACTATTTTATGTATTTTGTATTGACCAATTATATTTTAAATGCTTGCAATCAATGCAGTATTGCAAGCCAGCTGACAGTTGGCTGCACATTTTAGTGACCGATTTGTGGTGCAGTTAGGGCCATTGTTTACCACAGAGCAGCATATGACCTCTTCTGAACCGTGGAAGGTTGAAAACAGTCAATACAAAAAATGAAGTTACAATTCAGAAAGAAATGGCGGCAGCATCACACTGAATAGTCCTAACACTAGGGATATTCAATTAAAAATATTTAAAGCATCTTTTGTATAAGTGCATAATATATTCAAAAATCAGCTTCCAAAGATTTAAGTGCAGTTGGACTAAGCACAACAAAGATTAATGGATAAATGGGCACTGGACTAGTCTAATTCAGGATTGTAAACTCATTATTTTGCCAAGGACCAGAGGTGCATTTCTCACCAAGGCCAGTGGTTGGAACTCAGGGGTGGGGAACGATGACAGGGAGGGAGGCCTTATGGGCCTGTACATAGCTGTTTTGGGCATAAGGCTGCTTAAATAAGCAAATTACTCTTGTAAAAACATAGGAACATAAGAAATAGGAGCAAAACTAGGCCATTCAGCCCTTCGAGCCCGCTCCGCCATTCAATGAAACCATGGCTGATCTTCTACTTCAACAGCATGTTCCTGCACTACCTCTATATCCCTTAATGTTTTTAACATGTAGAAATCTATCAATCTGACTTGAGCATACTCAACAACTGAGCCTCCACAGCCCACTGGGGCAGAGAATTCCAAAGATTCATCATCCTCTGAATGGAGAAATTCCTCCTTGTCTCAATTCTAAATGACCTTTTATTTTGAGACTGTGTCCCCTGGTTCTAGACACCCCCAGCCAGGGGGAACATCCTTTGGTCGAGCTCTGTAAGAATTTTTTATGTTTGAATGAAAGCACCTCTCATTCTTCTAAACTGCAGAGAATAAAGGCCCAGTCTATTTAATTCTTCCTCATAGGACAATCCTTCAATCCCAGGCATTATTTTGGTGAACCTTCGTTGCACTCCCTCTATGGCAAGTATATCTTTCCTTAGTCAAGGAGGCCAAAACTGCACACCGATCACTCTGACTCTGTCCACAATACTCAGGTATAAAAGTGCACTTGGACCAGGTAGTCAGTGGCCTAACCCATGGTCATTAAAGGGACCAAGGATCAAATCCAAATCTTTGCTGGTCCATTATGAGCTCAGATGTTCGCTGACTTAAACCAGTAGAGGTCTAGAAGAAGGACTGGGAGGAGCTTCGCCTTTGCTTTAAAGCTTTTCCCCTGAACAGACAACAGCCTTTAGTTATCCTCATGCCATAGGATAAATGGAGCTGCACACAGTCCTTGAGATCCTCCTTTAACAACAACATAAACAGACACAATTCTCAGACAAATAGGAGCTACCTTTTTCTAGGAGCTAATGTGAAATCATTTTCAGGTGACATAATGATTCATTGCATGGCACTGTGCAAATTACTGAAAATATATACATTATTACACACAGGAAATGGAAGTTACATTTTTAATACTGAACAAATCTGACTCTGCTAATACCGCTTAGTTTATTGGATCAGCATGTGCCTCACTGGACTTTATAAAACTGCTCAATTCTTGGGATAATTTAGTTGTGGAAAAAATTTCTGATGAATTGTCCCAGTAAATATAGCACAATCATAGCAAATGGTTACAGACTTAACTGCTTGCTGTTCAGCTGCTACACTGAGAGACTGGGCAGCAGATGGTGCTAGTTGTACAGTGCTTTCTTAGAAACAACACATATTTTTGTTCTGTAATTCTGTTCATTTATTTTCCCTGTTTATGTTCCCCCAAACTTAGTGAGAAATGAGTCTTATCAGGAGAACAATTCCTGATGTACATAAAAAAAGTATTTTTTATTTAATGCTTCTTTGTGCAGTTTAAGGTGAAAGATGTAAATATTTGGGAATGGAACCATTTTCTGCATTTTGAACAGTATCAATTTAAAGGCAGGTACAGCATGGACACATGACAGAGCTTCTTTTGCACTGCACCAACAATAAGCCTTCAGCACCACCTGCACGTATTGATGTGGCACACCAATCATTCTTGCGCTTTCTATGAGTTAGTGCCAAACTAGGGCCAGTGGGTCCACATTCACTAATAGTTGAGTTAGGAATGATTAGATTTATTTTATTTGATCTCCACAGTTAGCAGAAGATGAAAAGACTTTTATCACATCATTCTGGACCTAATACTTAAACAATGCCTCTTACACTTCACATTGGACTCTGACAAAGAATAACAACTTATATTCCCATGGCACTCATTCAGTGCAAGGAGACATCTTAGAACACTTTATAGGACAGTGGATAATGAATGGAATTGGGCAATTTTGGGGGGAGTGGGTGTGGTGGTTTGACAGCAAGGTAGAGATGTTGATCTGTTCCAGTAGACGATGTGATGTGGCTTAAGGAATGACCAATGATGTCGAAGTGCACAGAACAGTGGAAGGGGAGATGGGAGGAAATGAGACAGAAGTCAGCTGATTTTGACAGACAGGAGGAGACACAGAAACACACGGCTGGTGAAGATCACATAAAGTTAGGAAGGAGGCAGAGTTGTGGAGATATTTGAAAGTAGAAACAAAACAAGGAAAGCTAGTGATCAGGACAGGTGTGATGGGATGAGGGCCTTGGCATGTATTAGGATGTGGCCCTTGCATTGTGGCTCTCTTGTAGTTTGTCAATGTTCGAAAAGAGGTCAGTAAAGAGAATAACGAAGAGAGGATTAGGAGCAGCAGCAGTCAATATTGTGAAGGTGAATGACAGTGGCATTGGCAACTGATCAGGTGTGGGGGAAGAAGCAATGGACTTTGGTTGAGCAATATCTAATGGCTACACATGTCTAGAATACCAAATCATTGCACAACCTTTTTATCTGACTATCCCTTTAAGGTTATTTTTACAGCGCTTCATTCACTTTCTTACTTGCCACAGGTAAAATGGTAAGCTCAGCCCTTGCTTAAAAGACTGATAAGAATCACAGGGTAAGTTTGCTGGTTCCTCTATTCTTTTGTAATAAGTACTTGGCAACTGAGTCCCAGTTTATTACCTGGAACCATTTTATCTGTAGAAAAGCACCAGTATCAGTGGGGACAGCATTCTCTCCAAAATAAAACTGGCCTGGTGACAAAAAGGCAGAGGGAGGTCTCAAATGGCCCATGATTAGGCAAAAAGAAAAGTAAGAACACATATGGATCATTGAACGACCAAACATTAAGCTGCACTTAGAACATTAATAAATATGATTCACTTATATGATTCTCCTTACTTTAAAATAAACATTTTTATTTCACTCATTTTGTAAGAAAAGGTTTTAAGCAAAACTGCAGTTGACATATCTTATGGCCTGATTATTGACCATTACCCAAAATGCAGTTATAAAGGAGAGGAATGGTGTCCTTCCACGTAAAATATTAATTGATGTTTCATTATATATTTGGATAAGGCACAATCTCACAATCCCAGTACTGACTGAGGTAAATATTGTATACCATAGGCACATTGGTACATTACCATAGAACAAAAATTCACATCCTCTAATGCAGTTAACATGGATAACAGATAGACATTGCCACGTTCATTTCAAATTTTGTTTTTTTTAAATTTAGGAAATGGGCATTACATCATGCCAGATTTATTGTCCATCCTAATTTCCCAAGGAGGTGGTGTGAGCTGCCTCCTTGAACTTCTGCAGTCTGTGTGGTATAGGTACACTCACAGTGCTGTAAGGGAGGGGGTGTGTGGAAGGGGGAACGAGTTACATGATTTTGACCCAGCCACTGTGAAAGAGTGATGACTTATTTCCAAGTCAGGATGGCGTGTGACATGAAGGGGAACTAGTGGTGGTGCTCATATGTGCCAGCTGCCCCTGTTCTAAGCCGGACAGTTTGCAGGATTAGTTTCCAGTCACAATTCAAACTCAAAAAAAAATTAAATTAAGCAGAAATATTATAAATTTCTTCCTCTGAGAAAACAGTGGATAGCACTAATTTCTAGTTCCAATCCCCACCATCACCTCGCTCCCACCCTTGCCAATTAAAATCAGAAAACTGGGAGACGTTTCCTTTTTCTTCCTGCTTTGAGCTAAAATTTGAATCAATCTCAAACCAAAGATCTTGTTCCAATTTGTCATTCTTGAACTTGTAATAAAATATTTAAATAAAACAAGTACATCCATATTTAATAGCCTCATTCTTGAAATTTCTTTTTTGAAAAGAAAGCTTGAAATAAGCATGCTCTGTCAATAATGGAATTTTGAGAAGCAAGAAAATGTTATTTGCAGAGATTTTCTGTTCACTGAATGTCCCAATAATCACCAGATTCTATAGAGACTGATAAGCACTTAGTGACAGCATTCATCAGCGCTTGATGGAAAACAATGTGGCCAATTTTACCATTGATGGCAGACACACAAACATAAACTAATAAACCACATTCTCCTACACATTTAGATACATACCAAGACTGAATTGAAGTGGCCTCTTTCTCAATCCCCCTGCATTTGGCTTCACAATTGCTCATTTGAAAGCTTGCTACGTACGCTAGCAAAGCCAAATGGTACAAAATGTAAAAAGAAGATAAACAAAGTCCTGCCTTCAACAATGTGCAATATCGTTTAAGGTTCTGATACACTTTGGCAAAACAACAATTCATCTAAGCCAAATTATGCTTCTTGTGGGATTTCAAAAAAAAAGTTTTTCAGCTAGGTTTTATGATAAATGGGAAGGGTGAGGAAAACAATTTCCTTCCTGTTTAGTTTAATCAGCTTCAAATGTAATTAAATCTACTGACCACCATACAATAACCAGGACCTTTTGTGAACAGCTGAGTGTCAGCTGAACTGACTTGTTTGGCACAAATATGTTACCACCCACAGACTTGGCTAACAGCAGTCTCTCCAGGACAACAAATCAGATTCCTTTATTCTCACAGTGGCATCTTACTGAAAGCTTCATTTTACTCTCTCAAATCCAGCTACTGCTAATCACTGTGCTGCCTTTTTCTTATTGAGAAGCGTTGGCATTATCTATGTATTGCTACAGTTCCGATATCATTCCTTAAGCTGTATCGTTTCCCTTAAGGACTAATTTGCTCTGACTGACAAAGAAACGTTACTGAACAATTAGCTTACCAAAATATCATCAGATAATCACACGTAATGTGTTCATCAGGCTCCGCATTTTTGTTTGGTGTGACCTCCAGTGTCTAAAAGGCTCACATCACTGACTGTCCACTGACCACATTTATGCATAGCAAGTTGCCAAAGTTATATTTACAAATTTCTTTATTTCAGGTGGTAGTAGGTAGCACTGAGTTCTCATTCTCCTTGCCTGTTTTTTTTAAAGTAAAACAGATGAGTTAAAATCAGAAAGAGATTATTGCCTATTCTGCACTGCTGCAATCTTAATTCAGATCAATCCCATGCAAATAACTTCCTTTCCAAGTTTTGTCCTTTCTACTTTCAAACATTTACCACTCTAAAGTTACTTTGCCATCAACCGGCAGTTTCTTACTCATATGGTTGATCTAATGTACCAGTAAGCTTATACACACAGTATACGAGTGGTTTTAACCCTACTCACCCAGCAGTTGGAATTACCCATAACCTTTACTGATTAAGGTCCCACTGCCTTCCCACAGGTTTAGATTTTAGCTCACTTGCCTGAGTAGACAAGAGAGATGCAGAGTGTGCATCAATGGTTTCACTGGGGCCCAACATCTATTTTGACCAGAGAGGTGTGTGAAGAAACAGTTGCAGCTTTCCCACCAGGCTAACCTTGCAGGAACCGGAGTCGGTAAGAGTTAAGAAGTGTCTGCTGTTCTCCTCTAGGTTACACAAAGTGATTTAGTTCACTCTGCCCCAGACTTCTCCCTCCCAGCCACTTGCCAATTCGCAGCCTCTTGTCACTGGCACATCACTTTTGCCTACTGCCCAACAGTTGCTAATTGCCAGCTTTGGACAGCAACCTGACAAGGCCAATGCAGAGGAAATCTGGGAGTTAACATCTTCTGAGGACGGGACAGTTTGGCCCATCACCTGGACGAATGTCACCTAGAATTAAAAATCGGGATGAGCGGGTGCATCAACCTAATTAATATTAAAGCCGGACAGGATTAACCACAATATGTGGTGCTGGAGGAGGAAAAAATGATTTTGTCTAAAAATCATTCTTTATTTTACAAGCGAAGACTGATCTGTGCATCAGTAGCATTCTGCACTAATGCAACTTATCGAATGACACAACATAACTTTTGTTTCATTCTATGATTTAAAGCATTGCTCTTCTAATTAATCATTTATTTTAATGCCCAATACTAAATGACCACAAATCTATTTTTTTCCAGAAATTAGCTAGGTGATTACAACACAAAATTCTCCCCTCCTTGCTTGCCTACTTGTTCACAGGTTTGGCACCTTGTCTAAGTGGTTGTTGTTCTTGTGTGAGTCTAGGCAGTGAGAATCAGATGTCTATTAAACTGGAGGGGCCTGGGGCAGAGCTGCCAAGTCTTGCCCTGTCCTAATCTTTATAGAAGATGGTTACAATATGAAAGATCCAACCACAAAGCAAAATCATAAACTCTTTAAAAAAGGCATCAGATAGTTGATTGAAAGAAAGAAATATTAAAGAGGAAGGGGAACAAGTAGGAAAGTGGGCTAGCCTAAGTGACTCAGGAAGAGAAGAAGACCTGGCTGAGCTTGATTGTCCAGGTGCCCTTTATTGGTTTTGTAGTTTTCTAAGATTGGATTTGTCTGCATAACTCAATTACACACATTTGCTTTAACCAAGCTATTGGAGAACCAAATGCTGTTTTTAATAAAAACAAAGAGACATTGAGGGCAGAGTGTATGTGTGTGTGTGTGTGTATATAATTTATTTATATATATTTATGTATATTTTTTTCATGTATACACACATAAACGTTGTCCATTATAGTTCTCAATGTATTGATTTTTAAAAATTGCAGCGCACTATTTCTGTTACTTTTTGTTCCAGTCACAACTTGACCACAAGAGGGCATGAGAAGATTTGTAATTGTGCTGAACAGTGATCATCCATTTACTAAAAACATAGTACTGTACACAACAACTCTAGGGAACTTGATGATTCAGCAGCCAAGAATTAAGTGTGAAATAGAATGTAATTGGGTAGGAATTGGCTCTCGCACCCATTTTCCAGGCAAAAATGATCACTTTCACACCCCATGGATACCTCAAAAATGTCCTGACACCAAATCGCCCATTGACAAATTTCAGGCATCCGTGGCAGCCACCTAAAACAAGTTTTAGCCTTCTTCCATTCGATAATAAATAGCCTGGCACATGTTTTAGGATCCCTCTGACAAGCTAGGCTGCTCTGCTCAGGTTTTCCTGGCGTGGATGTGGCCCAGCAAATAGTTGTCACCAAAAGCAGCCAGTTAATTATTAGGGT
The DNA here is from genome assembly GCF_017639515.1 of Carcharodon carcharias. Lineage (NCBI taxonomy): Eukaryota > Metazoa > Chordata > Chondrichthyes > Lamniformes > Lamnidae > Carcharodon > Carcharodon carcharias. The sequence continues at coordinate 28,609,963 of NC_054479.1, forward strand.
TTTGACGTGAAACCAGAAAAAGCAGGAGTGTCAGTCTCAGCCTAGTGCTCCTGATCGGTCACTGCTGCTCTGCGATCAACAACCCTCCCATTTTACCCTCTTGGCTTTTCCGAGGTCTGTTGCTGATGAGGCAAGCGGTGCAAAAATGATCAATAGGGTATGGATGAGATGCCTCAGAGCTGTGACAGGCACTGGCAGCACACCCAGATAATTGAAATTAGGCCCCGACACCCAACTTCAGATGAGCCTTGGGCTACTGGGTTGGGGCACATGCTGTCTGTATGTTGTTAATCACTTGCCGAGAAACAGGTTTTAACCAATTTGTACTTCACACTTTCTCCATCATACTCAACATATTGCAATAGACAAACAGCCCAATGCTATCTCACCATAAAAACCACAAGTGACTGTGAGCATATCTTGGCAGCCTTCAACTCTATGTTAAACCCCACCTCGTGTATCTGGAGCCCCACTCTGGCATGACAGTCTCTGCCACATTTGCTGCAGAGGAAGACAGTGGGCTCAGGAGGTGCATAATGGCCAGTACATTTAGAAAATAATTCACAAACAACCATCTCCGCACGTTACGGTTGAGGTGGTTGCGCTGGAGAAGAGACCGTCGCCCACTTCATTCTGGAATGTACCTTCGCAAAGCAGACCTGGAAAGGAACGCAGTGGTTTTCTTGAAGTTCATCCCCAGCAGCTCCATAAGGCAGGACCCTTGTACTCAATGCGCTGTTCCCAGAGACTCACACCAAGGCTAACATCAATTGCTGCTGGAGATCATCAATTCGGTGAAAGGCGCTCTTTGGGTCTGCTCAGAACTTGCTAGATGATCAAGCATTGCAGACTGGCACATTGAGGTCCAGAACTATGGCCAGGATTTTATGCTGGTTGTATAGCTGCGTGCCCAACCCAACAGCACGTGAAATCACGTGAGAAGACACAGGTGCACGTCCCGATGTCATTGCACACTCGCGCTATATTTCACTCAGTGGGTGTGAAGCGGGCGATTAAGCCCATTAAGGAAGCAATTGAAATTGATTTTACGTGGCCCGTCCACTTTTACGGCTGGTGAATGGGCCACTCAGCCAGGTGGCCTTTAGATTTTTGCCGAAACCTCGAACCAGGGCAGGATGAAATATAATAACAAAAGATATCTGGGGACTGATGTTTCTTAAGTTCTGCTTTCAGGTGCTTGAATGTGCTGAATAGACACAGTTTGGTGCATTTTCTTCTTTCCATTTAATCTGTCCAGGCCTGCCGCTCCCTGAGGCAGCTCCGCAGCAGTTGTCTACCTTCAGGGAGCTTGCTAGAAGTGCTCATCCGTACCATCACTTTTGTTGGTGCCTCCCCTCTTCCCCCTCCTGCCCCCGGCAGTGCTGAGGCTTTCTCAGTGCAGGTTTCACACTGACTGGCCATTAATTGGCCAATCACAGGCGGAAGCGCATTTCATGTCTGCTTTCGAGCCTGCCAATCACACGCATGTGCCCGACAAACATATGATTGAGGCCTATGTGTTCTATGTGTTGAGAGACACATTAAAGCTTGAGGCAGCTGCTGCAAAGGCTCCATGGAGAATACCCACTGTCTAAGGCCCTCGTGCCATGGTATGTCGAGGGCTAGAAACAGTGTAAAAACCTTCGGGCTGAATGCACCAGAGAATGTTTGACAGGAAATGTAGAAGTACATTGTAAATATAACCTGTGTTGGCACTTTTTTAAATTCATTCATGGGATGTGGGCTTCACTGGCTGGACCAGCATTTATTGCCCATTCCTAGTTCCCCTTGAGAAGGTAGTGGTGAGTTGCCTTCTTGAGCTGCTGTAGTCCATGTGGTGTAGGTACACCCATAGTGCTGTTAGGGAGGGAGTTCCAGGAATTTTGACTTTATGAAATGCCAAATTTGAACTGCAATGTACATGTACTTTTACAGATTTTATGAATAAAGTATATTTTTGGAGAAAAATAAATTCGGTGCTGTATCAAATCTGGTTTTCAAAGGTTTGGAGGGAAGAGGAGGGATCCATTGAATATTTGGTAACCCTTCTCAGTCTTAGTTTAAATGTTTTGAGCTTAGGGATTCGCCCTTCTCCAACCTCTGAACATTTAGATTTATAACTTTACAAACAGCTCAAAGCCATGCATGTATCTGGGTATGTGGAGATCTCTCTCTATTTCAAATATGCCCTTTAAAATACCAGCCAAGTTGCAACCTGAACTATAGTCATCCGTCTAAGATCAGCAGCCACAATGTATTGGCATGCTTCAAAAATAATTGGTGCTGTAATGGTTGGTAGCAATGTGGTGTAGTAATTATTAAGTTCAGTTAGCGTGCAAGGCAAATGCATGCTGCTGAACAGCGGATTTTTATCAACGTGCTTTGATTTCAATGGCACTGGCCATAAGACCATGAAAATCATAAGATGTAGGAGCAGAAGTGGGCCATTAGGCCCATCAAGTCTACTCCACCATCAATGAGAACATGGCTGATCTGATAATCCTCAACTCCACTTTCCTGCCTTTTACCCATAACCCTTACTTCCCTAACTGATTAAAAATCTGTCTATCTCAGCCTTGAATATACTTAATGACCCAGCCTCTACAGCCCTCTGTGGTAAAGAATTCCACAGATTAACTACCCTCTAAGAGAAGAAATTCCTCCTCATCTCTGTCTTAAATGGGTGACCCCCTTACTCCGAGATTATGCCCGCTGGTCCTAGACTCTCCCACAAAAGGAAACAACCTCTCAATATCTACCCTGTCAAGCCCCCTAAGAATCTTATATGTTTCAATAAGGTCATCTTTCATCCTTCTAAATTCTAATGAGTACAGGCCCAACCTACTCAACCTTTCCTCATAAGGAAATGCCCCCATACCCGGGATCAACCTAGTGAACCTTCTCTGGACTGTCTCCAATGCCAGTATATCTTTCCTTAGATAAGGGGGCCAAAACTGTTCACATTGTTCTAGGTGTGGTCTAACTAGTGCCTTGTTTAGTTTTAGCAAGACTTCCCTATTTTTATACTCCATTCCCTTTGAAATAAAGGCCAACATTCCATTTGCCTTCTCTATTACCTGTTGAACTTGTAAGTTAGCTTTTTGGGATTCATGCATGAGGACTCCCAAATCCCTCTGCGCCTGCAGCTTTCTGCAGTCTTTCTACATTTAAATAATATTCAGCTCCTCTATTCTTCCTGCCAAAGTGCATAACCTCACATTTTCCCATATTATATTCCATTTGCCAAGTTTTTGCCCACGCATTTCACCTGTCTACATCCCTCTGTAGGCTCCTTGTGTCATCCTTACCACTTGCCTTCCCAACTACTTTTGTGTAATCTGCAAACTTGGCGATAGTACATTTACTTCCCTCATCCAAGTCATTAATATATATTATAAATAACTGTGGCCCCAGCACTGATCCCTGTGGCACTCCACTAGTTACAGGTTGCTAGCGTGAAAATGCCCCCTTATTCCAAATTCTTCTATTGGTTAGCCGATCCTCTATCCATGCTAATATACTACCCCCAACACCATGGGCTCTTATCTTATTAAGTAGCCTTCTTATGTGTGGTACCTTATCGAACGCCTTTTGGACATCCAAATATATTACATCTACTGGTTCCTCTTTATCTATCCTGCTTGTTACCTTCTCAAAGAATTCTAATAAATTTGTCAGGTATGATTTCCCCTTCATGAAGCCATGTTGACTGCTTGATTAGATTATGCATTTCTAAATGCTCTGCTATTACATCCTTTATAATAGACTCTAACATTTTCTCAATGACAGATATGAAGCTAAATGACCTATAGTTACCTGTTTTTGAATAAGTGTGTTACATTGGCAGTTTGGATAGTATAAACCTTCTCAGTTACAGCAGTAATCACATAATTTTAGATTATGTACAGGATTTTTTAAAAAAATTGTTAATGGGATGTGGGTGTCACTAGCTGGACCAGCGCTAATTACTCTTGAGAAGGTGGTGGTGAGCTGCTTTCTTGAACCATTACAGTCCATGTGGTGTAGGCACACCCACAGTGCTCGGAGGGAGTTTTAGTATTTTGACCCAGTGGCAGTGAAGGAATGACAATATAGTTCTAAGTCAGGATGGTGAGTGGCTTGGAGGGGAACTTGCAGGTGGTGGCGCCCCATGTAAATGCTGTCCTTGTCCTTTCAGGTGGTAGAGGTCACGGGCTTGGAAGGTGCTGTCAAAGGAGCCTTGGTGAGTTGCTGCAGTGCATCTTGTAAATGGCGCACACTGCTGCTACTGTGCTTTGGTAGTGGAGAGAGTTAATGTTTAAGGTGGTAGTTAATTGTTTTTTAGGTAACTAACTACAATGCAGTGTTCCCAAAAACACAGTAACAATTGAACATATGTATGCAGGTATTATAGAGTTGATTTTCCAGGCAACTTTTCTTGGTGGAAACATTGAACTTAATTTACTAAGCAGCAGCATCAGCTACATGCATGCATCTAACTCTATAACTAAAGAAGAACTCTCCACTAGAGGTTCCCTGTGCTGCTAACCCATTGGTTTTCACAGATCATGTGATCTTACAACACAAGAATATTCTTAAAGCTACAGTCTTAATATTTATCAAAACTATAATTACTACAGCAGGCAGTTGCAACATGCAATTTTTTGCATGGGTGAGGTGTAATTATTGAAATGTAATCCCACAGCCAGTTAGTTCCAAGAGCTGTGTGTGTTCATGCTTGCAGATGATGATCCATCAGTGGCCTACTTTGAAAGCTGGAGGTGTTCAGCTCTGACTGACACACATCAGCATCACCATATACACACACCTGAGAGCCAGTTTTCAACTAACCATTCACAATATTCAGGGGCATATGACTTTTTGAAAGGACAGGCAGGAAGAAAAGGGTGGTTGGGTAGTTTTGTTAGTATGAAATGGAATAGGTACAATAGCATGAAATGTAGAATCCATATTGGGAGAGGTAAGAAATAAGGGGAAAAAGACACTGATGGGAGTAGTCTATAGGCCTAACAGTAGTTATTCTGTAGGACAGAGAATAAATCAGGAGATAATAAGGGCATGTAAAAAAAAGCAGGATATTAATCATGGGTGACTTTAATTTTCATGTAGGTTGGGAAAATTAAATGGGCAGAGGTAGCCACGAGCAAGAATTCATGGAGTGTATTCAGGACAGTTTCCTAGAACAATATGTTGTGGATCCAACCCAGGGATCAGGCTATTTTGGATCTGGTAATTTGTAATGAGGCAGGTTTAATAAATGATCTCAGAGTAAAAGATCCCCCAGGAAACAGTGACCACAACATGGTAGAATTTAGCATTCAGTTTGAGAGTGAGGAAGCTTGGGTCAGAAACAACTGTGCTAAACTTAAATAAGGGTAATGACAAAGAAATGAGGGCAGAATTGGCTGGAGTGGACTGAGGAAGGAGTTTAGCAGAAAAGACGGTTGATGAACAATGGCAAATGTTTAAGAAAATAGTTCATGACCCACAACAAAAATAATATCCTAATGAGGAAGAAGGATTCTAGGAAGGGGATAAACCAACCATGGTTAACCAAGCAAGTTAAGAATAGTATCAAATTGTATGCTTTTTCTTTCAATGTGGCAAAGATTAGTGAGCCAGAAGATTGGGGACATTATAAAAACCAACAAAAGATGACTAAAAAATAATAAAGAGGGAGAAAATAAACTTTGAGGGTAAACTAGCAAGTAATATAAAACTGGGCAGTAAGAACTTCTTTAAATACATAAAAAGGAAGAGAGAGCATAGCCCCCTTAATGATTGAGGCTGGGGAAATAATAATGGGGAACCAGGAAATGGCAGAGGAGTTGAATAAATACTTTGCATCAGTCTTCATGGTAGAAGACACTAATAGCATTCCAAAAAATACTAAATAATCACGGGGCAAAAGGTGGGGGGGAGGAAATATAATATCTATCACTAGAGAAAAAGTACTAGGGAAATAATTAATATGCTAATAGGCTCAGCACTGAAGTGGTTTCCTCAAAAAACAAACAAAGCAATTAATTAGTCTGCCTCAGTAATTGATAAACACTCTTCTGTTGGGAGGTCCTGTCCACAGATACTCTGCAAGTGTTGTCTGACACAGACCAGGAGCCATAAATATAAGATAGTAATGCTGATGAATCCAACAAGGAATTCAGGAGAAACATCTTTGGAATGTGGAAGGGGGCGGTTGAGGCGCCTATCATCAATGTGTGCAAGGGTAAGCTAGAGAGGCACATGAGGGAGAAAGGAATGGAAGGATATGCTGATGGGGTTAGAGGAGGATGGCTAGGAGTAAGCTTGTGGAGGATAAACACTGGCTTTGACCTGTTGGGATGAGTGGCCTGCCACTGTAAAAGTTTTGTGACACTTCGCAATCCTCTCAGGTTGTGAACAAAGGGAGATTTTTGTTATTTATTCTTTCATGGGATGTGGGCATCACTAGAAAGGCCAGCATTTGTTGCCCATCCCTAATTGCCCTTGAACTGAGTGGTTTGCTCAGCCATTTCAGAGGGCAGTTAAGAGTCATCCGCATTGCTGTGGGTCTGGGGGCACATGAAGGCCAGACCAGGTAAGGATGGCAGATTTCCTTCTCTAAGGACATTAGGGGACCAGGGTTTTTACAACAATCGATGATAGTTTCATGGTCAGCATTACTGAGACTAGTTTTCATTTCCAGATTTATTAATTGAATGTTTAAAAGAATTCCATCAGCTGTGGTGATGGGCCTTGAACCTGTGTGCTCACAGCAGTAGCCTGGGCCGCTACATTACCAGTCTAGTGACTACACCACCATCTCCCCCCAGAGGGTTAATACAGGGACAGAAAGCCAAAGTCAAGTTTTTAATCAGACTCAGAAGAATAGAATGTAGCGGATGGCAAGACGGCAATCTGTTTATATCAAGTGCAGAGTATTTAATATTTTGTATGATTATGTGAAGACAAGTTGTCGTGATTTAATTAAGGGAATTTGATCTTAACTGCCACTCAGTGTGTTCACTAGCTATGAAACAAAGCAGCTTAAAGGCTTGCATCTGGCCTTGTCTTACAGAGTGCTTACCTGGTCCACTGTCAAAAGGATTCATAAAAGACATGAATATTTGGTTCACAAGACAATGGGATTCTAGTCAAATAAGAGGGAAGGTGAGGTTTAGGTTGCAATCACCAATGCCAGGGAGTTGCTTGGTGCAGAGGCTGACAGAAGAGAGAGGGATGGATAACTTGGTAAGGAAGCTGATGTGAGGTTTGGTGGGCAGGCATGGGGGTGTGTGTGGTGAAAACAAGAAAATTGTAAAAGAGACCACTTTGGACGGAAGAGAGAGTGATGCTTCAAGGAGAAGGTGTCGGGGAAGAGTAAGGGAGGTGAAGATGAGGCTTTGCAAGAGGGTTATACCACTGACACAACAGTTAACGATGCTGAACACTATAGCCGGGGGTGGGGGTGGGGAGGTGATTTGTTCCTCAGTGAGGGCCAAATTTTGAGAGAATGTCAGTGCAGCCACAAAACCAAACTAGCATTTCTTGCTCATGGGCTGATGGAGGAGAGCAACCCTATGGATAAGGTAACTTTCAAACATATCTGTCAGAGTGCACTTTACTACATGGCCAAGTTCATGAATCATAATCATTCAAGAATCATTCAGCATTGACTATTCTTCTCACCCTAAGCAAAATCACACGGTCCTAAGCATACGGTCTCACATTAAGCAAAAAAAGGGAAACCAGATGACATTCCAGCAAAATCACATCAGAATAGTTTTTAACCTTTCAGATACAGAGTGTCTCAATCATCCCATTGCTTTAAAATCTTACACAAGCAAGGCTCCATTTTATCAGTATTGAGCACACCAAAAAATTTAAGCTGGACTCAAATAATTTTTGCCATGTTATTGTAACATAAATCAGCAAGTGTTGCCTGAAAAATAATTTCTGTTAGCAACAGTATATCCTTACACTAACATCAACAGGAGACAGAGGATGAGAAAGAGGAGGAAGATCATGACAACGAGAAGGAAAAGGGGGAAGGGGAGAAGGAAGGTCAGAACTTTTTCTTAATTGATTATGTGGATGATGAAGGTGTGGAGAAGGATGATGGGAGATAAGAAGTTGAGTTAATGGTGGCGTGGTCAATTAACTCCCTATCCTGTGCATTACTCATTGGTCATCTGAGCTCCAGAACATGGTTATAATGATTAGCTTTTCCTTGGTGTCTCTTGCAGAACCGTTCTAAGTAGGTTCCATGACCAAAGCTTAATTGTTGTTCTGTGAAAGAAGGTTACAAATCATCAGGGGTCTGCAAATTTTCGCTCTGTGTCAAAGGAAAGCAAAATGGTTGTCTTTCTCTTTAAAATATTTGCTCTTTTGAAGTGTAAATAGATGATTGGTTTTAAATCTTTTAAGAAATGGCAGGGTTTGGTTATAACATAGTGCTAAACTTCGTGGAATATTTTGATTAATGGGACAAGGGTGGAAGTTACAATATTCAGAATGCACAGAAAAGTAATGTCATCTGCTCAGTATATTGAGCACCAGTATCTCAATCCAGAAAATACCAAGATCACAATATAATTAAGAATAAAAAAGCTCATACACATTTGATGCTTTACCAGCTTTGCTGAGCTCAATTATCTCTGCCTGGGCCAGAAACTGGATCAGATGTCTTTTCGGTCCACATGGTTCAGTATTAAACTGTGTGGTCCATTTATAAAGTCAGTCAGCATGAGTGTCAAATGTTAAGCTACATAAGTAAAATGAGTATGGAACTTAAACCTGAATTGGTTGCGAATTAAACTACTGGAGTTAGTTACAACAATTTGAAATTTGAATAAAACAAGCAGAGTACATTAGTAATTGCCTGCCACAGCTGTAATTAACCATTAACATTTACAAAAAGCAATTTGCTGCTAAGTTAATATGAAAACCAGATTCTTAGCTGCGTTGTGATCAGATCCCTGGTTGAGGTGGAGGAAGTGTCTTCACTCAGCAAAGAACTGTTCAGGTTATATATGTATGTTCCCGATGCCAAGTGATGACCTAGAGAACAGGAATTACATTGGTCCTATCATCGACAGGAAGGTGGGGAGGGTGCATGGGAGGCTGACAACAGATGAAGAATTTTTTCTTACCTGGTGGCTGGCCAAAATGATAGCTTGGCCAATGGTCAGGAGGATAGGCCAGTGACAGAATCCTGCAGCCAGGGGAGGTAGTGATGCTGTAGTGGTATTGTCGCTGGACTAGTAATCCAGGGACCCAGGGCAATGCTCCGGGGATCTGGGTTCAAATCCTGGCACAGCAGAAATCATTGTTGATTGTTGTAAAAACCCAGCCTTTAGAGAAGGAAAGTTGCCGCCCTTACCTAGTTTGGCCTACATGAGACTCCAGACCCACAGCAATGTGGTTGACTCTGAAATGACCTAGCGAGCCAGTCAGTTGTATCAAACTGCTACAAAGTCACAATAAAGGAATGAAACCTGATGGGCCACCCGGCATCGATCTAGGCATTGGAAATGACAACAGCAAATTCAGCCCTGTTGATCCTGCAAAGCCATCCTTACTAACATCTGGGGACTAGTGCCAAAATTGGGAGAGCTGTCTCACAGGCGAGTCAAGCAACAGCCTGACATAGTCATCTTCACAGATAATGTCCCAGACACCACCAACACCATCCCTGCAGAGGTGGCAGGAGGGAGTTGCCCTGGGGGTCCTCAAGATCGACTCCAGACCACATGAAGTCTCATGGCATCAGGCCAAACATAGGCAAGGAAACCTCTTGCTGATTACCATGTACCGCCCTCCATTAGTTAATGAATCAGTGCCCCTCCATGTTGAACACCTCTTGCAGGAAGCACTGAAGGTGGCAAGGGCGCAGAATGTACTCTGGGTGGGAGACTTCAATGTTCGTCACTGAGGGTGACTTGGTAACATCACTTCTGACCGAGCTGGCCGGACATAGCTGCTAGACTGGGTCTGTGGCAGGTGGTGAGGGATAAGCATACTTGACCTCATCCTCACCAACCTAGCGGCTGCAGATGCATCTGTCCATGACAGTATCGGTAGGAGTGACCACCACACAGTTGATGTAGAGGTGAAAATCTGCCTCCATATTGAGGGTGCTCTCCACTGTGTTCTGTGGCACTACCACTGTGCTAAATGGGAGGTTTTGAGCAGATCTAGCAACTGAAGACTGGGCATTCATGAGGCTCTGTGGGCTATCAGCAGCAGCAGAATTTTACTCGAACACAATCTTTAATCTCATGGCCTGGCATATCCAATATCAACCTGGTGAAACAATAACACAGAACTACTTGTGTGCCAAACAGCGTAAGCAGCAAGTGATAGAGTTAAGCGATCCACGACCAACAGATCATATCTAAGCTCTGCAGTCCTGCCACACCCAGTCATGAATGGTGGTGGACAATTAAACAACTCACTGCAGGAGGAGCCTCCACAAATATCCCCATCCGCAATGAAGGGGGAGCCCTGTACATCAGTGCAAGAGATAGGCTGAAACATTTGCTACAATCTACAACCAGAAGTGCTGAGTGGATGATCCATCTCAGCCTCCTCCGGAGGTCCCCAGCATCACAGATGCCAATCATCAGTCAATTCAATTCACTCCACGTAATATAAAGAAACAGGTGAAGGCACTGGTTACTGCAAAGGCTATGGGCCCTGACAATATTCCGGCAAAGGTACTGAAGACCTGTGCTCCAAAACTTGCCGCACCCCTAGCCAAGCTGTTCCAGTACAGCTACAATACTGGATCTACCCAGCTATGTGGAAAATTGCCCAGGTATGTCCTACACACAAAAAGCAGGACAAATCGAACCCTGTCAATTACAGTCCCATCAGCCTACTCTTGATCATCTGTAAAGTAATGGAAGAGGTCATCAACAGCGCTATCAAGCGGCATTTGCTGAGCAATAATCTGCTCACTGACACCCAGTTTGGGTTCCACCAGGGCCACTCAGCTCCTGACCTCATTACAGCCTTGGTTCAAACGTGGACAAAAGAGCTGAACTCACGAGGTAAGGCGAGAGTAACTGCCCTTGACATCAAGGCCACATTTGACCAGCATCAAGGAGCCCTAGCAAAATGGGAATCAGGGGGAAAACTCTCCACTGGTTGGAGTCATACCTAGCTCAAAGGAAGATGGTTGTGGTTGTTAGGCATCAGTCACCTCAGCTCCAGAACATCACTGCAGGAGTTCCTCAGGGTAGTGTCCTCAGTCCAGCTACTTCATCAATGACCTTTCTTCCATCATAAGGTCAGGAGCGGGGACGTTCGCTGATGATTGCACTATGTTCAGCACCATTCGCGACTCCTCAGATACTGAAGCAATCCATGTTGAAATGCAGCAAGACCTGGATAATATCCAGGCTTGGGCTGACAAGTGGCAAGTAACAGTCATGCCACACAAGGGCCAGGCAATGACCATCTCCAAAAAAAGAGAATCTAACCATCGCCCCTTGACATTCAATGGCATTACCAGCAATGAATCCCCCACTATCAACATCCTGGTGGTTACCATTGATCAGAAACTGAACTGGAATAGCCATATAAATACTATGGCTACAAGAACAGGTCAGAGGCTAGGAATCCTGCGATGAATAACTCACCTCCTGACTCCCCAAAGTGTGTCTACCATCTACCAAGCACAAGACAGGAGCGTGATGGAATACTCCCCACTTGCCTGGATGAGCGCAGCTCCCACAACACTCAAGAAGCTTGACACTGTCCAGGGCAAAGCAGCCTGCTTGATTGGCACCACATCCACAAACATTCACTCCCTCCACCACTGATGCACAGTAGCAGCAGTGTGTACCATCTAGAAGGTGCACTGCAGGAATTCACCAACGCTCCTTCAACAGCACCTTCCAAACTCATGACCAATGCCATCTAGAAGGACAAGGGCAGCAGATAGATGGGAACACCACCATCTGGAAGTTCCCCTCCAAGTCAATCACCATCCTGACTTGGAAATATATCACCGCTCCTTCACTGTCGCTGGGTCAAAATCATGGAACTCCCTTCCTAACAGCACTGTGGGTGTACCTACACCACATGGGCTGCAACTGTTCAAGGAGGCAGCTCACCACCACCTTCTCAAGAGCAACTAGGGATTGGCAATAAATGCTGGCCTAGCCAGCGAAGCCCACATCCCATGAATGAATTTTAAAAAGCCAGGGACCCATAGATGGTTGCTGTTTTGGATTTAAATATACTAATGAACCAGACATCACAAAGGCTGCCCCATAAAAAATGTCAATGGGTGCACATGTCGGGGGTTAGGGCTGCATTTCACACATCTGAAGGTTTAACTCACTTCCCAACCCTTTCATTAATGGGGAGGGAGCTGGTGGGGGGTCGTGGGGGAAGTTAATATCACTAGCCATCTTCATTGAATGAACATCTTTTAGTACCTCGATGTGCAATGGGTATTATCCTATTTATTCATTCATTGGCCAATTTGAAATTGAAATAAGAAATCCAAAGAATATGATTTTTATGTATATCTGAGGGATTTTTGCAATCATCAACGTGAAGGATATTACTTTTGTCACTAAGTATTGTCATCAAGAACTCCCAGATCAGAAAGAACACAGCCAGACGCAGATTAAAACACTCTCTAATTTGTGCAACAATCTCATCCTCTGAAGTCCACCGCAACTATGCCAATATACATTTTTCCACTTCCTAATTAACCATTATTACAGGCTTTGAATGATTGCCATTTCTTGCATAAAGCATTGTTGAACTTAGCGTGATTTCATTCTGAGGATTGGTGCCCACCCGGAACGGAGTCAAAATGATCAAATTTACATCACATAGGACTGGTAATACAGGCAGAATGAGGAGACGGATAATTTTCAATGATCCTGGAGATGATACGGATGAGTAAGCATACAGTTGGCAATGCACAGCAAATGGGTTAACGGTCTCCAGGCTAAGTGGAGATTACATAAACCACCAAAGCAAAATTTGCACAGTTTCAGGCTCTCTATAAATCACCAGAAAACAATTATCTATATCTTAAATAAATCAAATGAAATCAAGCATTGATTCTTTACAAGCCGAGATATTCGGATTGGATGCAAGGCTAAAATGCTTGACTACTGTGAAGAATGCTATTGTATACTTGCCATTGTTAGTTGATGTGTATCCAAGGTCAACTGATCCTAGATAAGGAATGTCAGCACGTGATGGGCCTGCAGGTCCAGGTGGTCCTGGGGGACCTGGAGGACCTGGTAAACCTCTTCCCCCAGGAAGACCTGCTGCTCCCGTCGGACCCAGAAGTCCTGGTGGACCTGACAAATCAATACAATAAATGGCATTAGGTTGATAAACATAAAGAGCTAACTCAATATTTCATTTTCATTTCTGACAGCTGATAACACAATGGCAAATTAAGTTGCAAGCTCCATAATACTATAAGCACTAAGAATTTGGAGAGCAACCATTAGCGTTTCTGATGTTGTAGTGGTGAATACACACAGCAGTAACCATCTGCAAGATGTGCAGACCAGTTAACAGATATTAAATTCCACAAACAGCTCTACTATTCTTTTCTCTTGAACCCCTTGTACAACTCCAGGAACACTAACTCGGAAAAATATCTTACTGCAGTTCATCATGTTTTCTCAAGAAGATATGAAGTGTTTCTGATACCTGCAGAAACTGAAACCTCTTGTACAAAGCAAGCACAACCAAAACAGGTTTTTCAATCATTCACACATTCATTTGTTGCCTTTCGAATTATGCTATGTAGAAATTAGCTGTCATGTTTGTTCACAGCACAACAGTAATTTATTTTTGTAAAGTGCTTTAGGATCTCCTAAGGACACCAAAGGAAGCTATATAAATGTAACTGCTTTTCTTCCTTATGATATAATGGGAGAAAGGTCTAAAATGAGAATAAATTTGAAACACATGAAGATGAATGAGAGTTCTAAACACAGAGCCCCTGAAATTCTGTTCATGTTCACCCAATCTCCTGCTGTAACTACAGAGGGAGATCAGCGCAACTCCAAAATCATGTAAACTGCCAGCTATTTTCTCTGGGGATTCTGCTAATTTCCTGCTGAAGTTACAGTGGGAAATTGGGGGAAATGCCCCATAGTAATTCAGCTTGTGCATGGCTGTAGGACAGAATTAATCTTCAGGTATTCAAATGTTTTTTATTTCTCATTTTGCCGACAAATGCTTCAAATGTTGCATTCTAACAGAGGGCATGCAGCTTTCTGAAGAATGATTTTCCAAGTGCTCACAGATCCAACACTCCAGGTTTGATGTGAAGATTCATCAGGCAAGATGGATCTTTTTAAAAGCAACATATAATGTCCTTCAATTACTCTTATACACAGAGTACTTTACCTTCAGGATAACCACAATAAGAAATGACCTTTCTATTCACTAATGTTAGTGAAAAAGTCAGCATGAGTATAAAGCAGGAAAACAATTTCTCCAATGTTAAGGAGTTGCCAGCCAATTGAATCTATACCACTGATACCTATACATCACAGGCAGCAAAAGATACTTATAACAGCAGGAAGTTTTTAACGCTTTTTAAAGGGTCAAAGTGGCACAAATTTCTAACAGAAAAAAAACACGGAAAATCAATTAACACTTATTAAAATTCATTTTCCTTGACTGACATAATTCCACTACACCTGTTAAAACAAAATATTTAGATATGTATCATTTTTCAGTGCAGCAGGATGAATGATCTAATTGAAGCTACTTACATCTGCAACATTATATTAAATAAGCAATGGAAATCATTCAAGTTCTCTCACACCAAAACAGCAGGGACCCGTAGATAGTCTTATTTTTTTTGACAGTTAGGCAGCTGCTGACGGAGACGTGACTATTAGGAAACTGTTTTTATTTTGTGTTATTACAGCTGTTGGAGGTGTCACAATATCTGGCCCAAATCTTTTGGATCTCGTCCCTACTGTGAACATGATCTGAAACTCTTGCTGTACATAGCTCTTTGGGGGTCAATGACTATACCTCAATAGCAAATGCCCAATTTTAAATAAACAGCAGCAGTAATTAAGCAAAGGAAGGGAGTCTTACATTGCTTTTATTGAGTACATCTGAAATGTGCTATCTATCCTAGACAAACACATTTGTATTAATAGCATAATTCTCTGGGTCAAAAGTAACTCAACAATGAAAGCAATATGTGGCACAAGTATAGAAATGATTTTACTTCTCTGCAGTTCATTAGAACAAAGTCTGATTAAGCATTATCAGGGAGGGTTAGATTACAGTAATGCTGGATCATTGGATCCAGTCCAATAAGGCTCAGGGCATGGCTTCTATAACAGAGGCTGCAAATGTTATCAATTTCCATCAGTAATGTAATGGTTTGTTTACATTACTTACCATGATTCATGTTCATTCTCAATTTCTAAGTTCTCCCTCATAAATGGCAGCTCTCATTGGAGAGCTTGTTCTCTTTATACTTAGAAACTTAACTGTACGTTTTTAATATATGGGGTACAATGTGACTTAGGACATGATATTGTAAATTCACTACTGGAGCAATACTTTCATTTCTTAAGAACAATGATAATATTAGCTCTGTTAGATTGTTACAATGTATTCATGAATATACTTTCAGAGATGAATGTTAAACAATACAAATGCTGCCATCTCACTTCAATTTACAGGTGGGTAAGATCCCTTGTAAATTGCCTCACAGAACTTGAGATAGAGTACTTTTCAGAAGGAAATGTGCAGTCTTGTTCCTCAGCAAGAACTGAAAGCCAGGGTTGCACCTACTCACTTTCGAGCTATTCCTTGTGAAAGTGCCAGTGCCTGCTTCTGCATATGGTGAAATAGAGAGAAAGTGTGGGTACAGAGTGAGGACAAAACTAAGCATAGCTGTGATAGCTCTGAACAGTCACCCTGTTTGCAGGGAGTCATAGCTTAGGATCCCTTATGAAGAGTGCCCTCTTCTGCATGGTATGCGAGAGTGGCATAGCTGAAGCATGCTGAGCCATGGCCCAGAGGTCGATGGATCGAAACGATCTTTTGCTATTTGTGTGAGGGTAACATGGGCAATGCAACCTTATGGGCAGGATCTTTAGGTCGGTGAGCGAGGGTGGGGCCCACTCGCCAACACGTAAAATGACGTGGGATGACATCAGGTGGAACTCCCGACATCACCCTGCGTCAATTCAATTTTCAGGTTGGCAGGGGGTGCAGCCGAATCAGCTGTGACCCGCCGACCTGTCAACGGCCTATTGAAGCCATTGACAAAATATTTAACATAATTAATGGAGAAAATGACATTGAGATAACTTGTCATTCTGTCTTTCCATCAAAAAGAGAAGCTACTGATAAGAGAAAGATCAAGAAAACCAGAGAATGAAAAATACGTTAATGGTGTAAAATCTATTAATATAGATTGTTACCATATATTTCTCATATTAATATAGATTATTTATCCCCTCCTGGAATAAGTGTTACCCTCTTTCCTTCAAACATTTTCCATTGTTTAGTTCAGTTTTTTTGTAGCTAGATCTGTGAACCTGCTATTTATTCAGTGTTGCAGACACGAGTGCAAAGTGAATGGAATTATTATTACTGTTCTCCTCTTCTGCCCATGACAGCTGTAGCTTTAATTTCCAATTTAATTTGTTTCCTTTAGTATCCTTTCCCTTGTTGAAGTGGGCTGTGGGGTGTTTTCCAAACCATGGTTTATGAGGTCCAATGTTAAAAATAACCCACAGCAAAGTCTTTAAGATGAAACAAAACTAGGATTTATTAACACATTCAAAACCCGAGAAATGGATCACAACACACATTCACACGCATGAGCATACAAGGTAGAAAGGCAGAGAAGGAAGTTACAAATTGAGAGTTACTTATAAAAAAAAATCAAAAGGTATTGGCATTAATTCACGTGAGTGGGGTCCAGTAAGTCAATGTCCAACGAAGGTTCTTTCAGTTGGCTTTGCCTAGCAGAGATCCTGGTCTTTTTCCTAGGAGCTCTGTTGAGCCAGTTGAAGATGCAGCAAAGTATTCTTGTATTCTGGGAATTAGTTCACTTTGTAGGTGAAATACAGGATTCTTTCTGGAGTTCTGACTTAGAGAGAGATGGAGGTTAGAGGCAGGCTGCCAGCTTGGAGTCCTGTTTTCTCTTTTGAGGTTAAACAACGACAGAAGACAGAATCCCAAAGCTGTATAATTAAAAGCAATTCAAACAGCACAAGTTTCGGTCACAGGCAGGGTGGTTTCGGGTCGAACCATATAGTTAACAATGGACTTTGAGGACCTTCGTTAAGACTCATTGCATTTTAAGCAGATAAATGTGAAACCATTAGCACAACGTTGAAGATGAGGAGTCACAACAGATCTTCCTTTGTCCAGAGTTGACTGGACAAACATTTCATTTATTAGACCTTTGTGTTTGCTTGGCTGGAATGTTCATATGATGCAAGGGGTGTCACATATGAGGGGATGATGAGTTAGCCTTTGTCCATTGGAACTGCTCAGAATCTTCCAGAATCATGTGGTCAGCTGTGGCCATTTTATCAGTCTAACAATATTGACCATTTAAAAAAACAGAATTTAAACAACAGAATATGGGAGAGAAACAAATTTTTAAGCTTTGTTTTTTTACTTCACACCTTCTGGGCATGACAACAGGATCACTTGGATACAGCAGCAAGATCATGAAAAACTGCTTAATAAACCACGGCAGCAGATTGTTGATTTTCAAACAACACAGCCGACAGTGAACGGTTTTCCCAAACTCCTATAAAATCCAGAGGATTGCACAATAATTTGCCTGAACTGGTCACGTGTACTGATTTTACCTGATCTGCATGAAGCAATATACTATACCAGACAAATTAAAATTAAGATGAAAAACATTTTCATTGAAGTTAACTTCAAACAGTGTCAGTAATTTAACAAATACTTTGAAACTATAGAAAACCCCAAAATGGGAATCAGCCCATTAGTAAGTCTGTGCATAGAACCACAATTTCCTGACAATTAATCCAACGCCTTCTTCTGTGAAAGGGAAATCATGTTTGACAAATTTGCCAGAGTTCTTTGAGGATATAACAAGCAGAGTTGATAAAGGGGAACAGGTAGATGTAGTGTATTTGGATTTCCAGAAGGATTCGATAAGGTGCCACATAAAAGGTTATTGCACAAGATAGGAGGTCACAGTATTGGGGGGTAATGTATTAGCATGGATTGAGGATTGGTTAACACACAGAAGACAGAGAGATGGGATTAATGGGTCTTTTACAGGTTGGAAAGACATAACTAGTGGAATGCCACAAGGATCAGTCCTAGGGCCTCAATTATTTACTATCTAAATTAATGACTTGGAGGAGGAGGCAGGAGGGAGCTGTGGAGGCTAGATCACAAAGTATTTAAAGAGGAGGTAGATAAATTTTTGAAATATTGGGGAATTGGGGGTTATAAGGAGCCGGCACAAAAGAGGAGTTGAAGCATGGGGCAGATCAGCCATGATCTTATTGAATGGCGGGACAGGCTTGAGGGGCTGAATGGCCTACTCCTGCTCCCATTTCTTATGTTCATATGACTATGACTTCTTTATTTTAACTGAACACATGGCTGAAGAAGAAATCATTAAACTTCCTTCAAATATCAGCGCCAAGTGAAAAGTGCTTACCCTTGTTTTGGTAACATAAAGGTAAGTGATAAATCCATATTCAAAGAACCAATAGATCTCTGGAGTGAGAATAACTGAATTTTGAAAACAATATGCCATGAATGAAATAAATGCTGCATATAATTAAAGTCCACAGCAATCTCCCAGTGACAGGAATTGGCAATGCCATTCCAAAGCAAACAAACCTGATGTGCTGTGCACAGATTTAATCGTTGCTTTTTAACAGGCACTCTGTCTTCAAAATACTTGCAATCTTAATGCTTTGGCTCACATCCTGTAGCATTTAACAAAAGAAATAAACATATAATTGAAATTTGTGGAATTCTAGATGATTGCTAAATAGTCCCAGAGTGAACCTTCAACATTTTTGAAGGGCTTCAATCCAAAATTCATAGTGAAGTATAAATACCCAGATAATATGCGTCCACTGGGAGAAGTGGTTTCTATGGTGGAGAAAAGCAGGGGTTAATGGTTGAAAGGATGAATTTATCCACAATTTCTTCACTCCATAACTAGTAACTTTCTTGCTCTCTCCCAAATTTCCCTTTGATTTATCCTCTTACCACAATTATACTAAAGATGCTGATATGGCTCAATAAGTGCCAGCAACCCTCCAAATCACCCATGCAATCATTTTTCATGTCTGGGACTGGATAATGACTGCTGGCTCAACATTTGACTGGCTGGATGTACCACAGCTCAACCTGACCCCGTCCTTAACTCATCAGTAACACAATTTTTCAGCAGGAGTTTCCAGACAATGATAAGGAGCAGAACTACGGCAAATGTTATCTGTTTCTATTCTGGGGAACCAGTTACTACACACACACACAGCTACCCCGGCAGAGATTTGCCAACTCAGCACGGATTAGGAATCACTGGGAATGACTTTCCTGGCCTCTGTAACTCAATATCACAAAAACATGATGCATTATCCATGAGCCAAGAAGCATGTAATTAGTACTAATATTTACTTAACACGCAAGTTCAGTTTCTACGGTACAATTTATTTTAACTAACTCCCAATCAAAAATTCAACTTCAAATACATATTCCACATTGCCCAATGTTAGGGGCCTCAGAAAACTCTTGAGACAACCCTTACGGACATGACACAAAAATGCACATAGAATTACATTGAAATTAGTACACAGACACAAGCTGTTCAGCCTACTCAGCCATGTTAGTGGTTATCCTCCTCATAAGCAATAGCCCAAGTCCAATGTACATGCACAGATCCCTTTGTTCCCCTTTCCTTGAACCACCTATCTAACTTATTCCTGACTTAGTCTCTGCTTCAAGCATCAATTATGGGTGCAATCCACAGTCTTACAAACCTCTACGTAAAATATTTCTTCTGTTCTTACTTTTAATCTCATAGTTATGTTCACTCATTTTATACAGCTCAGTGACTGGGTATGTAATGTTGCTTTGTATATATATTCTGACTAATAAGGGTTTCATAATGACATTGTCACCTCGGAACCGATGTACAATAAACACAGTCACCTGGAAATTCCGCATTGACTCTTCCAAGAATTTTTGCAAAAGTTTGGCTGAACTGAATTGGTGCAAATCTGAATTTGCTATAGCCTCAGTTCAATCTGGCATGCAACTATACCTAAGCGGGTACACTAGATAAATCCAAAGCACATTGTCTCGTAAATCAGGTGCTCAACTGTAACAACTTCAATCAGATTGGGTGGAATATAATTCCGCCCAATGGCAAGTTTTGAGGCGGGGGGCATTTAATCGGGCAGGCAGGTGTGGGGTGGGGGCCCTGCCGCTTTCCTGCCTCCACTCGATTATGCCTGGAACAGGAAGGCTCGTGAACAGGCACAAATTGAGGCCCTTCAACGGGTAATTAATGCACCCTCATTTCACCGCCACTAGTACTCAACCTGTTGAGTTTGCTTGCAGGTTTTGGAGGGTGGTGGGTTCCTCGTCAAATGTACTCAGTGCCTGATTAAGGGATCCGGCATCAGTGGTGGGGGGGGGGGGGTGGTGGGGTGGGTTCACCCACTTACAGCCACCCCTTTCCCCTTTTCTTACAAACCCCCTAGCCAGCACCCCCGCGCCATGACCCCCATCCTGTCCTCACTCATTTGCGACCTGGTTCCCTCATTGATCCTAGGCCTCTGGTGAGTGCATTACTAGCAACGGCCACTACTCCTGATGGTGCTGATGGGCAATGGAGAGCTGCCAGCCTCTGACCGGCAGCGCTCAGGGGTTTGCACCCCCTGGGGTCCTAAATCCCAGAGAAGGCCCAAGACTCAAGACTGGTCAGTTAATTGCCAGTTGTGCACTTAACTCCAATGGGCCTTCTCCAACAGAGGCGACATGGAACTCTCGCCAGTTTCTGCAGCTGTGGACGAGAAAATAAATTCCACCCACCATATTTTTTCAACACTCCAGTTAATAGACTGTAGCAGCAAGCTTGCCTGCCAATGACCAACAACCATAAATCAATCCTCTGTCAAATAGGCAACAGATGGAAATGGCTATGTTTATTAATGTAATTTTTAAAGGATTGGTATTTATACACATATTTCGTTGAATTAAAAGTACACTCTGCACACCAGATTGAAGTTTGGTTTCTACAATTAAAATGATTTAAGGGTCCAAACTAAAAATATCACAAAAGAACTCTCTTTTGTAAGTAAACAGGATCTGTAAAGATGGAAATGTGGATAAACCGGTTCACATTGAAAAAAATACCAGTCAGGGAGCTGAGTTAAGTTTTAAAGAAATATCCATAAATGGTTACTTCCTTGAAAGCATGTTTTTACTCTGTCAAAAGAGTTACTATGGAGACACACATTTTGATTTTGTGGGTTTCTCTAAAAAATATTTTAAAACACTTCATAAATGGGGCTTCAGTTGATTATGAATTTGTACATTAAATAAGATCTTCAAAAATATTGTAATGTCACTTTCAGGTAGATTTCATGTTTTAAACATCTCATTGCTGTGAAGAACACATCACCATATTCCAGCTATTCCATCAATTCAAGGACAATTTGTTAAATTTCAAAATATCACTGTCAATAGGTAGCACTGCTTAATCCTTATGCAAAAAGTCATGAATTTAAGATCTAGGATTGCCTGCTTCTCACACTCATTTGTCTCCACTGAGCTCATGGTGAGATGGGCTGTTGGAGGCAACATCAGGTTACCGCAAAGAAGCTTCATCCAACCTAAGTGACACTGTCCAGGAACAGCATGGATGGTGTCATGATATAATATGTGACTGAGAAGGCCTTAATCGCCTGGCTGGAGGATGATCAGTAGTACCAGCATCATGTTGGATTGGGCCCAAGTCTGCATTTCAAAAAAAGTCATCATGTACCCGGGTGGCCTTTCATTTCCCCAAAATAGGAACCAGGGTTAAGTGCAATATAGGACCGTAGAATGTGACAGCACTGGAACTGAAATTTATCCCATCAAGTTAATACTAACGCTTATATTCCACATGAACCATCAACCAAATCCTGCTCATTCACAATGTCCTTGAGTATCTCTCTGCTCCAACTTCCTTCATCCCACCTTTGGTGTTCAAGCATTTGGCTGCCTTTACCCTAAGCTCTGGAATTCCCTCCCTAAGTCAACCCACCTTTCAGAAAACCTACCTCTTTGACTAAGTTTTTGGGTACACTGTCCTGATGTCTCCTTCTTTGGCTCAGTGCTGTTTTTTTGATTACATTCCTCGTGAGGATATTTTATTACATTAAAGGTGCTGCATAAGCAAAAGTCATTCTTGTTATTTTTCAAGCAACAGTCTTATTCCCTTCCAAAAGAATTTATGGATGCTGCTTCAACAATGGTTTGTAGCAGAGAATTCCAAATTCCAACCCTGACCTGTGTAAAGAAATAATTTCTAATCTCTCCTTTAATTCTTTTTGGACTTGACATTATTCTTCTGGCACATTCTGCCTGCTATATTTTATGCTGTGGATTTACAGAGGAAAACTACCTAAGGTTTTCTGCTGTCCCTCATTTAAAGAAAGAACCAAGGAACTTGCATTTTAATGTCACCATTCATGACCAAAGTATGAGCACACGAATTAAAAGCAGGAATAGGTCACTTGGCCTTAAGCCTGCTCTGCCATTCAATAAGATTATGGCTGATCTGATTGTGGCCTCAACACCACTTTTCTGCCCACCCCCAATACCCTTGATTTGAATACGTGAAGGGCCTAATGCCGGTTTCAAGTGTGGGCTCTGGATATCTATTTTCTTCCTACACCAATATGGTAGGCGGTGTACTTTAAGCTCATAAAGAAAGTGTCCTTCATGCCCACCATCTTAGCGGCTGTGGTGCCCCTTTAGTGCACGAACTCAGGCACAACATCATCCAATTTCTAGGCCAAGGACACTCACCCAGTTTTCTGTTCACTGTGTGCTCGCTGCAGTGAAGTGATCCCCTTACAATTTTGTTTCCTGCATTTGTACTGGTTCTCAGGCATCAATGCTGCCTTAGAACAATCTTGTTTGGTTTGTATGCATTCTCCCTAACTCTAAATGTTAATAGCAAGTGGCCTTTTGCTCTAGTTATCGATTACTGCCATTTTGGGAACAGCAAGGGTTAGATTACATTTATTGCTGCTGCATAGAATCTTCTCAGGATAAGCTCCATGAATCTAAAACCCTTCTGAAATAGACAAAGGAAAAATGGCAACCAAAACAAGGGAGAGATAAAAAGTGGAAAATTGGCTTAGGGAAATGAAAAAAAAAACAGAACAGGGAAAGAAGGAATGAACAAGTAAACTGAAATCTTGCAATGTAAATGTAGGAAAGTACACAAACAAATTACAAATGAAATAGGAAAGGAAAGCAGAAAAATTGAATTGAATTGAAGAAATTAGGAAAACAGGGCCAAGAAAACTTAAATCGAGTTTAAAAAAATAAATTAATCAGAAGGACAAAGGTAGCAGGATGAATTAGTCACTCGAAAAAGGCAGCACCAAGTGTGATCTACTAACCTGGTGGCCCCATAGCTCCTTTTGTTCCTGGCATTCCAGATGGACCACGCATGCCTGGTTCACCCCTTGGACCTGGAAGAGTTAATATGAATAAAGGAGAAATTTTTAAAACCCACAGACAACAGGAGGATATAAATGCTTATGAGAATTAGAAAGAGATTAATACTTTACTGAAGCAACAAAAACTTTCTACTTCATTTTATATTAAAACAACAGTCTCCTACCAACGCAAGATGGCCATGTAAAATGGCCACTGATACCTGACTGCACACGCACACTTGTCTGCGCATGCGCAGATGCCAATGACATCATTTGCAGGAGACACGGTGCCAGTTCAGATCCTGAAGCCGTTCACCCAGTTTCTGAGCCCTGCAGCAGGTGAGCAGTCAGGGCAGTTTCTGGGATCGGTATGGGAGGGGTGACAGCCACAATTCTGTTTACAGGTTCGCGGCTTATTCCTGATGACAGACCTGGATTAAAGGAAGAGGATCTGGAGCGGGAGATTCCGAACTGCAGGGAGGCCACAATTGCAAATATTATAAAGAGACTGCTTCCCTTTTGTAAAAGGTGTTAACATGATGCTGCTGGTGCTGCAATATTTGCAATTCCAGGTTGTGATGACCGTGCATGCACCCTGCTGCACGTTGGCCCCGAGAAAGATGGCGGCCGCACTAAACTGCACATGCATGGCATTGGCAGCAAACACAGCCTTAAAACAATGGCAGTCATATTAAATATGAGGTAAGAAATGTAGATTTCAACATGATTGGCCAGATGTGAGAGAAATGTTCCACCATACTCACCCAACAAATGCAACGTTAACTGCGAAAATGGGTCAATTTAGTCCCTAACAATTCAACCCCATCCATTGGCCAGGAGAATGGCTATGCCTGCAGCTTCCTGTATAGTTAAATGGACAAAGGCACCATGTAGTTTGCTACTGAATCAAGGTCTATGCTGTCTCAACGCAGGCCAGCAGTTCACGGTAAAATTGACCCAAGCATTCCCAAGGTAATATGGTGGGGAAAAGAGGAAATCAATAATCACTGCCCAATGAGCCCGGTTGGATTTTTGTCACCTAAGATAAGGAAAGAATTGGATCTGCATGTGTCACATATTTTGCATTGTTTTCATTCATACTTAAATAGCAGATAACGTCTGTTGTCAAAATATGACATAGTTCACATTGATGCCTTAGTTATGCCATGCCAATAAGCATTCAACATTCACTCCCTCTGCCACTGATGCACAGTGGCAGCAGCTTGTAAAATCTACAAGATGCACTGCAGCAACTCACCAAGGCTCCTTCAACAGCACCTTCCAAACCTTGACCTCTACCACCTAGAAGGACAAGGAATGGGATGCATGGCATTGCTACTATCTACAAGTTCCTCTTTAAGTCACACACCATCCTGACTTGGAACTATATCGCCATTCCTTCACTGTCACTGGATCAAAATCCCTTCCTAACTGCACTGTGGGTGTTCCTACGACACATGGACTGCAGTGGTTCATGAAGGCAGCTCACCACCACTTTCTCAAGGTCAACTAGGGCCGTCCTAGCCAAAGATGCCCATATCCCATGAACGAATTTTTGAAAAAAGTTTATGCAATGTTTTGATGAGATTGTGAATTTTTTTGAATTCTATGCTGGCATAATATAGTTATTCATGTATTCGCATCCATAGTCCTCTGTATTTAATATTAAAGATGTCAGAAAATCTTGCTTCCTGAAGATTTTGGACATTGAAAGCTGGTGTTCTTGAATACTTTGCTTTGTTCTATAAATGCAAGTTGCAATGCATGAGGAGCATTGTGAAAACAATATACCAATACTGAATCCAGTAAGAAAAAATGAAGGCGTGCGGAATTTGGCATTCTAGGACACTGTTAGACAAGTAGCAGCGATTTTACTTTTCGCCCAACTCTTCCTCAATAAATGCAGCTGATTTACCTTGGACTATAGTTGTTGAATTTGTGATTCATATTTTTCTTCAACTGTAAATGAATAAATTAATTAATAGACCAGTTTATAGATTGTGTGTTTAATAACTGCTATTCTGAAATCAGCTTGGTAATGTAGCAAAAGAAAATGCATAAACAGATTATTGGAGCTAGCATCATTATTAATCCTTGCTACGCGTACACTATTATAGGGGGAAAACATTTGAAAAGACACAGCTCCTACTTGAAGGTCCACGTACAGTAATTATTGTGACCCCACCTAAAGAAAATCATTCCAAAAATCTGAGACTATTATTTACAACTTATGGTGACATGGGCAAGATACAGTACATAATATCGCAGAACCAATGACATTCTGACCATTCAGCCTTTCACACATGTGCTGTCTCTTTGCAACAGAAATCCAAAAGTAACTGGAACATAGGAACAAGAATAGGCCATTTAGCCCCATGAGCTTATTCTGTCATTCAATAAGATGATGGCTGATCTGCAATCTAACTCTATATACCCAGCTTTTTCCTATATCCTTTGTTGCCTTTGGCTAACAAAAATCTATGAATCTCAGTTTTAAAATTGACTATTGATTTTGCATCAAATGCCATTTGCGGAGGAGAGTTCCAAACTTCTACCATCCTTTGCGTGAAGTCGTTTTTCCAATTCTTTCTCCCAATCTACCCTAATCTCACTAAAGCAATCGAAATTCATCTGTAATTGACCACCGTCAACCAAGTCACTACCTTCTGGAGAAGTGGATTACGGGGAAATAGTAATAAAATAAAAGCCGGCAAGATCAAAATTACTAAAGAGTTAGCAATCTTGAGTTCCATTGATGCCACAAGCTTGAGACTGTCCATAATGTCCACAAGTCTGATATTTTCATGGGGCTTGCTGAAAGTTTATGAATTCATCAGTAAGTAGACACAGTCTGAGACAGCACTCAGCTACAAGGAAATGATCCAAAGCCATCATGTGTCCAGAGTTTGCAATTAATTTGGAAGATAGCAGATGCAATAGATTTCTGGAATCTTCCCTTGGGCAACATATGCTAAATTCTCAAAGGAGGAAGGTGAAATCTCCCTCCCAACAATGTAATGAATTATGCATTAGCACATACTGAAATGTGTGTGTCTATATATATATATATATACATACATATATTACATATATATGTATATACACACACGTACATACACATATGAATATACAGAGAAATACTATTCATTACATATTGAAATACATAAATCAATTATAATACAACCTTGATTGTTTGCACCCTCATTCTCCACTGTTGAAGCAGATTCAGGACATTAGTATTAAAATGATTATCTTTATTATGAATGACCAGCGGCCGTGTATAACATTTGGGTCACTGAAATGTAGCCAAAGTCTTTTTTTGTCAGTTTTGTACCTTCATATTGACCAAACACAGGGGAAGAGGACTCTTGGCAATGAGTTCTTAGTCACATTGCATCATTAAAATGTCATGACATTAAAATAACCAATTCACGTTTCATGCCCCCGCCAGCCAACATGTACTGTGGCCAAAAACACTCTGAAACTGACTGCTCTTCCTGAACTTTGTCAACACACTGGTACCAGAATGAAAAATCAGTTTGCTTCGACTTGGATGGCAATTAAGGGACAAGGCATGTGACAAAATACCACTTAAGAATTTACAGTGGGAACTCAGCAGGATCCTGCGAAATGTTCTAGATATTACAGGGATCCTGGGAAATGTTCAAGGTAACAGTGTTCCAAATTACCACTGCAGAGTCCCTCATTCCACAAAGAATACCTTCTTGATCGCGATTCTGCTATGAGATGATCGCAGAGTGAAGGCCAGAATCCCTGGACAATACAGGAGGAATAATTGGAGGGCAAATCACATTGGACCAGTCTTTTTAGTGGTTAGCACAAAAGCATGGTCGATGGCACTCCCTTTATCTGGATATAGTGCACTAAATTGAAAATCAAAACAGGAATATAAATGACAAAATCCTAATAATAGGGACAAGCAAATATTTGGGAGAGGAAGTGAGCTGATATCGCTATACACTGCAAGATTACTTTGTCAGCCAAGTGGTTTATCTACAAGATGCACTGCAGAAGCTCAGCAAGACTCCTTAGGCAGCAGCTTCCAAACCTATGACCACTACCTTCGAGAAGGACAAGGGCAGCCACCACCTGGAAGCTCCCCTCCAAGTCTCGCACTATCCTGACTTGTAAATATATCGCCGTTCCTTCACTGTCATTGGGTCAAAATCCTGGAACTCGCTCCCTAACAGCACTGTGGGTATACCTACACCACAGGGACTTCAGCAGTTCAAGAAGGCAGCTCACCACCAATTTCTCTAGGGCAATTAGGGATGGGCAATAAATGCTGGCTTAGTCAGCAATGCCCACATCCCGTAAATAGATTTCAAAAAAATAATATCTGGAAGAGGATGTGAGCTGATATCTCTACACACTGCAAGCTTACTTTGTCAGCCAATTTATTTATCCTGACTAACAGTTATGCTTTATCATAAGATCTGGTTGATTTGTCATGCCCATGTAAAAAGTGCACCCAAACTCCTACTGTTTGTGTACTGATCCAACCTACACTCCAATTCCCAATTTGAAGAGAGAATTTTTTTGCACTCACATCACAAAAACGGTGTTACCATGGGCAGGATTTTTCAGTCGGCGCGGGGGTGGGGGGGGCCAACATGCCGACGTGTAAAATGACGCGCAGTGATGCTGGGCATGTGTCCCGACATTAACACGCAGTCCTGCAATATTTCATTCGGCAGGTGCGCACCGGAGTCGGCTGCGTGCCCACCGATGTGTAAATGGCCTATTAAGGCCATTAAGTAATTGATGTTATTGGTAACGCTGCCTTACGGTTGGCAGCAGGCGAAATGGCCAAGCCATTTTTTTAGGCCTCATTCACCAGCTGGATGAGGTTTCCTAAAGCTTTAACTAAATAAATAAATAAATAAATGTTCCCAAATATAAAAACATGTCCCATCTCACGTGACTCACTTGAGGGGACATGTTTAAACACATTTTTCAACCATTTATTTCAACATTGACTCAATCTCCCTGAGGCAGCTCCGTGCTGTGCCGGGCTGTGTGGAACCGATCATGGGCAGTGATCAGCTCTGCGACCACCCCCGCCTGCTCCCGCTGAGCAAGCCTGCCTGCCCGTCGCCTGAAAAATTCAGGCCCATGTTGCAAGACCCTGAATTCCAGCATTCTACTTGCAGAAACTTGATATTTTTCTAAAATAATCAACTTTCTTCATGCTAGCATTGTGGTAGGAAGGCTACTAATTCTGATAGAAGTTGTATAGGTAATCTCAGAACATAATGTATGCTATTTAAATTACAATGTACAAAATGAATTCCACAGTGCATTTTACTTTATGTACATTCAGTTAGCCTTTGAAGTCCGAGTGTCACACTGGCCTGTCATTTATATCCTCTAAATATTTTTTTCACTTGATATTTTTCACCCTCCCTGCTACTTCACCAAAGAGAACCTTCTTTCTCCATGAGCCTAAACTCTGACTGTTAGAGGCACCCGTGGCAGGTTTGATTCTGTGTTAAGGTAGCATGCCACACAAACACTTGATAGCGGGGCTGGCTCACTGCACAGTGAGTAGGAACCTGGGCGAAAGGTTCTCTCCTTTCTTACAAAGGCAATCGTGGCACCTCAATATCACCATGGCTAAAACCAGCTAACCCAGCCGTTCAGTGATTAAACTCAACATTTTCTCAGTACAAATGGCTCATTATTAAACTGGGTGCCATAGTTTCTCATTATGCCACGATGGAAGCTAACCCTTCTAGATTTCTCAAAATTAAACTGATAAAGATTTTACCATGTAAGAACGTTGACTTGAAAAATGGGCCAAGGCTTTTCATTGCTTGGTGGGAGCGGGCGGGAACCTGACTGCTGCCCGCGATCGGCTCCGCGCCACCATTTTACGTGGGCGGGCCAATTAAGGCCACCCCCCTGGTATAATACCCGAGCGGACCTGTGCGGGTGGGGGGAGGAGGGGGTGTTGGGTTCAGTGCTCTTTCGCACATGCGCATAAAAGATCGCTTCAATCTCCCAGAGGCACGGAGCCACCTCAGGGAGACTGAAGCGCTTTTTAAAAAAATATATAGAAACAATAAAATTTTAATGAAACATGTCCCCTCATGTGACTGTGTCACGTGAGATGGGACATATTTTTATTTTTCAGAAAAAGTTTTTATATGATCATTATTAGCTTTAGGAAACCTCATCCCGCTCGTGAATGATGTTTCTTGCCTTCCCTCATAACATTCATGCTAATTACCTGTTTAATGGCCTCAATAGGCCTAACAATTATCGGCGGGCGCGCAGCTGCCTCCGGCGCGCACCCACTGAATGCAATATCACAAGCCATTTTACACTCTGGCATGTCAGGCCCGTCCCTGCATGCCGAATTGAAAATTCTGCCCATGAAAGCAATTCTTGAAATTATGCAGTAAGAAAACAGATGCAACTCATATGCTATAAAACACTACGCAATATGCTTGGGGGGGAAAACATGAAATTCATTGCAAGCCCCTGATTATAAATATGATAGCAAAGCCATTTCCCTACACGAGATACTTGCCAAGGAAGCACATAAACATTTTCAGAAATAAAAGCAAAATACTGGGGATGCTGGAGATCTGAAACAAAAACAAAAATAGCTGGAAAAACTCAGCAGGTCTGACAGCATCTGCGGAGAGGAACACAGTTAACATTTCAAGTCGCTTGCCATTTCAACATGCCACCGTGCTCTCAAGCCCACATGTCCATCCTTGGCCTGCTGCAATGTTCCAATGAAGCTCAACGTAAACTGGAGGAACAGCACCTCATCTTCCGATTAGGCACTCAACAGCCTCCCAGACTTAATATTGAGTTCAACAACTTCAGATCATGAACTCTTTCCTCCATCCCCCACCCTCTTTCCGATCCCCCTTTTTCCAATAATTTGTATTTTTTAAATGTATTTTTCTTTTCCCTCCTATTTTTAAATCTATTGTTTTATTTCCACAGTTTAGCCCATTTCAATCCCTTTCCCCCACCCCACCCCCACTAGGGCCATCTGCCAATTGTTTGTCCTGCTTTCTACCCTTAATGTCATCATTAGCACATTCCTTAGATAATATCACCACCATCAACACCCCTTTGTCCTTTTGTCTACGACATATTTGGAAATCTCTTCTTTGTCTCCACCTCTATCCAGGTCTACCTGTCTACCTAGATGCCGTCAGACCTGTTTAGTTTTTCCAACATTTTCTGAAGCTTTGCAAACACAGAGCAAACCTTTAGCCAATGGAAATATTCCTTGCGCCAAAGACGCTATAGAGAAATCTAGATGGAGGACACTGCACAGGGGCCTGAGGACAACATGCTTCTCTCACAGCTGGAGGTATTTAAGGAAATTTGGACTGAAAGCAGAAAATGGATTAAAAAATAAAACTAGATTAGTACACTATCACTATTTTTCCTAAAATATGTCCTCGGAGGGGAAGTTCTGATTTTTGTTTTTTCCATGTATGTGCTTACATACCATCCTGGCCAGGAGATCCATCTTTTCCTCTTTCACCAGGAGGATCTGTGTAACATTTGAATTCAATTTTAATATGGAAAATTGCCTCCCCAAAAATAGTGAATGCAAAACTTTTGAGTCCAAATCAATTTCAAATAATTGCTGACCCTTTTCAGCTCAGAAAAATCATTTGAGGTGAGGGGACACCAAATTAAAGTGTATAAAATTATGAGGGGCCTAGATAGAGTGGATTGGAAGGCCCTATTCCCCTTTGTTGAAGGGTCCATAGGTTAAGAGGTAGGAGACTCAAGAGGGAATTTGATGGAAATCTTATCACACAGAGAGTAGTGGTGATCTGGAACTCACTGCCTGAAAGGGTGTTAGAGGCTGAAACCCTCATAACTTTCAAAAAGTACTTGGATATACACTTGAAGTGCCATAACCTACAAGGCTCTGGACCAAGAACTAGAAAGTGGGATTCGGCTGGATTGCTATTTGACGGCAGGCATGAACACAATGGACCAAATGGCCTCATTCCATGCTAAAAGCTTCCATGATTGATCTGGATCAGATAGTTAAATCTCTCTCACTGAGAAAAGTTTCATAGGGAAGAATTTTCCTGTCGGCGAGTGGGGGCGGGGCCCACTTGCCGAGGTGTAAAATGACGCACGGTGACATCGGGTGGGTGTCTTGATGTCACCGCTGCACGCCCGCCAAACTGTCATAGGCCTATTAAGGCCATTTAAAACCTATTTAATGAGCTGCCCATCCAACCTTAAGGTTGGTGGGCAGGCGAAGAGCCCAGGCGGCCTTCGCGTTTTTCATGGAACCTCATCCATGGGCGGAATGAGGATTCATGAAGTGTTTTAAAATCTAATAAAAATTTATACATTTATTCTTTGACATGTCCCTGCTCATGAGGTCACGTGAGGGGACATATTTTAAAAGTGATAAAAGCCTTTATTTAAAACTTTAGCACTGAAACAACTCTCCCTGAGGCACCTCTGTGCCTCGGGGAGATCTTTGTGCTCTTTTGCACGCATGCACAAAAGAGAGCAGGGAACCTCTGGGGGATTTTTGCACCCCTCCACCGCCCCCGCCACCCCCCCCCCCCCCCTGACGCACAGGGAGCGCTCAGCCTTAATTGGCCTGCCCACATAAAATGGCAGCACGCCCCTGATTGCGGGTGCTGATTGGAGGCCACCCACTTGCGCCACTCCTGGACTCAACACCCCCCCTGTACGGGGAGAAAATTTTTCCCATAAATTTAAAGGGTTGCTATAAAACAAGACCAAAATTAGTCAAAATCACATTTATTGGTGAATTTTGTCCCAAGTAATCTTTAAGAAGTAACTTCGTAAAATAATTCTTTGCCCCTTTGTAAATAATGGCATCACCAAGGCTTCCCAGGTCAGGCGTCGACTTATATGAAGGCAAGAGCAAAGACATGGACTGAAAGAAACATTGGATAAGGAAGACAACTCAAAGTTTATATCGCAATCTCTTTCTATCTCACACATTAATACAGTCGCCCACACCGAACTGCATGTTCTTTGTATCCCATGTTCAGTTTACTCACACTCATCTTTTATTTTCTTGTTTCTACTGTCCAGCAAACCCAGTTTATTGATTAATATGAAATCAAAGTATTTGGTTCTCAATAACTTCCCAAGGCATTGAATGCCTGGAGTTTCTATATGATAAGCTGTATTCAATAAGCGCAAATCTCCTAAAAGGCAGACACCAAATTCTGGCACTGCAGCCTCTCATTAAGCTGGTGTGAATTGTTCCAATAACATTAACACAGGGAGCCTTGGAGAGTGGTAACATCGGGCAGAGTGGCTGAGTGGGACTCTTCAGAGAGTGAACTGATGGCAGACTCATAAACACATTTAAATCAATCAGTTCTAATTCCCATGCATCAGGAAGCCAAAGTGACTATGGACAATTTAAATCAGCTGATTTCAATATACATGGACTGCTGCTGATAAATGGTTCCCTGAGGAAATGTTACTTATGCCTGGACACTGAAAGGTTGTGCAATATTCTTTGTATTTACACACTGTGATCAAATCTTTAACAAATGTGCTTGGTAGTGAATTACTAACACATATAAAGAAATTGTTCAAGTACTGTATTCTTTGCTCAATGAACTACAGAAAACTCCGGATTGGAATATAGGGCTGGATTCTGCAGAATGGGAATAGTGACAGGGGGCCAGGAGAATCGGGTGGGAGTACTTGCATCGGATTCCCAATGTTGGGAAAACTGTCCTCAATTAAGTTGGGGTGGGAAGGGTGCGAAGCAGGAATCCCGCCCCACCAGTGCCTGGAAAACAATTAGGTTCATTAATGAGCCACTTAAAGCCAATTATTTCTAAGCCCACCGGAATTTAGTGGTGGCTCAGGGATTCTCCCAAACTTGCAAAGCTGTCCAGAGCCTCCTGAAGGCCCGCCCAGCAAACCCTGTTGAGTTTGCCTCAGGCCTCGTAGGGGGAGGTCCCTCATTCGTAGGTACTTTGTGCTTGATCGAGGAACCTGACATCAAGGCCCCGTCCTTGCTTCCAACATCCCTCCTCCACCCTACCCACCCTTGCAGGTGGGGCTGTCCCGAGTTGCTGGAACAAAATTCAGCCCATGGGATTAGTGTGCTGGGATACAAAAGATATTGACCAGCATTTGTTCAAATGGAGCAGCTATGCGCTCTTAGCTCATTTGTGACACTCGCTGAAAGGAAGTCCCAGGAAGGCCAAGCTTCCAAATGCCAGTTTTCCATGAGCAAGTGTACAGCAATTAAAATAATATTTCCTATCAGAATAAGGAGCTTTTAAACAAAATAACATTACGAGGAGGGTCTGAAAATGGAGGATTGTTTCGCTGTGCAAAAATAGCTTTACTTCGAGCTGTAGAAATGGCTCCATCGTGAGTTGCCTGAACAATGACAAGTTAAGGGTGATGTTAAATCCTATCAGGCATGCATCAGTTTAACATTCTCACCCCTTCAATTAGATGTCTCAGATGTACATGAAGTAATCCTCCCAAAAGATTAACAAATGCAATGTAAACATATGGGCCTATATTATTTTAGTAGTACAAAATACTGGGTCATGGGATGGGGGTATGTTGAAAACATTACTCTACCATGACTACATCAATCCCCAAAACTTAATGTAGCAATCAATCACTGAAAATTGCTGTCCTTTGCCACTTAAACAAAATGCACTGCTCACAAAAAGTCTTTAAATGGCACCGAAGTAAATTACCCTGTCCGATCATCGTCTGCCTTTATGCAACTTGCATTCCTTTTAGATATATTTGACTGTTTTATTACATCCTAATATAGTTAAGAAGGGCCCACACCTTAGAAGAATATACAAATTATCACACACAAAAATATATTCACACAATTAGAAGTTTTGTTTACTGTCTTACACCATCTTATGGTGTGTTCAGTGTACTTTAATGTTGTGCGTTACAACTTAGTGATTGGCTTAAATAACCAGACAGAGATCAAAAGATATTCAATTAGAAATAAATAATCTCTATTAAACCACACAATCAAATTGCATAATTTGTTTCCAAGCATAGTAATCTGGAAGCTGTGATGCTGATAACAGAAGAGGAATAAGATTGGCTGCATTCATCTTCAAGGCAGCGTGTGACCAAGCACAGCACCACAGAGTTTAAGCAAAATTTTGGTCAATGGAAAAATGCTGCAGTGACTGGAATCACACAATAAGATGATTGTCGGAGACCAATTATCACAGGCCCAGGGCATCACTGCAGGCATTGCTCAAAGGTGTGTTCTCAGCACCATCATTGTCAGTTGCTCCATCATCATAAAGTCGTTTGCTGATTATTCTAGTTTTCAAGTCCATTTGCTGGTAATGGTGCAGCTATGTCTGCAT
Organism: Carcharodon carcharias; assembly: GCF_017639515.1. Classification (NCBI taxonomy): domain Eukaryota; kingdom Metazoa; phylum Chordata; class Chondrichthyes; order Lamniformes; family Lamnidae; genus Carcharodon; species Carcharodon carcharias. The sequence continues at coordinate 28,645,040 of NC_054479.1, forward strand.
AAGGCTCATGCTCTCATCGGGACCTGGAAAAATTTATTAATTTTGCTTCCAATCTTCACCCCTCCAACATTTTCACGTGGTCCATCTCTGACACTTCCCTTCCCTTCCTTGACCTCGCTGTCTCAATCTCTGGTGATAGACTGTCCACCAATATCAATTACAAGTCTACCAACTCCCACAGCTACCTCAACTACAGCTCCTCACGCACCGCTTCCTGTAAGGACTCCATCCCATTCTCTCAATTCCTTCGCCTCCGTTGCATCTGTTCTGATGATGCTACCTTCAAAAACAGTTCCTCTGACATGTTCTCCTTCTTCCTTAATGGAGGTTTTCCAGCCACAGTCGTTGACAGGGCCCTCAACCGTGTCCGGCCCATCTCCCGCGCATCCGCCCTCACAACTTCTCCTCCCTCCCAGAAACATGACAGGGTCCCCCTTGTCCTCACTTATCACCCCACCAGCCTCCACATTCAAAGGATCATCCTCCGCCATTTCCGCTAACTCCAGCATGATGCCACCACCAAACACATCTTCCCTTCACCCCACCTGGCGGCATTCCGTAGGGATCGTTCCCTCCGTGACACCCTGGTCCACTCCTCCATCACCCCCTACTCCTCAACCCCTATCTACAGCACCTCCCCATGCCTACGCAAAATATGCAACACCTGCCCCTTCACTTCCTCTCTCCTCACTGTCCAAGGGCCCAAACACTCCTTTCAAGTGAAGCAGCATTTCACTTGCATTTCCTCCAACACAGTCTACTGCATTCGTTGCTCCCAATGCGGTCTCCTCTACATTGGAGAGACCAAACGCAGACTGGGCGATCGCTTTGCAGAACACCTTCAGTCTGTTCGCAAAAATGACCCAGACCTCCCTGTCACTTGCCATTTCAACACTCCAACCTGCTCTCTTGCCCACATGTCTGTCCTTGGCTTGCTGCATTGTTCCAGTAAAGCTCAATACAAACTGGAGGAACAGCACCTCATCTTCCGACTAGGCACTATACAGCCTTCCGGACTGAATATTGAATTCAACAACTTTAGATCTTGAACTCCCTCCTCCATCCCCACCCGCTTTCCGTTTCTTCCCCTTCCCTTTTGTTTTTTCCAATAATTTATATAGATTTTTCTTTTCCCACCTATTTCCATTATTTTTAAATCTATACCTTTTATGCCCTTTTAGTCTTATTTCACCCCACCCCCACTAGAGCTATCTGTACCTTGCGTGTCCTGCTATCCATTCTTAATTAGCATATTCTTTTAGATAATATCACCACCTTCAACGCCTCTTTGTTCTTTTGTCTGTGACATCTTTTGATTATCTGCTCCTATCACTGCTTGCTTGTCCCTACAACCACCACCCCTCCCAACTTCTCTCCCCCCACCCCCACACCTTAAACCAGCTTATATTTCACCCCTCTCCTATTTTTACTTAGTTCTGCTGAAGGGTCATGAGGACTCGAAATGTCAACTTTGTTCTTCTCCGCCGATGCTGCCAGACCTGCTGAATTTTTCCAGGTATTTCTGTTTTTGTTTTGGATTTCCAGCATCCGCAGTTTTTTTGTTTTTAGCTCTGAATAGCCTTGGTCTGACCAGTGTTAGTTAATGATGATCTTGAACCCGGCCAGTTTCACTGGACCTTCAATGGCATCACCATTGCCAAATCCCTCACAACCAATGCCTTGGGGGTCGCAATTGAACAGACCTTGGATTAGCCATATCAACAATATGCTGCCATGACAGTGTGGCATTCCGCAACAAAGCGCTCAACTCTTGACCCCTCAAAGCCTGTCCAACATTTGTAAGGCTCAAGAAAGGAGTGTGATCGACTACTCACCATTTGCCCAGATGGGTATAGCTGCAACAAAACTCAAAACCACGCCACCATTCAGAATAGAGCAGTTTGCTTGATTGGTTCTCTCGCCAACAGCCTCACCCCGCTGGCTGGAGAGCCAGTAAGAGCCTCACATCGCCTCCTTTGGGAGACGGACCCTGTATTAAGTGCCAATCAGGCAGTTAAGTGGCCAACGGCGGGTTTTCCCTGGGATCAAGGTCCCGGGCGGGGGGAAATGAAAAAAATTCGACCCCACTGATAACTGGCAGCCACCAGAGGCCCAGAATCAGTGCGGGACCTTAGCCACAGGTGAGTGAGGGAGGAATAGGGATCGCAGGTAGGTGGTCCCTGGCTTGGGAAGGGCAGTGGGGGGCAATGTCAGAAGAAAAGGCAGGAGATGGCTTTCATCGGCTCCACTCCCTTCCTGATGCTGAGCCCCTCAATTCAGGCACTGAGCACCTGACAAAAAGGGACCTCCCTGGGAGTCCACCAACAAGCCCGACGGGTATTGCTTTTTGAGCTTCCCACACAGCGAGTCCACTGCCTACAGCTGGTTGAATACCAGCAGCTGTGGGATGAGGCCCTCAAGTGGGCATCAATTGTCCAATTAAGGATCTCAGCTGGCGATGGGATGGGGTAAAGGCTGTCTATGAGCCTTCCTGCCCCACACAATCAGCACACAGGCAGGAAGACGACAGGATCCCCACCCAGCACTCTCCTGCACCATTACATACCACCCACCCCTAATCTCCAAACCTGCCTTGGAAAAGGGAATTAAATACCACCCAATATCCTTCCCCATCTCTATTGGTACACTGTAACTGCAATATGTAGAATCTACCGGATCCACTGCAACACTTTTACATTCATTTTGAAGGAGAAACAAGTGTATCCAAGACGAGTATTTTAAGCTTAAATAAGGACAATTATGAGGGCATGAAAGCAGAGCTAGCTAAAGTGAACTGGCAAATGAGGTTGAGGAATATGTCAATAGAAGTTCAGTGGCAGACATTTAAAGGGATATTTCGGAATAAATAGAATGGCCTGAATTTTCCCATTGGCGATTTGGGGGCGGGCCCTGCTCGCCGATGGGAAAATGATGCGGGATGATGTCGGGAGTAATCCCCGCTGTCATCCCGGTCCATTTAAATCTTCAGGAAGGCGGGCGGACTGTGAAATCAGCTGTCCGCCCACCGACCTGTCAATGGCCAATTGAGGCCATTGACAGGGTAATTAAGATAATTAAAGGACCTTCCCGTCCAACCTTAAGGCTGGCGGGCAGGCCAGGAGCCCCAGCGGGCTTCTGATAATACATGAAACCTCATCCACTGGTGGGAAGAGGTTTCATGTCCAATTTTAAAAACTTTAATGAAGTTTCTGTGCTTCTTATTAACATGTCTCATCTTGTGTGACATCGTCACATGATGGGGACATGTTAACAATTTTTTTAATTTTCTATTTTTAAACTTTTTTAGAATGTCACTAATCTCCCTGAGACAGCAATTAGTCTCAGGGAGCAGTGCGCTCTTTCGCATGCATGCGTGAAAGAGCGCACTTTGACAGATGGGGAATCCCTCCCACCCCCCCACACAGGAAGCGCCGTCGGGCAGGCCACTGGGTGGGCCTTAATCGGCCCACCCACTCAAAATGGCGGCAGGCCCCATTTCGGCGGCGGGGGTTGGCTGCCCACCTGCCGCTGAGTCAGTGGAGCCCGCTCGCCCATCAAGGGCTAAATTCTGCCCAATATCTAAATTCCAATGAGAGAAAAATTCCAAGGAGAGGGCCCACCATCTATGGTTAACTAACAAGTTAAAGACAGTATCAAACTTAAAGATAAAGCATATAATAAAGCAAAGCCAGGTCAGAAGATTGGAAAGAATATAAAGAAAAGCAAAGAATGACAAAAAGATTAGTAAGGCGGGAAAAATTAGTGTATGAGAGAAAGATAGCTAGTAATATAAAGACAGATAGTAAGAGTTTCCATCGATACTTAAATAACAAAGCAAGCATTGGTCCTATCAAGAGTGCGTCAGGGGAATTGATAATGGAAAATAGGGAGATGGCAGACGAATTAAACAGGTATTTTACTTCGGTCTTCACTATAGAGGATACAAGTAACATCCGGAAATAGCTGTAAATCAGGAAATGGAACAGAAAGAGAAACTCAGAAAAATTACAATCACCAGGGAAGTGGTATTGAACAAATTGCTGGGCTGCGGGCTGACAAATCCCCAGGTCCAGATGGGCTTCAACCTAAGATCTTGAAAGAAGTAGCTAGTGAGATAGTTGATGCACTGGTTTTAATTTTCCAAAATTCCCTGGATTCTGGGAAGGTTCCATTAGATTGGAAGATAGCAAATATAACTCCTTTATTCAAAAAGGGAGACAGAAAGCAGGAAACTATAGGCCAGTTAGCTTAACACCTGTCATAGGGAAAATGTTAGAAGCTATTATTAAAGATATAATAGCAGGGTACTTAGAAAAAATCAAGGCAATCTGGCAGAGTCAACATGGTTTTGTAAAAGGGAAATAACGTTTAACCAATTTATTGAAGCTCTATGAAGGAGTTACATGTGCTATGGATGAAGAGGAACCTTATAAGTTTTTCAATGATTCGACCTATATTATGTGATAATACATTATGTACAATAAAGCGGTTTAATTTGTGACTCACCCACGGGCACCATCATGGAAAATTCACCATGTTACATAATATGTTGTGCTTAACAGATAGCAACACTCCAATTATTGGAAAACAACTTATTCTCCAACTAATGGTGAGAAATGCCTAAGATAATCCTCAATGACTTATTTAGAATATTGCCAATTTTATGGTTTCAATCAACTACAGATTTGCAGGCAAGTACTTGGACCCTTGGAATGTCCCTCTATAGTGTATTTCTCATAAGGGATCAAAACGCATGGGAAATTCAAAAATATTATGGCATGGCTTCCCATGGTTCAGTCAATTAAATACCCGTATCACATAGAGCTGGAGGCTCCCAAGTTTTAGCCCTGAACTCTGCTCCATCAGCTGATCTCATCAGAGAGTGGCAGAATAGTACATATGATCTCAGCACCCTTACATTCAGGGGAAAAAGAATCAATCGAGTTCTTATTCCTGATCACCATCCAGAAATCCCAGCTGGAAGTGCGTATGTGTGGAGGTCGAGAGAGATCAGGATTGACCTTAGCTGTGATGACTCCACACATAAAAAAATGGTCATTTGGATGAGATGCTGCCTTTTGAACCGCAACAGAGCGTCACTGCCTTTAGGAGAAAAAGTGGAAAAAAAGAGGAGGGAGAAAGAAAAGATATGGCATGACTATTGTTAGTTGTTTCACAAAATTTAGGGCTTGACTTCACAATTCAATTTTAACAAGCATTATGCAGGAGCTTTCAATTTCAAAATCTAAAATGATAAACTTATCAGTGCACATTACAGTATGAAGGAACAATATTCATCCTTCGAGCAAATTTAAAGAGAAAAGAAAGACTAGCATTTATGCCCTACCTTTCATGACCTCAGCACATCCCAAAGCACTTTTGCAGGTAAGTACTGCTGAAGTGTAGTGATTGTAGCAGTAGTTCAATGTTGACTACAAACAGGAACCCCAAATGATTTTTGTTGCCTCTAGCCTAGAAGCACCAAGACCAATTGCAGTGATCCCAACAACCTCTCAGCTAAAATCAACCAATTCAATAGAAAGAGCAAACCTAGAATTCTGTACAGTTCAATGCAATACTACATAAAGCAGTTACTCACTAAGGTTTCAAAAGACCTAATTTTTATTTCTTGATAATAGTAACTGTAGTAACTGAAGTGATGAGGATAGTGGGTGAGAAATTAGATCTTGTTGCACCCATTTTACACCTGTCTTAAAGCAGATACAACAAGATCCAATTTTGGGGATGAATTCCTGCAGTGCAAGTACACCTGTAAGTAACAAGCCCTCTATTTTTTTTTGTAATGTGTGGCTGATTTGTGTTTGTACCTTTGAAATCTTCTGTGCCACCATGCATGCACAGTAAGTTAAAAGCGGCCAACTTGCACACAGCCTTCACAGCTTAGAGAGAGCATTGCCTGGAAAATGTCCAATGTTGTGTTGGATCGGGCCATTTTCCTGGCATCACTAGCGGTTGTCTAAAATAGGCATTAGGCCCCTTGCTTATGTTCATGGAGGCCTAATGATGTTCCAGGACCTCTCCTCAAAACAGAGAAAGTGGACTGCTTAGGTTTTTCTGGCGTGGATGTACCCTAGTGTCAGCCACCCCCAGAAAAGATACGCTTTTTTCTAAAAGTTTGACTGGAGTCAAGAAGACAAAGGATGTTCCTCCTGGCACTCCCAAGGACTGCAGCAGACCCATCTTTGGTCTCCATCCTTCACCCTAACTTTGTTGCAACTGTCTGACTGAGAATGAACTTTCCACATGAGGGACCTCTGTTCATGAGGATGTACGTTAGCAAACAAGCTGTTCAATGCATTCAACCATTTGATCATTTTGTCAGCAGCATTTCCCACAACAAGTTTTTTTGTGTCATAACGTATAACAAAGCACAGTCAGGACAGGCCATTGTTCAGTCTATCATGCTTCACTTCTATCATGTAAAAGCACTTCAACATTTATTTTTATTAACTTGGGTCCACTATATCAATTATTTACAGAAATCTGAAGCCAACTGTCATCCCCATGTCAAACAGAAGCTTACGTGAATATATCTTGCAGTCTCATGCTACCCACAGATAGTTGGACAAGCTTGTCCACGAGCATTCCTACCACAGATGAAATCAATTTAACTTATATACATTCCTGCCTAAAGATCAATGCAAAACGTGGTACTTCAACAAACACAACATGGCATTGCTGGACATTTGCCACAGCACAGCAGCCTAACTAGTCTGGCAGTGCAGATATTAAAAACATCAGCGTTTCCATTAAATTATTAAGTCCAATCTTTTAGGTGGAGTTATTTTTTAGCAGCACATTTTACTACTTCTGCTGTTAAATAAAAATAAACAAAGGAATAATAAAATCCAGCTAAGCTTTGAAGATCATTTTTATTGGAAACAAAAGTCACAAGTCACATCCTTTGCCAAGAAGTCACAAAAAAAGTTAATCTGCTCGGAAGCATCCAAGAGTCACAAGCTTGCCAAAGAATGCAATCCTTATCCCAAGTGAGCCATCTTTTTTTATAAGGAAGTGTGCCACCAGCTCACATTTATTACAAGCACATGCTGCAACTCCAGCTCATAACATTGTCACTGGCTTGGTTCACAGCACATCATGCTGGACTGCTCTGTTGCTCAGCCCAAGTGTGTTCTTTTCCTATTATTATTGCACAGAACTTCGTAAGCAAAAAAAAAAGAGAAATATGCCGTTCAGTAACCTGAACATTTGATATATTTTAAACAAAATACACGCTAACATTCAGAGAGAATAAAGATCAGCTCGTTGAATAACTTAGGAGTTGGAACTTCATTAATTTAATACAAAGGCTTCTTATCATTACTAAAGAGGCAATGGTTCTAGATTCTATTTGTTCAATGTCTTAAAGTACATGCTGAAAATATTTGTCTTCATAAAACTGAAGATGTGCTGACAAATGTTCCATATACAGCTTCTTAGTCTTGGCTCAGTGGCAGTACGAAAGAGTCAAGAAGGCTCAGGGTTCCAGTTCGACTCCAGAGATTGAGCACACTAGGCAAACACGGCCGTACAGCTCTGAGGCACATCTGCCCTCTTAGGTGGATATCAAAGACTCTATGACACAATTCAAAGGAAGAGCGGGGGGGGTTCTGAGCAGATGTCCTGGCAAATAGTTATCTCTCTATCAACATCATTAAAACTGGTTAATTGGTCATTATCACATTGCTGTAGGCAAATTGGTTGCTCCACTTATCTACTTAATAACATTGTTTTTGAAATGTAGCCAGTTAGTAACTATAAAGCACTTTGCAGGTTTGGCCTAAATAGCCAAGTGGTTATGGTACTGGGTTTGTAACCCCACGATCAAGAGTTCAAATCTCACAATGGCAAACTATGAAACAATGTAACTTCATCTGAAACAGATGGAAACAGGTTTACTCAAAAGAGTATCAAGAGTTCAAACCTCACAATGGCAAACTATGAAACAATGTAACTTCATCTGAAACAGATGGAAACATGTTTGTACTCGAAAGAGTTACAAAGGGAATCAGCCCTGGGAACAATATTTGGTCCGGGACATCATCCACCATTCCCAGAGGGCTGGTCTGTCAAGCGCCTTCCTGTCTCTCGATCAGGAGAAGGCGATCGACAGGGTGGATCACGAATACTTACTCGGAACTCTCCGAGCTTTCGGGTTCGGGATGCATTTTGTCACCCGGATCCGACTTCTGTACACCGCCGCGGAGTGTCTAGTGAAGGTTAACGGGTCCCTGACAGCGCCCCTTCGCTTTGGGAGAGGGGTACTTCAGGGCTGCCCCCTGTCTGGCCAGTTGTATTCTATTTGCGTGGAGCCTTTCCTGCGCCTCTTGCGGAGGAGGTTGTCGGGATTGGTTCTGCGCGGGCCGGGCATCGGGGTGGTCCTTTCGGCTTACGCCGATGACGTGCTCCTTATGTTTGGTGACCCGGCTGACCTGCGGAGGATGCGCGAGTGCCAGGAGGTCTACTCTGCTGCTTCTTCTGCCAGGATCAACTGGGGTAAATGTTCTGGACTCCTGGTCGGTCAGTGGCAGATGGATCCCCTACCCGAGGAGCTCAGGCCTTTCACCTGGAGCAGGACCAGCCTCCTCTACCTGGGGGTCCATCTCTGCCCCGCTGAGGAATCCTGGCCGGCAAACTGGCAGGAACTGGAGACGAAAGTCACCGCTCGCCTGCGGCGCTGGACAGGACTGCTCTGAGTGCTATCTTACCGAGGTCGAGTTCTGGTCATAAACCAGCTGATCGCCGCCATGTTGTGGTATCGGCTGGTCACTTTGACCCCTCCCCCGGACTTTGTCACAAGAATCCAGAGATTGTTAGTCGACTTCTTCTGGGACAAACGATTGCACTGGGTCGCTGCCGAGGTTCTGAGTCTCCCGCTTAGGGAGGGTGGTCAGGCGCTAGTGTGCCTACGCACACAGGTGGTGACTTTCCGCCTTCAGACCCTGCAGCGATACCTCTACGTCGAGCCTCCTCCTAGATGGTGTGCCGTGACGACGTATTTCTTCCGTCAGGTGCACGGCCTGAATTATGACGTGCAGCTCCTGTTTATAGAACGGCTGGGCCTCGGTGGCTCCTTGCAGGCGTTGCCCGTCTTTTACCAGGACCTGATCAAAGTCTGGAAAGTGGTCGCCTCACGACGCAGCTCTCCCCCGTCAGGAGTAGCGGCTATCGTCAGAGAGCCGCTGCTCAGGAATCCGCCCCTCCGTCCTTTTCAGTGGTTGGCGGAGAGGAGGGCTGTGGCCGCAGGGGTGACCAGGATCGGGGACGTGCTGGGTGGCGGAGGACTGGGCTGGATGCTCCCGCAGGAGTTGGCGCGACGCGTGTCTGTGAGTGTCCAGGTCGCAGCCGATGCCATCCAAGACCTGAGAACGGTCGTGCTCGGACCCGACGTTATTTTGGGTCTTGAGGTGGCCCAGGTGCGCGGTGGTCTTCCGTCTGAACATTCCCCTGTTCAGACAGAATTCCACATTGGCCCCAAGCCCCGAACCCTCCCTCGGGTGCTGGTGCCCCGCAATATGAGCCGCCTCGGGGACATGCCCTCTGTGCCTTTTGGCACGGCAAAGAGGGGCTTTTTGTACTGACTGCTGCTGCACACCTTCCATTTTCTCGCCCTTGTCCGTCGACCGGACACGCCCTGGCGTGCCTTGTTGCCATCCGGCGGCGGAGGCCCCTGATGGGAGGCCCTCTACGGAGGTGTCCTCCCCCTTTCTATCGGGAACCTGGGTTGGAGGGTGTTGCATGCAGCAGTCCCTTATAATAAGAGGATGCATAGGTTCACGGACTCTCAGGACACGTGCCCTTTTTGCGATCTTGTGGAGTCCGTGGACCATGTATACATAGGGTGTTGTAGGCTGCACTCCCTTTTTAGTTATTTGAAAAACCTTTTATTGATGTTTTGTTTGCACTTCAGCCCCACGCTCCTGATCTATGGGCACCCGGTGCGGAAGGGGGTCGGGAAGGAGGAGGACCTCCTCGTGAACCTGCTCCTGGGCCTGGCCAAGTTGGCCATTAACAGGTCCAGGCAGCGGGCAATTGACGGGGGAGTCCCGCCCGATTGTTTGTCCCTCTTCCGTGGCTACGTTCGCTGCTGGATGTCCCTGGAGAAGGAGCACGCGGTGTCTGCTGGCACTCTCGAGGCCTTCTGTGCTCGGTGGGCACCGCGGGGACTGGGGTGTTTTGTTGAACCCTTTAATCACATTTTGATTTAAAGTTTGTAAGTTTCCTTTAAACTTTGTTCTTGGTTTTACAGCTGACCTGAATTAGGGGCTGTGCCTGATTTATCCCAATTTTGTTGATTTGGTTTTCATTTAAAAGATTATCAAGAGTTCAAACCTCACAATGGCAAACTATGAAACAATGTAACTTCATCTGAAACAGATGGAAACGTGTTTGTACTCAAAAGAGTTACAAGTAATGCTGGGTGAATTTGGAAGAATTCATTGAAAGAAATGGGATAAATCACTTTGCGACATCCTGAGGTTGTGAAAGGCATTAATTAAATGCAAGTCTTTTCTTTATTTCTTCCTTTAAATTAATAAGATGAAATAAATATCTACAATGTTGCTCGCTAACAGCTTTTCATTCAAACCATTCCCTACTCTCCATTCCTGTCCTGATGGTAACTTACATTGGGCCATGAATCTATGGGCACCTTGCACACAGGACAGCACATCTAAAGCTGATCCTGTTCTCAACTGACATCCATACACATGGGGCAGAATTTTCAGGTCGGCGTGTGGGGGCAGGCCCGACATGCTGACGCATAAAATGATGCACGATGATGTGGGGCGTATGTCCTGACATCACCACGCACCATTGGGATATTTCGGTAGGCAGGTGTGCTATGAGTTCCGAGGCGCGCCCGCCATTAATTAACGGGCCAGTTAAGGCCCTTGAGGCAGCAATTGAAAACAATTTTTTGCAGCCCGTGCGATTTTCACTGCATTGCCAGGCGCAACAGGCAGGCGGGTAGGCCACATTTTTAAAAACCTTATCCACGGGTGGGATAAGAGGGGTGAGTGGGCTCAATAATGAGAGTATGCTACTTGCTTCCATCACATTTGCCACTCACACTCTAAGACCTTCCAAACCCATGAACACTACCACCTAGCAGGATAAGGCCTGCAAAGGCCACATCCCGTGAATGAATGAATACAAAAACAAAATTCTGACTTGGGGAGGGGCAACCTAAATGCTGTGCTAAGTGGCCAATGCCAACACGGTACTCACCCTTTCCCAATTGCAAGAGGTCATTAAACCACTTGTGACACATCACCCAGGTGCATCTCACCACATCTTTGGAGCTGACCCTTTCTGCCACCTCCTCCCAGGCACGTCTTTTTATGTGGGGGGGGGTCTCCACCTCCATTCCTTGGCACCAGGATCTCACGGTGTGTTGCCGCCTCCTTGAGGAGGGCAGCGAGGCACTCATCCGAGAACCTCGGCGCCAACTGCCCCACCAACCTGCCCTCCCGCCTGGCCTGCTCTCTAAGGAAGCTATCCGTCATCCTCCTGTCCAACATCAGTGCCAGCCTTAGCACGGCTGCCTGCGCCGTTTTTGAATGAGCTGCTGGATTGCCATGGGACCCGGCGGTCATTGGCCTGTCGCCGCCATTGCCCGCCCCTTCCTGCTGATTGTGGGAGCCGCGATTTACGTGGGGCGGGCCTTAATTGGCCCTCCTGCGTAAAATGGCGGCGTGGCCTTCAATGGTCTGCTCGCATCCCCTCCTGCCCACCCTGCCTGTCATAGGGGTCATGAACTTTCCAGTATGCATCATTTAATAATGATCAGGGTTGGTTTGCGGGTGGGGAGGGAGGGGGGGAGGGGAATGTTGGTGGTGAAGGGGGCAACCCAGGCTGTTGTTAACCACTCCCCTCATTTTGATAGGCTGTGCCAATTTTGCATCTTTACCACAAGTTAGCTGTGGTCCAACCTATTCTATGTACAAACGTTTAGGGGTCTTCGGCAAAAATAAAATTTGGCATCACATAATTTGCAAACTAGCCAAGTAGCATTTTAACCACTGACTCTCATTATCAGCTCTGTCTCCAGTCTCTGTAGCATGTACTTTTGTGTGTCAATCCAGACTATTGATATGAAGGTATCCAACTGTGAAAATTGTTGCTTTCTGGCTCAATATTACATAGATGTCCATTTCATAACTCAGTCCATTTGGGATTGATCCTATTGGCAGCTTCCTTGAGGTTCTATTTCACTCTGTCTGATTAAGACAATGCAGAACTCTGCAAGTTAACAGTTTAAAACAACACATCACCACCATAGGCATATCCCTTCAAAGTGCAGCGAGTCCTGCAGACAGGAAGAACATCAATGGATTCCTAATCCTATCATAGGTAGAATGATGGGAGTAGAATCATACTGAACCAGAGAATTAGACCCAATTTTAACCCTTTCTGATTGATGATAATGGAGTGTGCAAGGGGTTAAAACCACAACAACTCACTGTTTTTGTGCCATGTGTTGTGTCAAGAGACACATTTTGGACAGCCTTCCACACCCTTCACCCACCCCGGCAGGCAAGGGCCTCACTGAGATGCAAAATTCAGGGTATAATGATGTTATTTAGATCTAGAGGTTAGGTTTACTTTGTGTCACATGTTCTGTGCCAGCCTTGCCAGGGCCACAAGGTGCTAAGAATCAGCAGGCACAGAAGAGAGCTGAGTAGGCAAGCGACTATTATCTTATTTTAAGGTTTTCTTGTGGGCCAAGAGTGTTTTGCAATGAAATATTTTCTGCCTCAGGTTCTCCTCCACTCTGCCACAACTCTTTGTGATTGCTCAGGAATGTTCAATTGTCAGAGATTGTATGAAACACGCGTATTCCTGAGGAATGAGGAATGAATGTACCTAATCTGAAATCAGGATTCACACACCATCTATTCATATAACCCTTTTGTTTGGAAACTGACAACTTGTTATCTTAATTGCCACGGAGTGTACTACTGACTGAAAACCATGCGTGCAGCTTATCAGTCAACAAACTAACTGTCTAGACAGTTGCATGTAATGTTTCTACTGTTCCTTGTGCTCAAATCACTTCTCCCCATCTCTGTAATCTTCTCTAAATCTACAGTTCTCTGAGACTTCTGTGCTCCTTCAACTCAGGCCTCTTGCACAGGCCCCATTTCCTTTACCCCACCACCGGCAGTAGTGCCATCAGCCATCTAGACCCCAAGTTCTGGAATACCCTCTCTCAACCTCTCTGCCTCTCCACATCTCTCTCCTCCTTTAAGATCCTTCTTAAAACTTACCTCCTCAACCAAACTTTAGGTCATCTATCCTGAAGTCTCCTTCTTTGGCTCAGTGTCAAATTTTGTCTGATTATGCTCTGTCTAAGTGCCATGGGATGTTTAACTACGTGAAAGGCACTATGGAAAATGCAAGTTGTTGGTGTTAGGGCAGGTAGCTGCTTCTTCACTGGCACACTAAGGAGGGTCTATCAGACTAATTCATCAAAATGTATCAATGAATGAGCTGTGATTCCCATTTCATTTCCACTTCAACAAAATTTCAGATAGAGCCTCAAAAGCCAAAAAGAAACAGAAACTGCTGGCGGGCTTGATCTCTTGACAAAATATCTGTATATTTTCTCTCATTTGAAAACAGCACAAGAGAAATGGTGGCGATTTCAAGATAATAAATGACATCCAAAAGATATCAAATGGTGATATTGTAATTTCTGCAAAAAGCGTTACTGTTTGTCCTACAACTGCACAATCTACTACGAAAACAGAACAAAATTAAAACCCTTCCTGTACACCAGCCAACAGGATCCATTGCTTTGGGAAGACCAACAGATTTTGTATTTCCTGCCAAATTCTTCTGCTCGTTTCTTTGTGCTTTACATTCTGTTCCTCAAGAAGAAACCTTCAGCCATCTATGTTCATAAAAATAGCTTTTCATTAAACTATGGCAAGATTATATTTAATCAAAAGGGAAGCTCTATTTCAAAGCTATGATAAAAATGAACTGGTGAGCCAGTAGGTTGATTATTAAAACTGCACACAACTGAAGAGTAGAATTTGGAAATCTCCTGCAGCCAAGTTTCCAATCCTGGCTGACTTGTCAAGAAAAGGTGCAGAGCAGGTACCAAGTACTTGTGTTCAAGAAAGAAGCAAAATTAGTGGAGAAATCACCCTTGAAAATTGTACAGTAGTTCATAGGTGCAGGGTACAACTGGCAAAAGCCTGGCTACAGGTTGTTTCTTTGCTCAGTGCCTGGTACCAAAGGAGGAAAATCCTTTCAAAATAAATAATAAAGAGGGAATGAACAACTGAAAATGCAACAGACAGTAGAATTTACTTAAATAGTCGCCTGCATTTCTGTTATTAATTGTAAGTACAGCAGTTCTAGTTACAAATATTGAAAAGATTAAAACTGAATTACAAACAGAAACTAGTTTAAAGTACAATAAACAACGATGAGAACGACAGGGTCCCTATAAAAATTCTGTAAGTGTAGAAATAGATGGGCAATAAACCAACATTTACAAATAATGTTGCTGCTGATACAAGGAGAAAATTATTGATAAGAGCAAAAGACAGGGAAATACCTGCTTCAGAAAGAGGACGGTGCAAATTTGTCCAGTCCAGTACTGAGGGAGTGCTGCACTGTCAGTAATGTGCTTTTTTGGATGTGACATTAAATTTGAAAGGGGCGGGGGTCGGACGGATTGCTCCCTCCTCTCCCACCCCACTTAAGCAAAGTCAGCGAGGAGCCATGAAGTGCTGCAGGCGGGCTAAACTGGTATAGAGTGGGGCTTCCACCCCTTACTGGAGAGGAAGTCACACCCTCAGAGCTGCTAGCCAATCCGATTAACTGGCAGCTCCATCATTCCCAGCAGCACCAAGAGCGCATTAATGGGCACCGCCGGGACTGCAAGTAGCCCCAAGGAGGCGGCCCTTGGATCCCGGAGCCAGTTAAGTCCAGGGTCTTGGGAAGAAAGGGTTTTACCTCTAAGACAATACTCCCCATTTTGTTAGTCAAAAAGTAGTTTACTGGAAACCTGCCAAATTACAAAAGATTTCTTCTTCTTTGGCAGTCCCTCAGGTTTGAGGATGACTTGCTTCTACTCCAGTTCAATGGGTTTGGAGATGGCTCATAAGTCCAATGCGTGATCCGTAGGCTCTGCCAGATGTGGAGCAGGTGGTGCTTGAAGGGTTTGGAAAGTGAGTTGTTCAGAGGTTTGTGCATTCCCTCTGATGCCTCGACTTTGCCCTGCCTGCTCCTGACGAAGTCTAGACCTGTTTGGTGCCTTCTCAAATGAGCCTTCTCCATTTTGGTCAGTCAACTAGGGTCTCCCATGAGTCTTAAGGTATGCTTCGAGGACATCGCTAAAGCATTTCCATTGTCCTCCTGGCAGCCTCCTGCTATGACCGAGTTTAGAGCAGAGCAATTACTTCGGAGCCTGTTGTCAGGCAGATGAAGGACATTCCCTGACCAGTGGAATGGGTTTTGAGTGATTAGTGCCTCAATGCTGGGCAAGTTGGCTTGGGAGAGGATACTGCTGTTGGACCACCTTTTTTGCCACCAGATTTGGAGGATCTTGCACAGGCACTGCTGGTGGTGCTTCTTCAATGCTTTGAGGTGCCTGCTGTAGAAGTCTCCAAAGCATATAGGAGCGCGAGGATCACTGCTACCCGGTAAACCATGGTCTTGGTCTTAGGATTGAGGTACTGGTTCTCAAATACTCTTTTCCTCAGTTGGCCAAAAGCTGAGCTGCCACACTGGAGGCGATGAAGAAATTTTATAGCCATAGCTGACAAAAAGATTTGCTCTGATGGTGAGGCCCAAAGTAGGGACAAAAGTTCTGCATATGGTCTTCCAAATACCTGGCTGTAGCTTCAATGGCAGAGCAATGGACCTCCCAGAGAATGGTATAAATAGCTGAAAATAGCCATTATTTTCCTAGATGTTACACAGGTCTCCCACCAAAGTTAAAGTGGGAGAAGCCTTGCATAATAAGTTCCAAATGAGGGTAAATTGCTGGGGTTAGCTACATGCTTCCAACTAAATAGCAATTTTGGCCAGTAATTCAGGGTTTCATAGCACAAGTTGGGGTTGTGGTATGAGAAAAGGAAGTAAATAATACTGGTGATGTGCAAAAACGTACATCTCAGAGGGATGACTATTATACTGCAATCTTCATCTTAATAAAGAAAAGTGAATGGAATTGTACCTGGCAGCAAATCAACGGGCCAATTGAATACTGTACTTCCTCCCTATTACACTCATTTCTCATAACTCTGGAAAATCAAACCAGGAACCAAAGCAACACTAACCCTTGGGATTCAGGCTCTGTTAAAACTTTAATTTTTGCAGCTGCCTTGATTTCTATCACACATTTGTTATCCTGTCCATTCCCCCTTTCCTGTGAAGGTAGATTACATAGGGGATATAGGCAGCAACATAAACATAGGGCCCCCTGCAAATTTGTGACACCTTTGTGCTTCCAATGAATGACATTTACAAGTGATATGACTGGCAGGAAAGTTCAACAATAAGGTTAGGGCTGAATTTTCATCCCTTCCGCCTGATGGAAATGGGGCAGTTGCATTCAAAAATGGCAAACAATTAACCCACTGCCTCGTTACTGCATTCACTGTGGCCATGGTGATGGTAATTTGGGGCACACTGCTGGATGGCCACAGCAGCCTCTTTAAAATGAAACCAAGCTCCTGGAATAGCAACAGGACCCCAAATTGTTGTTTTTGGACTAATCTGGCCAGAGCCTACACCATGCAAGCTCCAACCAGCATCAGTACACAACACCAACCGAAGGGGACCCGAAAGGTCTTCCATTTTTGTAAGACAGGGAAGAGCAAGGGAGCTCTGAACTCCAGCCCCAACACCTCCCAAGGATCTCCCTTCTCCAGGTCTTGTTAATGATACTATTGGATTTTCCTGATTCACTCAGTTTGCGGCCACAAACTACTGGCAAAAGATGCAAATGAGGCCCAGCCTCAAATTCAACCCAGCTTCCAGGCCAGACTACCCAGTGCCCAGCCAATGCATTCTGCCAGTTAGGCTCCCGGACCCCACTCTGAGGCAAAAAAAACCCCTTAATTTCAAACTGAATCAGAGTTAATTGCTATATGTTATCAACTTGCGTTACATTTTAACAAACTCAGTAACATACTGAAGATCCAACAGACATCTTAACCACCAGTACCTTCACCTTCTCAATTGAAAAAATGAAGAATCGAGTTTCAACCTACTTGCTGGCCAAAGGAAATAAGAAATGCTAAAGTTCACTATTTCCTTTTGACTGTTATAACTAGCGCGAATAATAGGGTTCATTGTGCAATCTGCATTCCTAGTCGAGTGCCACAGTTGAAGGGAACTACAGCACAGTAACCCCGAATCTTCTATCTGCACTCCTGTTGAGTGTGGTTCTCGCTGGGAGGGAAGGAACAGAGAATTAAATTCTCTCTTTAACTCTCGACTTGGGCCAGGACCCACAGGGAGCATATTGTAGAGAATTAATACATTTGTTCCTAATCTGATCCAAGAGATGCCAAATAGCCGCATGCTGAGCTTTAAAACAAACTCTTCATGTACTTCATAATTGTAGCAATACATTCAGGAAAGTATGCCACACAACAAATATCCGTGGGCCAAACATTTCTGGAGGAATATTCGCAATGACCAGATGGCAACAAATATGATTTCACACCCAACCCCAAAATTGACATCCAGTGTGAAAATAGCAATCGATGGAGGGGGTGGTGGGGTGGCGGTGGTGCGGTGTGGGAGAGCGTGGAAAGTAGAGAAGTTATGTCCAAGAAATTCTTTGGAATAGCGTAAGGATCAATTTGCAGCTTAAGGCATTGGGATCGAATAGGGATACAATGGACTAAAGTGAGTGTCTTTTCCTTCTACAGGGTACAGTCTACCCTGTTGGTTTGGGAATTATGACCGTAATTTTTTTCATTATCACTTGAAATGATGACAATTGTAAAGAAACACAAGAGATGAAAGGAAACTCCCATGATAACAGTTGGATAGTTACTCCAATTTGTACCTTAAACTTCAATCAATTTTTTAAAAAATTATCATTTTGTGAACTAATTAACTGACCTTTAGGAAATAATTCTAACCTCACCCACTCAGAGGGAAACTGTCTGGATTTAGTCCTCAGCAGGCAGATTACAAAACAGGCATCCAACTCGATGAATCGCTTCAATGGGACAGTTTAAAAGTCCCCCCTTCAGTTGCAAGGGATTTTCAGATTAATCGATAAAAAGTTACAAGGTATGAAACAGTGCCAGTGTCAGCTGTGTCTCAGTTGGTAACATTCTTGCCTCTGAGTCTCAAGGTTGTGGGTTCAAATCCATCTGCAGAGACTTGAGCACAAAATCAAGGCTGACGCTTGAGTACAGTACTGAGGGAGTCCTTCAGATGAGGCATCAAACAGGGGTACTATCTTCCCTCTCGGCTGGACCTAAGTGATCCCCTGGCACTATCTCAAATAAGAGCCATGGAGTTACCACCAGCCAATATTTATATTCAATCAACAGCACAAAAATAGATTATATCGTCATTATCGGTTGCCTGTGCGAACTTACTGTGAGCAAATTATCTGCTGCTACAACAGTGGTTACATTTTTAAAAGGATACAATAACCCAAAAAGTGCTTTGGGATGCCCTGAGGTTGTGAAGGGGGCTAGTCTTTGAGTATAAATTAATCAAAATACCATCTTCAGTTGACTTGATCCGCTAGCATAGAAATGAATGTAAAATTAAAGCAGCTCTTTAGGATGGAATGGTATCTTCATGTTCTAGAAATTCAATGCTACCATCTGCCATTGGGAGACTGCAGCAGTCAAATGGAACATCCACACTTTGGGGAGTATTTAATACACACGACGGAGGTCTCACCAGCCAGCTGGAGATCCGGAGACAGCCATGCGCCACCTCCTTTGGGGAAGGTCCACCAACCTGTGTCACTCAGGATTTCCCGCGCCCCCCGAGAGCTGGCAGCCAGTTAGAGACCGGCAGCTGTGCGATGCAGGCAGCACCACTGGGGGAGCGGTGGTAGCTTCTGGTAATACACCCAACAGAGGCCTAGGCCAGGATTTTACTCATGGCGGACAGGCAGGTCGGGAGCGGGTATGGGCGGGTGCGGAGCTGATCGACATCCGTGATCGGCTCCACGGCGCCATTTTACACGGGCGGGCCAATTAAAGCCCGGCCAGTGTGAATCGCGGCTCCTGAGAATATCGGGAAGGGGTGGGTGGCAGCAGGAGGCCAATGACCACCGGATCCAAAGGCGACCCGGCAGCCTTCCAAAGGCTGCCACCGATATCGCACAGGAGGATGTCTGGCAGAGCTCTCGGAGAGCAGGCCAGCCAGGAGGGCAGGTCAGCGGGGCAGTGTGCCCTGAGATTTTTGGATGAGTGCCTCACTGCCCTCCTCGAGGAGGTGGCAGCACACCGCAACATCCGTGTGCCAAGGGATGGGAGGGGAAACTCCCCCACATGACAAAACGTGCCTGGGAGGAGGTGGCAGGAAGGGTCAGCCCCCACAATGTGGTGAGATACACCTGGGTGCAGTGCGCAAGCAGTTTAATGACCTCTTGCGATCGGGAAGGGTGAATACAGTGTTGGCACTGGTCACTCATCATAGCGGTTAGATAGGCACCCCCACTAGCAACCCCCAACTCAGAATTTAGTTTTTGTATTCATTCATTCACAGGATGTGGCCTTCACTGGCTTGGCCAGCATTTATTGCCCATCTCTAGTTGCCCCTGAGAGGATGGTGGTAAGCTGCCTTCTGCATCCGCTGCATGTGGTGCAGGTACACCCACAGTGCTGACTGGGGGTAAGCTCCAGAATTTGGACCTAGGCACAGTAGTGGAATACGGAAACATTTCAAAGTCAGGATGCTGAGTGACTTGGAGGGGAACTTCCAGGTGGCGGTGTAGCCATCTATCTGCTGCCCTTGTCCTTCTAGGTGGTAGTGCTTGTGGGTTTGGGAGGTCTTAGAGTCTGAGTGGCAAATGTGATGGAGGCAGCATCTGGGCAAGGGGGTGAGCCCTGGGTGCCTTAAGTAAGTGTATGGCGTCTCCAGGGTCATGGATCGGATGAGCCCTGCAAGGTTACACACAGGTGGGGGTGGCAAGGCTGTAATGGCAATGCAGGTACTGGGTGGACTAATCAATGCTCCTGCCTCCTTTCAGACGAAGACCGCACACAATAATGCTGAGTGACTGTGGACTGTGGAGGGCAGCCTCACCATCTTATCATCACCAGATACAAGTAGGAGGCTCTCAAGCTGGAGAGGCGCCATGTGCCCAGGTCAACTGGCCGCAGTGAGGTTGGGGTGCCAGTGGGAGGTAAGAGTGCCATGCACGGAGGTCACAATGTCCGTCAATGCAAACATTCCACTGTTGACTGTATATTGATTTCAGCATCCAATATGGGTTGCCCATTGATAATGGAAGGAGGAGCACATCCTGATCCGGGTGCCAAGCATGTACATCAACAATGTAACAACTTCAACTAATCAAATGTCCTTGTTCTTCCTTTCAGTCTCTCCGGAGCTCACTCACACTCAGGAGGCAGAGGGACCGCCACTGACCCCTGAAGACCCAGAAGATATAAATGCACCAGCGTCACACCCTCTCAGCCAGGCAGGCACCAGCGCAGATACCAGCACCTCGGTGGGAATAAGATTGCCGGCTAGTATCTCGGTGCACAGCGGTGAGGGCACTTCACACTCGCTTGAGGTGCAGGTGGAGGCAGAGAGTGCCCAGGGTGCCGGCAGCCAGAGGACTGCTGGGGACCAGGAACATGCTCAGTTGGTGGCTGATGATGGGCCTCTGGAGTTGTCCCTGAGGCAGCAGATGCTGCAAGTCCAGCAGGGTGTGCGGGAGGATCTGGTGGAGATACTGAGGGAATGCGTGCCTTGGTCTCCATGATGGAAGAGTCCATGCGGAGCATGAGCAATGCAATGACCCTCATGGCCAAGCATAACGCCTCCTCCATGGAGAGAGTGGCGACTCCCATGAGAGACTCCTCCAGGACAACAATCAGGGCTTCCTGGTGATGATGCGCTCGGACCTGCAAGCCCTCACACCAGCAATGACCTCAGGCGATCAGTGTCAGTGTGGGAGATGGATTGGGCATCCAGTATCCCACCTAGGTGTCCATCCATCAATGGTGAGCAAGGAGGTCTGAAGTCGCCTCACGTTGGCACACGAGCTGCCTGTTGTCTCTGTGGGCTCCTCTTAGGGCACTCCAGATGAGGGCAGCGGCTCCTCCGCCCCTCTGCCACTGACTGTGGCACCTGATGAGGCTGCGTCAACTGGGGAGATGCCAGCCATGGCACTGGCCACTCTCACCCAGTTGGGGCCAGCACAGGGTCCACAGGCCAGAGGACGTGCACTGAGGTCATCAAGGCCAACAGGACAGCAAAGTGAATAGGCTGTCTCCAATACCAGCGCCAGCAAGGGAGGAGCATCCAGACATAGCACCAGCAAATGTAAACATAAATCACCTTAGGTACACCATGGGCTTATCACTGGTGGTTTTCTTTTGACCCCCATTTCAGTTGTTTTTTAGTAGGTGTGCTGCTCCTTTTAATGGACTTTCATTTCCGTATGCCAGTATGCAATCATTAAATGTTTTGTTTCTTGACAAGCCTCTGGATGCTTCATTATTTCTGCAGGTGAAGAGGAATCCATGATGTTGTGAGTGACTTATTTGTCATTGAGCTTTATTGACAAGGTACAGAGTTAAGTTCCTAACCAGGCAAATGTTTCTCTCAGGTATCGAGTATGGAGACTGCAGCCCTGGCATGTGTTGGAGGTTCATTTTTGGCAGGCTAGCTAAAGGATCGTTGGCAAAGCCTCCCGGGTGTCCCTGCCACCCTGGGGTTGCCCAGGTCAGCGTCTATTCCCTCAGCATTCTCCTGAGTGTGCTCATCCTCAGACTCACTACTGGACTCATCATCTGCAGCCAGAACGTCTGCGTCTACATCTTCTTCCTCCACTGGGTTCCTCCTTTCCAGCGCCAAATTGTGGAGAGCGCAGCATGCAGCCACTATCAGTGACACACGATCTCGGGGGTACTGGAGTGCACCCCTTGAATGGTCCAGGCATTGGAAGCACATCTTGAGAAGACCGATGGCTCTCTCCAGCATAGCCCTTGTGGAGGTATGGCTCCTATTGTAGCGCTGCTCAGCTTCTGTTCTTGGATGGCAGAAGGGCGTCATGAGGCACCTTTAGAGGGGGTTGCCCTTGTCACCCACCAGCCATCCATCCAGCCAGGCTGGAACACTGAAGAGCCTCGGCACCTGGGAGTGTCTGAGGATGTAGACGTCATGGGAGCTGCCAGGTTACCTTGCACAGAATTGCAGAATCTGCATCCTATGGTCACACACTATCTGCACGTTTATGGAATGGAAGCCCTTCCTGTTGACAAAGGCACCTATCACCCTCTGACACCTTGATGGCTATATGTGTGCAGTTGATTGCACCCTGGACGTGGGGGAACCTAGCAATCACTGCAAAGCCTCTGGCTCACTGTGCCTGGCTAGCCTCAACTAAGTGGACCCTCCCTGACCCCAGTGATTCCTGAAAGATCACCGCTAACGCCTCCACTATCCCTTCAGCTATCTCCTTCAGAACTCTGGGGTGTAATCCATCTGGTCCAGGTGATTTATCCACCTTCAGACCTTTCAGTTTTCCTAGCACCTTCTCCTTGGTAATGGCCATCGTACTCACCTCTGCCCCCCGACTCTCTTGAACTTTGGGGATGTTACTCATGTGTTCCACCATGAAGACTGACACAAAGTACCTATTCAGTTCCTCCGCCATTTCTTTGTTCCCCTCCACTACTTCTCCAGCATCATTTTCCAGCGGCAAAATGTCTACTTTTGCCTCTCTCTTACCCTTTATATATCTAAAAAAACCTCTTGTAATCTTCTTTTATATTACTGGCTAGTTTACCCTCATATTTAGTCTTCTCCCTCCTTATTTCTTTTTTAGTTGTCCTCTGTTGGTCTTCGTAGGCTTCCCAATCCCCTGGTTTCCCACTGCCTCCTAGCCTCCTTCCCCTTCTGGCCCTCTCTTCCTCCTCAGAGGAGGTGACTCCAGTGGAGAGCATGACTCCCATTCCCAGGGTAAGGGAAGGCTGCCTGAAACCTGCAAAGCCCTAAGAATTATGTTTCCTCCAGAGTCCTGAACTGAAGCCTGTTTTTTTTTGTCAAAGCATCTCTGAAGAGAATTGAAGTTGTCCTGTTCACACAAGCAAGCAGCAGTAAGTTTAAAAAGTAAAGTACTAACAACTTGCATTAGTGAGCCCGCTCACCCCTCTTATCCCACCCGGGGATGAGGTTTTTAAAAATGTGGCTTATCCGTCTGCCCGTAGCGCCTGGGCGACGCACTGAGAATCGCACGGG
The DNA here is from genome assembly GCF_017639515.1 of Carcharodon carcharias. Taxonomy (NCBI): domain Eukaryota; kingdom Metazoa; phylum Chordata; class Chondrichthyes; order Lamniformes; family Lamnidae; genus Carcharodon; species Carcharodon carcharias. The sequence continues at coordinate 28,668,485 of NC_054479.1, forward strand.
TTGCGAAAAATCGCTGTCAACTGCCTCAAGGGCCTTAACTGGCCTGTTAATTAATGGCAGGCACGTCTCTGATGTCATAGCGCTGCCCTCCAAAATATCGTGATGGCGCGCAATGACATCAGGACATACACCTGATGTCATCACGCGTCATTTTACACGTCAGAATGTCGGGCCCGCCCCCTCACACCAGCGGCAAAATTCTGCCCCCAGAATTGACGAGGAATCCAAGACACAGGCGAGTGAAGGTGGGATGGGGGATCCTGGACTCGGGGTTGCGGAAAAGGGGGGAGGTGGGGGTCGGAAGCAAAGGTAGAGGATGTCTCTCATCAGGCATCCCCCTTCTGATGCTGGGTCCCTCAATCAGGCACTGAATGCCTTTGAACAAGGACCCCCTCCCCCACCCCCCCCATCCCCGACCCTCAAGTAAATTCAACAGCATTTGCTTCTCGGGCTTCAATACCACCGGTGGTGGGGTGTGGCCCTTGAATGAGCATTAATTGCCCACTTAGGGGTCTCAATTGATGGAGCGACGAGAAGGGCATTCATGAACCTTCCTGTCCCGCACTTAATCGGGACAGAAGCAGGAAGGCAGCAGGGTCCCCATCTGGCACCCCAACACCTGATTAAATGCCCACTGCCACCAAACTCCCCTCAGGGAGGACATCAAATTCTACCCATTCTGTGTTGTGTTTGCTTCGCAAAACCTACCATACGTCATACTTATTAAAGTTTACATGGCTTCTTGGGAAATGACTGAAATTTTAGCATGGCTTGTTTTTTAATAGACTAGAGATTTTCAGAGATACAAATTTAATGTTGCATATGTTATTCAAAGCCATCTGTCACATCTCCGTAAGAGACTGTAATTGTATAAGTTTCATACCATTCACGTATGTGCAATCTTGCACTGACCTCTGTGCCAAGAATGTGGAAATGAGCAGGGCAAAAGCACTTAGAAGAGTGCTGTGCCTACTGCAAAGTGGAAGTAAAATGCCTTAGGGGTGTTGGAAAAGGACAGGGGAGGGATTTAAATACATGAGGACAAAAGGAAAGTCAAAGATGGAAAAATGCCATCCAGAAACTCATCCTTCTAGTACCTCAGCGTTCCCAGCTACATCTGAATGCTTCTAATATTTTTGCCTCCACTACTTGCACTATAATCCAGAAATAATGCAAAGAAAATGTACTAGAAATTGGATATTCCCTATTTTATCAGCCAAAAAATTGTCAGTCGCCAATGGCAAGCACACCATGTGATGTGCTATTGAGTTCACATCTGTAGAAGCTTACCCCAGCATGTGCCACTGCTTTCACAGGAGGATAAAGAAACAGGGAGAAAACTGATTGGGGAAGAAGACAGGAACAGCGCTCGACTGGAGATTCCTCACGTCGGGACAGACATATTCTTATTAATATCAACACACCCCACCCCTGGGCAGCTTTATCGAGCTGAGTTTGAATCAGTATCTCAGTGATCCTCTAGATTCTGATCTTTTTGGAGTCAGGGCCTGAATGTTTTTATAACTGATGAATATCAATTATGCCTGCAAATATTGGAAACAGTTTCAGAGGTATTACAATTAACAACAAATTCAGTATCTTAGAATTTATTATAATCAGTTTTTGCAGGCTACTTACATTATTCTACAAACATCTGCTTACCATTTGGATGAGCAAATGTGTGGTTGTCACAACAGCTCTTCCTTGTGGTGTTAGTGACACATTGATAATCACTCAAATATATTCTATATCACTGAATGGTTGTGTGCAGCACATTTCAGTCAATGCTAGCAGAAAGAATTAAGTTATAACATTGGCGGTAGGATGGGTGAAGGGTTATTGAGTTAGGAATTGGTGTGTGTTGCATCCATTTTCTGGACATAAGACAGGAACATTGTGACAAATTTAGCAGCAGGACAGCCCATGTCTAATCTGCACATGCATTCGAGGACACTGCTAAATTCAAGCCCTGTTTTTTCAGGAAGTCTAAAACATGCTTTAGGCTTCTTGCATTTGTTAATATGCCTTTGGGAAATGTATTTCCTATGTCGAGAAGGCCCTGCTCAGGATTCTTCAGTGGATGCTGAAGACCACCCAACTCCCCCACAACCCCCTTGCCACTGCCCACTCCAAGACTGCTCCGGGGTCACCTTCGGGTGACTGATGGTGAGGCAAACGGCCTGACATTTGTCATCTTCAATGCTTGTGGAGGCATGTCAGGTGCTTGGTAGAGCATGCATACAATGTTTATGAGGCCTAAGGCCCAAATTTGAATAGGCCTCAAGTCTCTTCGGCTGAGGCATGCATTCCTTGTGCATCTCGGAGTCCGGGCCTAAAAAAAGGATCCAGATGAATTTCAACCACATTATGTCACAAGCTTCTTTTTACCACAGTTATGCTTAAGTTGTACCTGACACATAAGAGGAATGCATTCATATTGTGCTTTTTTCTTGTTGTAGACAACTCCAGCCAATCTCATCATTACTGTACGCAACAAATATATTTTTGTGCCATTGGACATGAACAAGTAAACACTAATCATAAATGATCATTTTAAAAGTTCCAGCAAAATATCTCAGCTTCTTGAAAATGGCCTTGGCAAAATTGCCCGATTCCCAATATTAGAGTAGGTATGTTGGGTAAATTATACAAGAAGTTTAATTCTCAACATCAGCAAAAAATAATTTCCCTTCTTATAAAAAGGCAAATTTAAAGAGAAAATTTCTTGTAGTGTGAGACAATTTCCAGACATTTATGACTTGGATAATTCTACGATAAATGCACATGTTTATGAAAGATCTTTTACAGATAAGGCTTACTGAGTCTACTTAATCAAACACTTGTGGTCTGCTTACAAAAAAACTACAAAATGGCTTTGATCAGCAGTAATATTATAGTTTGTGCTAACATTGCAAAGAGGCAGCCAAAAGAAAATCAGGCCAAAAGTGTGGCAGCAGTCTGCAATGAAATCGAAACTTAGTGCAAGGACTAGACAGAAAGCACATTCTATTCTTCAGCAACTCTACATTAATGCCAGATCCACTTAACATAGTAAACACAATTCTAATCCCCGCTGATGCCACACCCTCCACAACTGTTATTTGTATTTTAAGGAATGAATAAATTAAGAATCATTATGTGCATTTTCAAAAAAACCTCACATGGAACTGATAAATTCATTCAAAAAACCCCCCAAATCGCACCATCGTAAAGTAAGGAAATTTCCTACTATTCTCAGAGACTTGCCAATCTTACTCAACTAATTCATGGGATTGGTCCAACAATGGCTTTTTACTAGCTGTACTTAAAAGGCTTTGGCATGTGGGTGGAGCTACAGTTCACTCTCATTACAGGAGAATCCTAGAAACAAAACAGATTGTGCGCACAAGGATGCAGTGAACATCTACCAACCCTGTTGAGCATACAGCTTGAAAAGTTGATAACAGAGGTCTGAATGCATGGTAACAGACATTATGGGCTGGATTTTCAGAGTCGGGAAGACTTTGTGGACCTTCAAAAATGACGGGCGACATTTGGATGTGAAACTCACACCCCCATTTCCAACAGATCCAGTTTTTGCTGGCAGGGGAACAGGGCAAGCGTGAATCAAGCAGGCAGGAAACCCATACTCAGGAAGGCCATTTGAACTTGGTGCTGAGTTCAAACAGACCCCATTTTGGCTGTTTCAAGGGCCTTAGCCTGCATTGTGAGAGTCACAAATTTATGCAGTAGTTGTAAATGCTCTTGAAGGACAAGTAAAGTCTGTTTAACTATCATGGTTTGAAGTTTTTTAAATCCCCTGCTTTTCAAATTTGCAAATAAAACAGGCTTAAGCAGTCAGAAAAAGTTTAAAAAAAACACTGTCTGGACTGCTTTGATTGAGGCCATGAGAAAAAAAGATGGCTACCTGCTCCACAGTTTCAATAGAGTTCTTTGTTAACATCTCCCAAGGGCTGTTATTATGTAATCATGAAGCTTGGCTGAGTTTCAAAAGTTAGTTATCTCAGCGGAGGTTTCTGAATTCACAACTTGATTGACAGGTTAAAGAGGCTATTAAAGGATTAGCTGTCTATGGTGTGGCTACTGAATAGAAGTGTGTGATTGTTTTTTTTATAAAAGATTAACCACTTGAGAATATTTAAAAGCTCTGAATGGGTTTCACGAATGGGAATTTTTTTCACTATCATGTGTGTATGAGGGAAAGTTGGAATAGATTGTTGGCAGCGTACTTTTTAAAATTTCCACATGGTTCTTGAAGTCTTCCTATGGTGGATTCTGGGTGAATGGCTATAGAGGTGGCAGGGGGGTGTGAGGGCATGGGGCTGGAGGCAGGGGTATGAGGAATGTGGGCTAGAAGGCCTAATAGCTTCAAAATCAACTGAAATGAAGTCCCAGAGAACTGAGGTGGGCCTTTTAACCAGCCCACCTCACACTCACCCACCTCCATGGCCACCTATGATCTGCTTCCAGAGTTTTTGGGCCTGACTCTATCTGTCCCTGCATCCTGGAGCAAAAACTGGGCCCAACAGGGCCCTTTAAGCTGAGGTGGGTCTGCCTAGTCAGACACTTTCCTGATTCAAGTTACCCGCCTCAGTCGCAAAAATCTCTCCCATAAAGTTGACCATGACAATGAGTGTGTATTTTCAACCCATTTGTTCATAGATTCTCATTCAGCATTATGAGATTCATTAGCAGCTTGCAGCCTTCTCTGTAAACTGATTGACTCTCCTTTTTTCTTCAATGGAAAAGCAACTGCAACTCCATATGTTCCCACACCAGTGTTGTTAGGATCGGGATTACAGCAGTTTTCAATGTTTCCCAGTTGCGCTGCTGCCATACATCAGTGAGCTATTCTACTTCACCGCTATGCCAGCCTGTAAATTGGGACTTTAAGTGATAGTTAAAAACAACCAGGATTTCTGGGGTAGAACCTTAAATAATGGCTACACCTAAAAGTCAGACACTTTACAAAGCAACTTATTAACACAGCCACCAAAATAAATTTTCTTCCTATTTCTGAGAGTGAATAATTATTCTTCCAGGGTAAAACAAAAGCAATAGTTTTGCACCCTTACCTTTCCATGAATAAAGAGAGTCTGAGACTCCTTTGCTGTTTTGCTTTAAAATTACAGTCTTTCTCTCTTAATTGGTAGATTGCTTAACTCATTCCATTTTTGTTTAGAGATAGTCCATGTGCCTCAGTGAAGCTTTATGGCCAGAATTTGCGGGTCAGCGAGCAGGGGCGGGCCCCGCTTGCCGCCGCGTAAAATGACGCATGGTGACGTCGGGCTTGCATCCTGACATCACCGTGCGTCATTCTGATCCTCAGTTCAGCAGGCGCGCTGCGGAGTTTGCACCATGCCTGCCGAACTGTCAATGGCCTATTAAGGTCATTTAAAAACTAATTAAAGTTATTAATTAAACTGCCCGTCCAACCTTAAGGTTGGTGGACAGGTGAAGAGCCCAGGCGGCCTTCGTATTTATCATGAAGCCTCATCCACGGGCGGGATGAGGTTTCATGAAGGGTGTATAAATTAAGTAAATTTTTAAATTAAAGTTCATTGACATATCCCAGCTCATGTGACCTGTCACATGAGGGGGCATGTCTTAAAAAAAAAATTTATTAGGATGCGTTGGAAAACACTGCTAATTTATGCTTGAACTGCATTGCAGCTCCATGCACTACAATCCTGAAAAATGGCTAAAATACAGCAACCATATTTATTTCCATTCATTAGTGTGAACAGAAAGGTTGATGTCAAGGTAACGCAGCGAACACCATTTTATTTTCACATCTACATTTTGCTATAATTAATAAACACAATAAAATATAATTCTGTGCTCCTTGCAACATTGGGGAATGGCACTGAATTTATAACTTTAACTATCAGAGGAGAAGCAAGTTCATTCTGTAAAGAGCTGGAAATGCACTTCAATAGGAATTTTTCAGATGGTTACAACTTCACTGTTTTTTGAGCAGAAGATACTTTAAGGCCCACAGAATAAGGCTTTTATTTCGCTCGTGAGTTGACTCGATAACTCATGATTAATGAAAAGGCAAGTAAGTTCTTGTTAGTGACAGGAGATGCACATAGGGTCCACATTTCTTAGTCACCTGATCCAATGTCATTAATTGTGACAGAGTGGGACTTCTGCCAACCCCAGTCAGTCTGATGCTCACCCAGTCAGAACCCAAGGGTCAAATGTTGTAAAGGCACATAGAAACATAGAAAGATTATGGCACAGAATGAAGCTATTCAGCCCATCATGTTTGTGCCAGCTGAAAAAGAGCTATCCAGTCTAATCTCACCTTCCAGCTCTTGGCGCATAGCCCTACGGGTGATGGCATCTCAAGTGCTTTTCCAAGAGCTTTATAAATGCATTGAGGGTGGCTGCCCCGGACGCCCTTTCAGGCAGTGATGTCCTGACACCCACCATCCTCTAGGTGAAAAGCTCCCCTCTACTCCTTCAACCAATTACTTTAAACCTAAGTGCCCGGTTATCAACTCTTCTACTAATGGAAATAGGGTCTTACTGTCCTGTTTATCTAGGTCTCTCTTAATATTGTACATCTCAGTTAAAACTCCCCTTGCATGACCTGCAAAATTGCCTAATTACCTGGGGTGGGGTGGAAAATTCATCTGCGCAGTTGAAGGGGAAGGTATAATAGCGGCAGAAGGGCTACACTTAAAGCTAGACTCCTCTTAAAGCACATCAGTAGATAGTAATTTGAAACCTTGGACCAAAAAGAAATAAGATTTCTTGGCGAGTGATGTACATATTATTCTAACTGAAATTAGATGGGGATTGAAATAATGGCTGTGAGTGTCAAGAGACCAATCAATATAGCAGTTAGAACCTCATGGAAAGATGTGGCAAGGATATTAAGTGGTAACTTGCCAATCTGCAGGACCCTTCTCCAATGCCGGGTAATGTTAATAACCTCACAAAGTCTGCAAGCTGACACTAACGTATATTTCATTAATTTCAGAAGCTAAGTCTATATTTATCAAAATGCTTTTGTAAATCTAAGGCTATCACCCTTTGCACTAAACGATCTGTAGTGATATCTACACATGAAAGGTTCAATTCTGCACTGCTGAAGCCCTATGGAATTTCCATGAACAAAACGGGCAGAATTTTCAAGGTGGCATGCAGGCCCTCACCGAGATGAGGGGGATCAGGCCAACTACCTAGAGATGGCCTCCTGATGGCAGGTTGGGGTAGGGGGGTGGTGGGTGGTGACCAGCACTCCAGGCAGGCTTTGAGGTCCTTCTCACCTGCTGACCTCAGCTGCAATGGAGGGCTTGGCTACTGAGGGCATTTTGTAAATTTAAAAATTTGGAGAGGGAGTGCCTCAAAATGGAGGCTGAATCTCTTTCTGAGCCAGAGGTCTCCTATTGACCCACCAGCTTCCAAAGCCCACCCACCATCCTTAATTGGACAGTGATTCTGTGAGCCCTCCCTCTGGCCACTAATTGGCCAGTTCAAGAAAAATCACAACCGGGTGACCATTTCCCAGTGTTGCATTGTGATCCCATTTAACCCCAGTGTTGGAGTTCCGATCTTAAGCCCCAAATCCTGCCCCTCATTTTATTTCTCACTCTTCATAAGTCCATGGACAAATGTTACAAGACATGAAGAAACCAGTGCTACAACTTTCAACACCTGGTGCTACCAGCAGAAACAGGCCCACTCCATCACAAACCCTTTTACTGCACTAACCAACCAGAATAGATTAGCTCATTACAATTGGTCTTAATGAGTAACTGACATAGGGTGATTCGCAATTCAAGGCACAAGAATGAGGTATTTTCTGGTGGAGCATAATGCATCCAAGTGGGTGCTTAGGAGATGCCAGTCTTGGGCTGATGTATATTCAAATGATGATCCGAAATCCTGTCATGGAAAGACAAGTACATCTAAGTTTTGAAACCAAATGGAGGCCCTGCAAGCCACTCTCAAAATGGCTGGTAGATGGCAGGATTTCTCAGGTGTCCAATGCCTTCCATTGTGGCACTATCACAGAAAGATTTTCTGTAATACAGAGCATCCTGGAGCAAGTGACAGCTCCAGGAACTTCTAAGTGCACTCCACAGAACATAGAAGCCTTCTGGTCCATGACACAGTGCAAATATTGAGGTATGATCTCTTGGGGCTATCTGTAGGGGTTTGTGCTAGATAGCTTGTGGTACTGCCTTACATGTTAGATTCCTGGATTGTCTACTGTCCATTCTCTTCTTTCTCCTCCAATAAATACATCATAAAGGCGGGAATTTCCATATGAAAAACAATTTGCAGTCTTCCCTTTACCTTAGGAAAGTTCTTCAAGCAAGGAATAATCTGAAAGGAGGCTTCCAAATGAAGCTACAATGCTCCAAAATAAGGAGCAACTCTTTTGACAAAAGACCAATCCAAAATAAAGTAATGAGTCTCTACCTAACAGCAATATAACAGAAATTTACCTTTAAGATCCCAGCATCAGGGTTAGGTCTATTTTATAGTAGCAGGAGTTGGTACAATGGATCATGGAATGTAAATATTACAATTCAGTTATAAGGAAAGAACGAACCTCCATTTATATAGCACCTTCCAGTACCTCAGAATGTTCCAAAGTCCTACATATCAAATAAAGTGCCTTTGGAGTATAGGTACACATAACTGTTAATTTTCACACAGCAAGGTTCTCCAAAAAGAAATGAGCTAAATGTCCACGTAATCTGTCTTTTTTTGTTTTAATGATGTTGGCTGAGGGTTAAATATTGGCCAGGCTGCCATCCTGGTCTAAACCATTCATTTGCACAAGTTGTGTCTTAGCAAAGACGAGCACATCTTGTACCCTCCCTCACTTCCATTGGAAATTTAGGGCAGAACTCAAAGGCAGTGTGAAATTGATGCATCCCCTCCAAGTTCCAAATGGATTAATGGCAATGCAAGATTAGGTTTAGTTATTGTGTGGCATAAACTTCAAAAGCCCCAATAATTAGCATGTCATAAGATGTAATCTTCATAAATTATTCTATATAGATTAGGTCACCTCTAATTACAAAGGTAATATTCAGTGAACATTCATTACCTATATCATATATATACACATTTGCAGAGATGGACCCCTAGGACAAACTTTGTTGTAACTTTTGCCCAAAGAATATTTTGGAATCATCGACCTTAAAGTTTGATCACTATCTCAATAACTTTCTAAGTCTATTCATCTGTATGACTCCTGAAACAGGGTCCCTGGAAACTTTTTGGACATAACTCTGTACTTTCAACTTTGTACTTTATAGATGTTCGCAATCAGTTTTGCTGTTCATAGTACAACTAAGAATGAACAAGTCCAACTGGATTTTTAAAAAATTCATTCATGGGGTGTGGGCTTCGCTGGCCGGGCCAACATTTATTGCCTATCCCTAGTTGCCCTTGAGAAGGTGGTGGTGAGCTGCCTTCTTGAACCGCTGCAGTCCCTGTTGAATGGTTGGATTTTGGTTGTGACAGCGTGACCTGGAGACACAAATCTAAATGATCTGGCAGGTTCTGTTTCAGTGACTCCTGGCAAATAGTAAAGCAAGCAACAAGTTGAAAAAAAAAGAAATATAAATGCATCTATTAAAGCAATGCAAAACACAAATCTACTGGGGAAAATGTTTCAGCTGGTACATTAATCAGATGGTTCACAAACCAAAATCAGCCCGATCGGTTTTTGTGAAAGCTATTTAACATTCATGACAAATGAAGGAACTGTGTTGTACTTATTAAAATGTAGATTTCAGTGCTGTAGGTGTCTCCTCTGAACATAATTGGAACTCGAGGTGACAAATTGCTATAAGTGAAGTAAAAAGCAGACTCGGCTTTATGTCTATGACCTCAATCTTCTTTACTGAAAATGAGACCAGTATAAAATAATAATATTTGGTGTTGTTCCTGCCGTTTAGATGCTTGCATAATTTTCGAACCAAAAATCTTAATGTTTTCCATTCATTCAGTGGGGTCCTGCTAGACCTGACAAAACATAGCTGAAAAAAAATTACTTTTTGCCCTATAGGATTCTCTGATATTTGCTCCAATAAGGTACGTGATCCATTGGATGTTTGAACAAAACATCCAATAGGGTATTTCCTATGCTTTTGGTGACAAGACCTGGACTGCAATGCTAATAAGAACAAGGTTGAGTTTTCTGCATACCTATTAACATTTTTTCTACAATATGGATTGCTGTAACTTGAATTTTCACAGCAGAAGCTGAAGCTGACACAGTCTGAATTTTTCAGAAATGTAGTTGCAGCATGATACTAGGGATCACCAACAATACTACAATCTGCAGACAAGCCTAAACTGCTTGACCCAAAAATCAAAAGAAAAGGCAACATGACAGAACTGAAAATGTATCCTTAGCTCTCCTCCTTTACTTCACGAGGTTAAACCTTAAGAATAAGAACACAAAAGTCTTTTCTCTCTTAATGTTGGTTGCAAATTATTAATATGGGTCTATATTTATGTCATTGCTACAATGCCTCCAGATGCATCTAATTCTCATACTGTCCCATTCCACTTGAAATAGTGTACATAATTCATTACACTTTCTCCAAACTCATATGGAATGACTCCATTTTGAAATGGATAGCATACATACACAGACCATAGAAATGCCACAAATGACACAATCATTAGCTTGTGAGCTACACATGTGCAGTTATTTCAGAGTTTTAAATCACAAGCTTGCAAGTATTTAGGGACACAAACTAATATGGATAGTAGGGTTACCCAACTTTCTCATATACTGCCATATGTGATTGAAGAAGTAACTTAACAGAAACCATTTTTGATTGACCTAATCATTTTACCTTCAAAGGCATCATTATAGAATTCATCCTGTTGTGACTAGCTTCCCCTCTCCTTTCACCAGGCTCTTCCAATTTTTTTCCTTTTAGAATTTATATACATTTCACTTTATAAAATTACGATGGTTTCTGTTTCCATATCTTATGTCCTCAGAACCCTCCGTGTAAAATAAATCCCATGAACCTTTCCTTTTGTTCTTTTGCTGATGATATTTAATTTGAACCTGGTTACCGACACATTAACCATAGAAATAGGTTTACTTTATTAGTTTATCAAAACTCTTAGTACATAATTTTGAATGCCCTCCCTCAAATACCCTCGGACCCTTTTCTGTTCTTATGAAAATATCTTAGTTTCTTTTGCCTTTCCTCATAAGTAGAGCATTGCTTCCTTGGTAAGATCTTGTTGGAACTCTTCTGCACCTTTCTCCATGACCTGGACATTCTTTCTGAAGCTGCACAGCCAGCATGACAAAAGTATGGCCCTCTAATTCTCAAAGAACAATACAAGCAGGGAGAAGGAATAAAAATAGCTCAGAATGGTGAGCTCCCAAAGGGTTGGATGTTTTAAAATAAGCTGGTCATCAGAAACGCAGCTCAAACATTTCGTTAGCTGATAGTAGATTAGATAGCAGAGCAAAAATGAATTATATGAGTGAACCAAGGATTATTCCCAAAGAGAAACTTGTCCCCTCAATCTGGTTGTGCAAAGTATGACAGTGGTTTGTCCAATAAATTACTGCCTTGAAAACAGTTCATCTGGGTGAAGCATGTGGGAGATCAAATCCATAAGATCTATATTGTTTTCTCTAGAAAAGAGAATTTGGATATGTTTTTGCATTACTGACCTTTTGGTCCTCGAGCTCCAGGCAAGCCTCGTGCAGCAGGGGCACCTCGGAGTTTAAACGTATCTTCAGGTGCTCCTTTTAACGTCAGGTGTCCATGGTTTGTCAACAGAGAGCTGACCGGCTCTGCAGCTGCCAATAAAGCCACCTATAGCGCAAGGACAAAGGGTTGAAGGATGTTTAGTGATCTTTAAGCAGAAACTAGTTGTAAAATTCTACCATGGGGAGAGCTTAAAAAAGGAACCAGAATTGGACTAAATGTAAGGGCTTGTAATACACGTATATATAGACCATTAATCTTAATCTTTTGATCTAGGATCAAAAATTAAGACACTGCAAATGGGAGTTGAATCTCTTACTGTTGACATACAAGAGATAAAAAATGTGAAATGAAAAATTAGCCAACCATCCCAAGATGAAGCATAGAAACAGCTGAACATGTTTGGACCAGTATTTTTCTTGAACTTTCTAATCCCACTCTCCGCCCCACTTCCGATACCTTTCTGAACATTCATCTTTTTCAAGCAACTGTATAAACCCTTTCAAAATAATTTATGGACTCTGCATTTATAAATTATTCATAGTAGAGAATTCCACATTCAAACCACCCTGTGCAAATTTGTTTTTCTCACCTGAGCCCACTCATTCTGACACCTTGAGCTTTATAATCTGCAAATGTGTTTCTTTAATCTACCTGGTCAGGCATCTCGCATAATCATGTCAAAGCAAGGACAGGATCAGACATCTCATCAACACCACATCCAAATAATTATTCTTCATATGTTGACCTCCACTGGTGTCTGTCAGAATAATGTCAGCGACCACTGATTGGACACCACAGCTGAACTTATTCATGCCCTCACTTTCCATCTGCACCAGAATCCTGCACTTTGCAACAGTCTCATGAGGCCCGGATAAAGAGCAAGAAACCTGGTGGACTTTTTCTTTCCCTACCTAGGATGAGTGAGGCCTCGACTTTGCTGGACTAGAGGAAGACAAATTGAGCTTTTTGATTTGGAATAAAACACAAGAAAGTGGGTTATTTGACCTCAGCAGAAGTATATAACTTCTCAGAAATGAAAGAAAACTTCTTTAAAAATGAGAGAAAATGATTATTTAACATGGTGTACATTCCTTTGAGATTTAGGTGTTAAAAGAAGCCAAGGAACATCTGGAGAATAATGGTCAAACATGTCATTCTATTTGAGCTCACACTGTGATTGGAGGTCAACCGAGACTGAACTTGACCAAACTGTCCTTTGCAGATCAAAAATGATCAATAATGGAACTACAGGAACATAATTAGATCCTCCAAATCTAGTCACAACTCACAATTAGAAGTAGTATTCCTCTAGACTTTTGTAGGAGTACAAGCTATAAACGTTGTCTACATAAAAGCAAAAAACTGCGGATGCTGGAAATCCAAAACAAAAATAAAAATACCTGGAAAAACTCAGCAGGTCTGACAGCATCTGCGGAGAGGAGCACAGTTAACATTTCGAGTCCATATAACTGTTCAACAGAACTAAGGAAAAATAGAAGAGAGGTGAAATATAAGCTGGTTAAGATGGAGGGGTGGGGGAGACAAGTAGAGCTGGATAGAGGGCCAGCGAGAGGTGGAGATTGCCAAAAGATGTCCCCTCTTTGTCCTTTTGTCTATGACACCTTTTGGTAGTCTCCACCTATCACTGGCTCCCTATCCAGCTCTACTTGTCCCACCCCCATTAAACCAGCTTATATTTCACTTCTCTTCTATTTTTCCTTAGTTCTGTTGAAGAGTCATATGGACTCGAAATGTTAACTGTGTTCCTCTCCGCAGATGCTGCCAGACCTGCTGAGTTTTTCCAAGTATTGTTATTAACATTGTCTACATCCTTGATGATTCTTGGTATCTTAAAAGCCATTGCTTGTCACCCTGTAATGTGCCGACATTAATTCACTTGCCTACAAGAACAGGAGTTATCGCCTACATCCTTGGCAGTTAAAAAATGAAGCAATTAATACAAAATATTGCCCCAGGCTTTTCTTAAGCAAGTTTCAAAATTCATTTGAAAGAACACCTAACACCTGTGTAAAGTATTCCAAACCATTTCCACAAGAAAGAAGCAGGAGCGTACATGGATAAGATCTGTTACTACATTTTTCTACTTAATAGATTTTCAGGAGGAATTCCATAATCATTTCACAATGTTAAAACCTTTCAATGTGTTTTACTGGCCTACTGCAACCAAATCACAGTGCATACAATATTCACACATTACATTATTGTCTCAAATTATTTAATTATCTTGCTAAAAGGCTTTTTACATTGTCGAATAGGATCTAGAATGCTCCTTCTCTATTTACAGAATTTATTTTTGATCAGAACAGAATATAATCATCAAAAGCAGCATTGCAGGTCACCTAAGCAACCTCTGGGGATGGGCAACAAAATGCTGGCCTTACCAGCGACACCCACATCCCATGAAAGGAAAAAGAAATAAAAGGCAATTAAAAATGGTAATAAACCACTGGGATTTATTTCTAGAGGGTATATAATTCAAAAGTAGTGAAGTTCTGTTCAACTTGTCTAGGATTCTGGTCAGGCTGCACTTAGAGTGCTGAAGACAATTCTTATCTCCTCACTATAGTTAGAGAAGTATAGAAGCACTAGAGAAAGTGCAAAAGGGATTTACAAGGAATATACCAACTGCGAGATTAAAGATATGGGGAAAGGTGGAACAGGTTGGGCCTTTTTCGTTTAAAAACAGAAGACTCAAAGGTGACCTGATAGAGGTCTTCAAAATTATGAATGGATTAGACAGGACAGATGTCAAAAGAATGTTTCCACTTGTGGGTGAACTTAAAACTATGGGCTCGATATGACGCCCCCCACCCCTCCCCACCAGCGTACTTGAAGGCGGGGTAGCTTGTAAAATAAAGCAGGTGCTTCTCCCGCCCACCCATGACCTGTCACCCATATTACAGCGGGCAGGAAGGGCGTCAGGCAGCTTGCCCGCCCTTCGGCCTATTGAGGCCCTTAAGTGACCAATTAATGGTAAAGGAAGGTGGAGGCCAAGCGGGTAGTCCAGACCTTTCACAGCACAGGCTGCGTCGGGCAGGAAGGGGTACCTCATTTGTAGGGGGGGTCCGCTATGCCCATCAGAGGCTCCCCACCACCACCCCAGGACCCCTCTAACCCTTCCCTTGCGGCCTCTCAAACCAAGCTCCCAGCTCCCAGCCTGGGCTCTGCCGGCCACACCTATCCAAATTCTACACTCACCTTTTAAGTCTGGACACTAGCAGCCTTCTTCCTTGGGGACTGCCTGGAGTCTCAGCAATGGCCACCACTTGACCCTGGGGTTGCTGGGACTATAGAGCTGCCCACAGCTCTCTAGGGTGGAACTCCCTTTCCACTCTAAAACAATTAAGACTGCTCCCAGGGTAAAATCATTGCGGGGTAGCTGGGTTTCGGGTGGGTGGGCTGACGACCGTCTTTTCAGTTGTGGGGGTGGGGAGGGGTGAGGGGAATATGGTGTTTTGCAAAATCCAGTCCTATGGGCTATAATTACAAGAACGTGTTAATAAGCTCAATAGGGAAATGTTTCCTCAGAGGGTGGAACTCACTCCTCCAGAAAGTGGTTGAGGCAAATATCTTCGATGCTTTCAAAAGCAAACTAGACAGGTAGACAAGTGAAAAGTGAACAGAAAGATATGCTGAAGAGCTGAGATGAGGCAGATGCAAAGGAGTACAAAACACAAGCACAGACTAGTTGGGCCGAGTGGCCCATGTTTGTAATTTAAAACATCTGGGGAGTCAATAAAGACAGTGTACTTCAATCAGAATCAGAACAACGTACCTTAGCTTCCAGTGTCCCCAAACGGTCTGTCAGCTGGGAAATTTTACTGCAGTTCAAACAATCTGTAAAAGAAAAGATTTTCAATCAGGATTTGAAGAGATTTTTTTTTATGGAAGAAACAAACATAGGAAGTGGATTATTCTGAGAAAAATCAGTACAAGCTGTGCTTTGCTATGTAGCAATGAATAATACAATGAATGAGTTACTCTTTCATCTTGTTTTGAGTTACATTTGAAAAACCACCTCAAAACTGCAACTTTAAAGCAAAGTTATGGATTTTTTTATGATCACTGATCATTGTTTCTGAAGATTTTAGGTACTTTTCCTAACACAGACCATGGATCAAACCATGCTTCAGATTTTGCAGTTAGCAATGAAGTGAAAGCACTCAATGCTGATCGCAAAGAAAGCTGTGCATAAAGATCTAGGGGTCTCCACGGATTTCCACTTTCCTGATGTCAGTTGAATCTGTCACCAAGTCAAGGGGATCTCCACGCATCCAGAAACAGTGATGTCATCAAACAGGGTAAACAGCCAATCATATTGAAGTATTCTCACAGACAGTAAACTAGGGAGTAAAATCACTGAATTTTTCATCTTTAATTAAAATTGAGCCATATACAAGGGATTAAGGTCATAAAAAACTTAAAAAAAAACATATTTTATTTTGAAAATGTGATTTTTTTCTTCACAATGGAGAAATTTGACATTCTACAGTAAGATTGTTTAGCAATAATAAGGAGCTTTAGTAACCTGTTATAAACCCAATTACACCTCATTCAACAAGGTGTGAGCTTTTCAAGAGTTTTACAATGAACTAAATGTGAAGAAGGGCTAATTTCTGTCAGAAATATAAACAGAAGATGCTGGAAATACTCAGCAGGCCTGGCAGTACCCATGGAAAGAGAAATAGAGTTAACATTTTAGGTCAACGACCTTTCTTCAGAACCTGTTTTTATTTCAGGTTTCCGGCATCCGCAGTGCTTTGCTCTTGTTCTAGTTTACGTCAGCTCAGTAATTTCTACTTGATTGCAATCTGGGGTGACTTCAATGCACATCCTGTGGGGAAGTGTAGAATGATTGACAGATATCTCTGGATTTTCGTATTTAACTGTGCTGCGTAGACTTCCAGAAGCTGCTGTCAGGAATAACATTGGCCTGGATTTTGCTGGAGCAATGATGACGAATGCAGACAGTCTCACTGCCATTTCTACCGCAAAATCTGGGCCGATGTTATGTGTGTTCTGTGTTACTTTACTTCTTTTCCATGAAGTCTGCTTACCAAGTGAGTCTTTGGGGAAGTTTAGTGTTCTGCCAAAGTTCACTATTCCAGCTAAGAAATAAGGAACTTAAACTCGGTATTAATTGCTTCATGATTTATAACTCAAAAATTGAATGTAATACTCTTATAGTAGACGTTACGCACACAGAGCAAGATGGGCTGATTTTATTTTCTCTTTAATCAGGCATCTAAACTTGGATCTGACTGCAAAATCTTATCAATCAGCATACAAACAAGCAAGTGATTTGTTACAACATTCCCCTCCGACAGGAGCCAACTAAATGTGATGAGCCAACAGTTTAATTGAAACAGAGGAGGCAGAAGTAAGCTCAAGTTCAGTTACAGTCCAGTCAACTTAAGATTGCTGCATTCTCAACACTGATTTAAAGAGCACATTAACTACTTCCTGCAATTTATCAGAGCAAAAGTGAGAATGAAGCGATTAAATCATTCCGCAGCAATTAAGCACTTTGACTGGAAGTACAAGCTTCCTCAGGTTTTCACTCCTTTAGTCCTTGTGGAATAAAACATTTAAGATTAGCACTTAAGATTTACTGTAAACTTACAATGGGTTCACAATTACGGGAATGTTATTTCATTCAGTTATACATGCAGTCTGATAATGAATTATTTCCTTATATTAGAACTCACTATAAATAGGTTCGGTTCCATTAATCTTTACTTCAACACATCTCTTCCTGCAGGTTACTCCAGGGCATCTTTCCTTTGGTTGGAGACAGGGAAACGTGATGAAGTAGAGGCTCTGGGCCATAGTTCCTTGTTAATATTACTCCAATAATTCATCCAGTCATTTGTGAGGAACCAACAAAATAAATTAGCATGAAAACTGCCACATTGTTGTGAAAAATCCAACATGGTTCACTTAATAATCTTCAGATAAAGGAGCCTGTCCACCCCTGCCTGTTCTGGTTGATGCATGACTTCAGCCCCACACCGTGTGACTGACTCTTAAGTTTCCTCTGGAGTTGCCTAACAAACCATTCAACTGCAATAGAGATGGACAATAAATGCGTCTTTGTCAGCATCATCCTCATCCCAAAGTCAAATTTTTAAAAAACAATGAAGATTATAATATGATAAGAACAAAAGAAAACCCAGAGAGAGGATAAAGCTATTCAGCCTATCAGGCCCACCCCATCTGGATGATTATTTGACCACGAACTTTCCTTTCAAACCATGTGTTAATGTTCAATTTTAAATAAATCCAAGAGTTTCTTGCCCTTCTTCCTTTGAAACAGATCAAGCAGTATAATTAATATTTCAGCCCCCATCTCAACTACCCAGCTCAACATGTACTACTCCAACTCCCAGTTTAAAGATATCAGTTTACCCAGAATTAACTACTTTCTCTGCAAGTTTGCACCACATGTCTGTTATCCTTTGGGAAGATATGCTCTGAAAATTTGCATCCGTGTTCTCTAACCCCATGTTCAGTGTTGAAGTTAAATAGTTTTCCTGCTTTAATCCCGTCTATAGCTTTCATGTTCACCAAGAGTTTTCTCTTCCCTAAGAAAAATGCATTTAGTGGCTCAAGCCTTGAATTTCAAAATGTCTCAGATCATCCTGACTATTCTTGTTTGATCCCTTCTTAATGCACCTAAATCCTTTTTAAAGTAGGGTGGAAAAATGTCAAGTACTATACTCCAGTGATGGACTCACCATTAGTCTGTCTTGTAATGCAAGATCACTCTTCAGGTGCACAGAGTACCTGATTTATCTTATTAGTAATAGATTCT
Source organism: Carcharodon carcharias (assembly GCF_017639515.1). NCBI lineage: Eukaryota > Metazoa > Chordata > Chondrichthyes > Lamniformes > Lamnidae > Carcharodon > Carcharodon carcharias. The sequence continues at coordinate 28,687,046 of NC_054479.1, forward strand.
CACTAACCAGAATATGATCAAAGGTTGTAAAATTAATTGGTGGTCTGGTTGTTGCTTACACATTACTTCAACTAGCAGCTTGGTTAAGGACTGGTGAAATGTGGCTAACTCAATAAATTCAAAGAAGCAAACATGTTTAAGGCTCAACTGGTTCACTACCTTTTCTTCTTCTTGAGTTCTCTGCCCAGGAGCAGGTCCAATCCACAGTACTATGACCTCCACCACAGGTAAGGCGAGGAGGCAAGTCCAGAATCTACCCCATCTAGAATGGGGATTGAACCCCATGCTGTTGACACCAACCTGATCCACACTGGCCGTCCAACCTACTGAGCCAACCAGCACACTCCATCCCAAAGGAGTGCTAGTTGCTGTGACAACATATACTTTTACATGCTGTAGTCCTGAGCTATGAGCAGTGATGGTCAAGCCTCCAATTTCTTTTCCATCCAATGCCTGACCAGGAATGTCTCCCAATCTCACCACCCAGTGTAGTTTGGAAGGATTTATAGGTTGATACTCAACAAGTTTGACCATGTTATGAATGCAGCAAGTCCTGGGGTGGGACTTGAACCTGGAACTTCTGGCTCAAAGGCAGACTTGCTACCATTTGCGCCACAAGACCACCCTTCACTACCTTTTAAGAAACAGAAAAGTACCTGAAGGGGAATGTGTGTATAATAGTATGGGGATAAAGATGCAGGGGGAGATGCAGAGTAAAGGGTTAACTCTAATGATAGCTATTGAGTATGTGCATAAGGAGCTATGTCACAGTGATGTCAATCACTGAGGCAAGATGACTCAGAAACATCTTGGAGAGTAGCTCCAGCATGTCTTGGTCTTGTATAACCTTTGTAAATAGTTAGAATGTAAATAGATGTGTTTTCAACAAAAGATCATTGCCTCCAGCAAGATCTCTTCTAAAGTAAAACGCTAATGATTCCTGAGATAAAACAATGATAACAGATGATGGCAGCAGTGATTACACCCACAGACAGAGAGTAGAAAATTGTGGGAAAAGCCCCAAGTGAAGCCCAGCAACAGTGCAGAGCAGCAGGTGAAGGACTTTGAGGCCAACTCATCAACCAAACCAGAGATGACAAAATAACAAGGGTAGCCCCGAGACTGGCAAGTCAAACAGCACAGGAAAAGACAGCTTCCAATCAGGGTGAGAAATGACTACCAACTTTTCCCTGCCAGAATCATCTCAAAATACATAGGGCTTCAGGCAGGCTGAGCAATGTCAAAATTGATGACGGCGTTTTACCAGGTACCGCATCAGGTCTCCTGTATAAAGACAGCAAAGATCAAATGAACACTTTGTTATACACTATTGGGAGCATGGCAGATGACATACTAGCCAGACAGGGGGTGAATGAACAGACAGCATCCTACAATTATGTCATTGGAGCCTGTGACAAATACTTCAGTCTTTGTAAAAATATTGTCATTGAAAGGGTGAAATTTAATTGGCACAGTCAAAAACAGGATGAAGGGATTGACTCATTCATCAACAAATTGTACCGTCTAGCCAAAAATTGTGAGTATGGAACACTAAAAAATGACCTGATCAGAGATAGAATAGTTATTGGCATTTTAGTTGAGAATCTCTCTGGCTTCTTACAATTTAAGCAAAGCTGTATAACCAGCCAAAGTGGAAGCAGAATAAGGCTTTTGTCAGAGATGCGAGAGAAATTTCCAAAGATCAGCCCGATGAAGTTGTTCGATTTGTGGGTTGTAAAAAGTATAGCAAGGCAGCAACCAGGGAAGCACCCTGCAAAGGCACCAACCACCATTTTCCAATGTCCCCACTGTGGTGGGAAAAAAGGTCCACAGATGTCAACAATGCCATGTCCAAATTGAGCAATGCCTGGGCTGTGGCACGTTAGGCCATTTTAAAGTGGGCTGCCGTTCCAGGAACTGTGTGTTTATAAGGCAGAAGGAGGAATCTGTTAAAGGAGCCTTCATTCAAGAAATTTAAGACCTTCACAACTAAGAAAGCACCTTCCTAGGAGAAATAAAGGAAAATAAAAACCAGTATTGGGGTGCTGACATTGATGTAAAGGGGCATCTAACTGAATTCAAGCTAGACATAGGAGCCGGTGTCTTGGTGTTATCTGACAGAGTTTCATGGCTGAATAAAGTGACACTACAACCATCCTCTATTCAACTCCAAGGTCCAGGGGGATCAAGTTAAATGTTCGAGGCCAGCTAGATACGATACTGAAATACAAAGATTGAGAAATTTCTGAAACATTGTAAGTTATCAAGAATGCTTTTTGTTGAGCAGAAAAGCTTGCATAGCTCTGAACCTGCTTCTAAAAGTTGGTGAGGTCAACGCAAAAACACATGATAATGAACTTAGGAAGCAATTCCCCACACTTTTTACAGGCTTGAGTAAGCTGAGGACGTGCATCACACAAGGTAGATGCTAAACCCCTTTATCTGTTCATGCCAAGGAGGGTCCCACACCCCCTTCTGAGAAGAATCAGGAGTGAGATTGACGCGATGCTGGAACAAGGAGCCATTTCACCCGTCACTAAATCAACCAGGTGGTGCTCTGGTATGGTACCAGTCCCAAAGCCTAATGGCTCCATTCATACCTGCATTGATCTAACACACCTCAACAAGGCAGTTAGAGAAATATATCCAATGGCATCAGTAGATGAGAACTTGGCCAAACTTGAAAGAATAGCCATCTTCACCAAACTTGACGCCAACAGCAGGTTTTGGCAATTGCCACGGGACCAGGAGTTCAAACTCTGAACTTTCATTACTCCCTTTGGACGGTACTGCTTTAACCGTCTGCCATTTGGCATCAGGTCAGCCCCTGAAATATTCCAAAGGACAATGTCCAATATACTGCAGAGGATTGACAGCATTATCTGCCACATGGATGATATCTTGATCCATGGATCAACGAAACAGGAACATGACAAATGAGTCAGGGAAGCCTTACTCACATTGCAAGAGGCTGGTTTGACACTCAATGACAAAAGTGAGTTTTCTAGGTCAACAATAACGTTTATAAGGCACATTATACAAGCAACTGGGATTACCACAGGCACACAGGAAAAAAATGGTATTAAAGAAATTCCTACCACCACCATCTGGAAATGTGATGGAGCTTCAAAGGTTTATGGGCATGGTCAACCAGCTAGGCAAATTCCACCCTCACTTAGCCCAGATAAATGAACCCCTCAGACATCTTTTACAACAGGACCAGGCATGGTGCTGGACTGAGCTTCAGCAGCAGTCATTTGAAAAAATCAAAATGATGCTAATATCCACAGAGGTCTTCGCCCACTGTGACCCAGAACTTCCCCCAATTGTGGCAGCTGATGCATCTGCAATGGAGCTGGGAACAGTGCTATTCCAGGCCCAAAGTGATGGCAAAATAAGATCTGTTTACTATGTTACCGAGACTGAGCAGCGCTATACTGTTATCAAAAAGGAAGCCCTCGCAGCGACTTGGACATGTGAGACATTCTCTGATTATGTACTGGGCCTGCACTTTAAGATTGAGGCTGATCATGAGCCATTAATAACATTGTTGAACATGAAGGAGATTGCAAAGATGCCATCCAGGATTCAGCAATTCTGAACTCGACTCATGCAATACAATGCTACAATGGAGTACGTACAGGTAAATATCAGACTACGGACGACACACTGACCAGGGTACCCGCCTTTTACCCAGTGCAGGAAAATGAATCCTTCATAGCAGAAGATAAAACCTTTACAGCCTTGACTACTAAATACTTGCTGGCAACAGACAAGCAGTTGTGCGAATTTTGTGTGGCCTAAAGACAAGATGAAGAGTGCATCTAGATTCATGTGTACTGCATGGACAGATCGCCACAGTACATCACAAGCAACCCCATCTTGAGGCAATAGTTTGAACAGCGGCACCACTTCAGTATCATTGGCAACCTCCTGGTACATGATGCAGGAGTGGTGGTACCAACAGCTGTCTGCCTGGATGTCTTCCAGAAGACCCACCAAGGTCATCTTGGCAAAACCAAGTGTCGAGCCAGGGCACAGCGGTCTGTATGGTGGCCAGGGATTTCACACTCAATTGAACAGATGGTCTCCAGCTGTGTCACCTGCACCATCCACAGGCAGAAAGAGTCCTCTCTGCCCTCCTCCTTCCCATCAAGGCCTTGGGAACAACTTGACATGGATTTGTTTGACTATAAATGGAAAATATTTCTTATAGTGGTAGACTATTAATCCCTTTGGATAGAGGTGCAAAAGCTACATAGCCTCACCTCTGAAGCTGTTATTATCTCTTTGAAGAGAATGTTCTCTACCCATAGCATTCCTGATGTTGTCTTCTCTGATAACAGACCACAATTTGTCAAAGGCTGCTTTCAATCCTTCAAAAAGTCATATGGATTTGTTAATGCCACAAGCTCCCCAAAATACTCACAGTTGAACAGGGAAGCTGAGCGAGGAGCATGCAATGTAAAAGACCTTTGAAGAAGAATGGCAGTTCACACTTACTTTACTTAGTTATTGTTTGACACCAGTAAATAATGGGTTTGCCCCCTGCAAGCTTCTGATGGGTCACAAGCTAAAAACCCAACTTCCTTACCTACCCCACACCTTACCACCAAATGTCATGGGGAAGACCATCATTGAGCTAGGAAGGAGGAAGAAGCCTACTGAGTGAGTCAAGCTTGTATGTTTAACCAGAGGCATAGGGCTCAAGGCCTTCCAATTATTGGAAGGGGAGAGAGGGTATGGATCAGAGACCAGAGCCATGCAGGAATGGTAAATGAGAAGCTATAACAACGGAGATCGTATCTGGACAAGACACAGTCAGGCATCATTCAGTCCAGCATCATTTGAAGGAACAGACCTGCCCTAATCTCAAAAGGCCAGTATATTCAAGTTCAGTTATTCCCTACAGAACTGATAAATCAATGAAGTGAAATTCATTTGGGGCCCCTACCTGATGTTATTCCAGTGAATCCACTTGATCTCTGCTTTCTGAAAGAGATCTTACAATGCTATACAAGCCAGGAGCACTTTGTGCTCTAATGCTATTCCAATGCTTTGAAATACTCCATCTTTTCCAAATGTTCCACTTCTGTGATTACTAAATTCATCCCTCTAGGTTTTCCAGGACACTTTTCCAAAGGGAAATTTAAAAAGTATTTTTTCTTGTTTTTTAATATTTAATTGTTTATTGGTTATAACAATATTGGAGATATAAACACAAGATTTCACAGTACGATAAAAATGTTACTTGTATATAGTTTTTAAGAACTCCATTCTCCCATATCTTTCCATAAGGCAGTGATTCATGCTGTGGGGGTTCTTTGGGTGTTGGCAGTGCATGAGTGCTATGCTCAAGTGGTCCTTTTGCTCGTGTAAATCTGGACTGTGAGATTCAGTAGTTATTCAATCATGGGCAATGCATTAATTTTTCTGTAGCGTGCAAGTGATTTGTTTAAACGTGTATTTTAAGTTTTTTTGTGCGGCCTGTGCAGGAATTGTTGGGTTGCTGCTTGACCATGTAGCTTCGAGGGAACTTTGATCATAGGGTGGAAGGGGGCTGGATGTGTCCTTAGTGCTTAAGCGTGGATCTGGTTTCTCACTTTGCTCAGGTCAGCTACTTGAGCCTGAAACAGGCATGAAAATTTGTACCTTCATAGCCTGTCTGCTTACAAAGACGCTGCACAGTACATTTTTCCACTGAGTTTTCAGAATTGCAAATCCCTTAACCCCTCTATTTTTTCTACCAAACACAAACAAACACTTCTTTAGTTCAAGAACTCCATGGACAGCAATGGAAAACTCACTTTCAGCCTGTTTTTGGTGGCAGAGGTTGAATTCAGCTTGGGTTTTGACCTCGATCTGTCAATGTAAATCCTGCTTCCGAGTTCTGAATCAAAAGAGGCATTAATGAGATCCCCCCTCCGAGGCACGACTCACGCTGGTACTGAATCAGATACATGTGGAAAATTGCCAGTTTAAACTGGCAACAGATATTTCACTGCTCTCCTCTGACAAGTTGCAATTCTCTTCTTCACCTTGCCCTATAATGCCTGTTGTTCACTGCATATCGCTGCTGTTTTCAGACAATGATGGAATTTGTCTTTTTCCATTTCTCCCTGTTTTATCCCCTGCTCTGTAAACATTGACTCCTTGCTGGAGTATAGGGGCTGCCAGGCCCCTTTTGCTAATCCCCCAAGTGGTTGCTCTTTACATGCAAGTAGAGCAGTGTTGACAGGCTATCCAATCCTATAGCCAGCAAAATTGTGTCCAATCCTAACTTCACTCAACCCCCTGTACAGATGTACTTCTAAAGGAAAAGCACTGAATAGTTTTCTCCGCCATTACCAAAGGCACTGAGGTAACTGTAACCTCTCCACCATTGCACCATCTAACTAGACCAAACTGGACCGTGGACTATATGGCCAGGATTTAGTGCTAGCAACGGGAGTCCTTCCTCCACCGGTTGGAGGACTGGTGGAAGCCTCGTGTGGCTCCTGTGGTTGAGGAACAACAGTATCTAAGTGCCCCAGGCACAACATTCAAAAGGGCATTAGATGATTATTTAAATAGAAACAATGTGCTGGGTTAACGTGGAAAAGGCAGAAGTGTGGCACTAAGTCATAATGCTCATTTGGAGAACCAGTGCACACACGATGGGCCAAATGGCCTCCTTCTGCGTCGTAACAACTCTGTGATTCTGTGAAAACTGGCCAGCATCAGGCATTCCGCAGGATTTAGGACCCTGGGAGCACAATCCCGTCTACGTCCGCCATCTCTCCTCCCAGGGGCTGCCAGCCAATCAGAAGCCTACAGCTGTCCATCACCAGCGGTGGCTGCTGGCAATAATGCTCCAAGGCCTAGCCAGAGAATCGCCACTGGATACCTGGACACAGGTGAGTGGGGTGAGATTGGGTCCACCGGCAGGGGCTGTGTGAGCGTTGGGGACAAGGGCAGAGGGGTGGCTTGCCCCGACCTCCCAGTCCTAAAGCCGGGTCCCTCAATTGGGCACAGAGCACCTGACAACAAGGCCCCCAGACCCCCACCAAAGGACACAGGCAAAGCTGACAGAGCTTAATTGGCATCCTGCGGCCGGTGGGCAGGATTCCCATGTCGGGCCCTTCTCACCCTCGACTAAAGTGGGGAACTTTCCTAACAGCAGGAATCCATCATGGGGGTACTCATGTCGAATTCTCCCACCCACCCACTCCCCCTGCCGTCATGCCAGCTCCGTGGGCTCCATTCAATTCCACCCAATGTGTCAAATACTTGCTGTTTTAACCAGCAGAGGTTGGAAAGTTTAAGTTTTCTTTATCAAATTCCAAGCGCATACAGAAACAAGGGCCAGGATTTTCCGGCCCTGTTGCGGGTGGGACCCACTGCATGCGAGGAGGACCCCCAGCCAGAAGTCCACTGACTTGCGGCGGGACCGGAAAATCCCGGTGGCAGGCGGGTGGGTGTGGAAAATCCCGCCAAAGATGAAGGATGGTGAAGTAGAGTCAAACGAGAGAAAGGGAAAAAAAAAGTGGGAAAAAAATGACTGGAATGAGAGAGAGAGAGAGGGGGAGAAAAGAGATAGGGAGGAAGAATAAGAAAATTGATCTGGGTGTCCTGGTGCATGAATCAAAAAAAGTTAATATGTAGGTACAGCAAATGATTAGGAAGGCAAATGGAATGTTGGAATTTATTGCAAGATTTTACTGCAGCTGTACAGGGCCTTAGTGAGACCACATCTGGAGCACTGTGTACAGCTTTGGTCTCCTTATTTGAAAAAACATATAATTGCTTTAGAAGCAGTTCAGGGAAGGTTAACCTTCCTGGGATGAAGGGCTTATCTTATGAAGGAAGGTTGAATAGATTGGGCCTTTACCCACTGTAGTTTAGAAGAATGAGAGGTGATCTTATTGAAACATATAAGATCTTGAGGGCACTTGATAGGGCAGATATCCAGAGGATATTTCATCTTTGGGGGAGACTAAAACTACGAGACACAGTTTAAGAATAAGAAGTCTCCCTTTTAAGAAAGAGGGTGAGGGTTTTTTTTCTCTCAGAGGATTGTTAGCCTTTGGAATTCCCCAGAAAACAGAGCAGGCTGCATCTTTAAATTGATTCTAGAATGAGTTAGACAGATTTTTGTTAGACAAGGAGTCAAGGAGGGTGGTTGCGGTGGTGGGGGTTTGGTGGGGCAGACAGGTGGACAACAACCAGATCAGCCATGATCATACTGAATAGCAGAGCAAGCTTAAAGACCCAAATGGCCTACTCCTGCTCCCAAATCCTATGTTCTTATGAAATGCAGTCCCTCTTATTTTGCAAACAAACATAACAGCCAATTTGAACACAGCAAGAGACCACAAAAAAATGAGATAAATGACCAGCCAATTTGACTTGGTTATGAATCATTGCTGGCCAAGAAGCAGGAGAACTCCTCTGATAATATTTGAATAGTAATAAGGGGTTTTATTTTTACATTCAGCTGAACACGCAGACAGGGCCTCAATTAATGTCATACCTGGAAGTCAGTGCCTCCAACAGTGCAGCAGTCCCTCTGTAGTGAATTACAGGGAAGCTTGAAATCATGGCTCAGAGACAAAGGTGTATGCACTGAGCCAAGCTGTCTCTTACAGATCTGACTTAAGCTGTATGTACCTTTACATTAACATGTGGGACTCCAAAATTTCTTTGAGAATGGTCATTCCTCGCACTTGAATTGTGAGTTGAGTGCCAGTCAAGATACTCAAACATTGGCCATCAAAACTGTGCCCAATTTGTCTCCCTATTGAGTTCTTTCCAGTAGGTGTTTCTGGAGATTTAGTAATAGAATCCCTCCACAATTTTTCCTCAAGCTGGCCTGGGTGCACTGAGGCCAAATGCTCTCCCCAGCTAAGACTAGGTAACTCAGCAAAGTGTGGGGATTAAAGCTTGCATCTTCCACACTGTACGGTTCAATATCACATTCCTTATCCACTGACACAAGGTGGGAAGTGTACTTTGAACTTTTATAATAGATTCTGACACCTAAGTCCGGAGTCAGTTATTTTAATTAATCAACCTATTTCAGACAGCATTAAACATACAAATGAGAACCTTAAAGCTTTTGAGAGTGCATGCCTATATTTAAGAAGGGAAATAGGACTATAGACCTATCAGTGTTTGGAAAAGTAATGGATCCCCTGCTAAAGGAGAAAACAGAGAAACACCTTGAAATCCAAAATAGTAATGAATAGTCAATATGGATTTCAAAGGTAAAATACTTGCTTGACCAACCTCATGATAAGAGAGTGAAGAGAAGGGTAATGCAGAAGATATAATATATCTAGATTTCCAAAAAGCCTTTGATAAAGTACCACATAATAGCCCAATGACAGGGTTGCCAACTGTGATTAAGTGTATTCCTGGAGGTTGCCAACTATGATTAAATGTATTCCTGAAGGTTTCATCACATGACTTGCCCCCAAGCTCCAGCCATTCATCGACCAACACATCCATCTTTGTGATGTACTGACTTCCTATGCCAATTGGAAAGCAAAAAGATTCATTACCCAATTGGATGATGCTTGACTGTGAGCCAAACAGCCCTTCTCTTCCCCCCTCTGTTTTCAATCTATATCTGGTAAAGAGAAATGCTCAACCAACTTTTTTAAATGTCCTGATGATTTTTCTCCAGGGTTGCACATCGTCCTGGAGATTGATCTTCAATATGGAGTCTCGAGGCCAATCTTGGAGGGTTAGCAACTGTACCCAATGAGCATGTAGAATCAAGGGACAAGTAGCAGAATGAATGGATAGCTGGCTGACTGAAAGACAGAGAGCAGAGAGTAGGGGTAAAAATTAACTATTCAGAGTGGCAGAAGGTGGGAAGTAAGTCCCACAAGGATTAGTGATGGGACCACTGTGGTTCGCAATGAATATAAATGATTTAGACTTTGGAATAAAAATCAATTTCTAAAGCTGTAGATGACAATAAATCGGAAAGGACAGTTATCACTGAAGAATGTGACAAATTACAAGAGGTCATTAACAAACTTGCAGTATCGGCATATAATTGACAAATAGATTTCAACACAGATAATTGAGAGGTACTACAATTTGATAAAAAATAATAAGGTCACATATTACTTGGAAAGTAGGAATCTAAATGGGACAGAGGACCAAAGAGACCTGAGTGTACAAATACACAGTCACCAAAAGTTGCAGGTTAATAAGGCCATAACAAAAGCAAACTAAACTCTATGATTTATTTCTAGAGAGATATAATTGAAAAGTAGAGAGGTTATGCTGAACTTGTATTGAGCCTTGATAAGACCACACTTGGAGTACTGTGTGCAAATCTGATCACTATTATAAAAAGGATAGAGCAGCACCGGAAAGGGTGCAAAGACTTACAAGATAATGCTAGAAGTGGAAGGTTATATCCATCAGAAGCTGAGGGGTGACCTAATAATGGTTTTGACAGAGTAGACAAAGAGAGAATTTTCCACTCATGGGGGAGAGCAAAACTAGAGGTCACCAATATAAGATTGTCATCATTAAGAAATCAAAAGCTAATGCAAAGCAATTTCTTTACCTAGAGAGTAGTGAGAATGAGGAATTCACTACCACAGGAAGCAGTTGAGACAAATGATATAGGTAAAATAAAATGAAAGACTTGCATTTACATAGCGCTTTTCCCAACCATTGGATGCCGCAAGGTACTTTATGGCTTAATAAAGTCCTTTTGAAGTTCAGTCACGGCTGTAATATAGGAAATGCAACAACCAAGTTTGCATACATCAAACTCCCACAAACAGCAATGTGATAATGACCAGGTAGTCTGTTTTTATGATGTTAATTGAGGGATAAATATTGGCCAGGGCACCAGGGAGAACTCCCCTGCTTTTCTTTGAAATAGTGCCATGGGATTTTACATCCACTCAAGCAGATGGATGGGAATCCCAGTTTAATGTCACTTCAAAGACAGCATCTCCAACAGGGCAGCACTCCCTCAGTATTGCACTGGGGTGTCAGCCTTAACTTTTGTGCACAAATCCTCGAGTGGGACTTGAGCCTGGAATGCTGTGACTCAGAGGTGAGGTGCTGCCAACTGAACCACTGAGCCACAGCTGGCACTTACATTTAATGGGAGGCTAAGCAAGCATATCAGAAGGGATTAGAGGGTTATGTTTATAAAGTTAGAAGAGAAAGGATGGGAGGCAGCTTGGGTGAAGCATAAATGTGGGTATGGACTGGTTGGGCACAATAGCCTGTTTCTGTGCTGTACATTCTATGTAATTCTACATAAGAGTCAGTGATTTGAACATCATGCCAGGGGGCAGTGTCGCACCACTTGAGTTTGAGCAGTATAACCAAGTTTAAAAATTTCTGAATTGGTTCAATAGAAAAATTAATTTACTTTAACCAGTTTTCTCTGCCACCCTTCTCCTGAAAGCATTCACTTGGATAGATACGAACAATCAAACATATGAATTAGGAGCATGAGGAGGCCATTTGGCCCCTCGAGCCTGCTTTGCCATTCAATAAGATCATCGCTGATCTGATTGTGACTTCAACTCCACATTCCCACCTACCCTGATATCCTTTCATTCCCCTGTTAGTTAAGAATCTATCCACCGCTGCCTTAAAAATATTCAGTGACCCTGCCTCCACCACTCTCTGGGGAAGAGTGTTTCACATACTCCTGACCCTCAGAGAAGAAAAATTCTCCTAACCTCCATCTTAAATGGAAGATCCCTTATTTTTAAACTGTGTCCCCTAGTGCTAGTCTCTCCCACAAGGATCTCCACAACCATCCTCTCAGCATCCATCCTGTTAAGTCCCCTCAGGTAAGATCACCTCTCATTTGTCTAAACTCCAATGGATACAGGCTCAGCTTGTTCAACCTTTTCTCATAAGATAATTCTCCCAACAACATCCCAGAAATCAGTTGAATGAACCTTCTCTGAACTGCTTCTAACACATTTATATCCTTTCTCAAATAAGAAAATAGTACTCCAGATGTGGTCTCACCAACGCCTTGCACAACTGTAGCAAAATTTTAATATTCCATTCTCCTTGCAATAAACAACAATATTCCATTTTCCTTCCTAATCACTTGCTGTATTTGCAGACTAATTTTTTGTGATTCATGTACCACGACATCTGTGTTCCTCTGTACCAAGTTCTACAATCTCTCTCAATTTAAATAGTATACTGCTTTTCTATTCTTCCTGCCAAAATGGACAAGTCCACATTTTCCCCCATTATACTCCATCTGCCAAACTTTTGCCCACTCACCTAACCTATTTATATACCTTTGCGAACTCTCTACCTCCTCTTGACAACTTACTTTCCTAACTACCTTTGTGCCTACTCTCTGCTTCTTGTTAGCTAACCAATCCTCTATCCAAGCAAATATGTTACCCCCTACACCATAAGCTCTTATTTTGCGTAGTAACCTTTGATGTGGAACTTTGTCAAATGCCTTCTGGAAATCTAAGTACGGCAAATCCACAGGTTCCTCTTTATCCACGTTACCTGTTACTTCCTCAAAGAACTCCAATAAATTAGTCAAATACGATTTCCCTTTCGCAAAACCATGCTGATTCTGCCTGATTGCATTGAGATTTTTGAAGTGTCCTGCTATAACCTCCTTAATAACAGATTCCAGCATGTTCCCCAAGTCAGATGTTAAGCTAACTGCCCTGCAGTTTCTTGCTTTCTGTCTCCCTCCTTTCTTGGAAAGAAAAGTTACATTCACTATTTTCCAATCTGATGGGACCTTTCCAGAACATAGAGAATTTTGAAAAATTAAAACCAATGCATCTACTATCTCAGCAGCCACCTCTTTTACGTTCTAGGATGAAGTCCATCAGCACCTGGGGACTTGTCAGCTTTTAGTTCTAATACTTTTCTCAGTACCCTTTCCCTGGTGAGTGTAATTGTTTTAAGTTACTGCCTCCCTTTCATCTCCTGAATCACACTTATTTCGGAGATGTTATTTGTATCCTCTGCAGCAGGGGTGGGGAACTCCTGGCTCAGGGGCTGAATCCGGCCTGTTGCACTTTTCCATCCAGCCTGCAGTGGGATTTCAAAATCTAGCCTCACTTCACCTCCCCTCCCCACGTACTGCACTCCGGGCCAGCCGTTGCCATGTTCTGATGTCTGAGCCTCAGCCGCAGTCACCAGAGGCCCAGGTTGTGGGGAGAGAGCAAGGCCTGAGATCCAGCAGCAGGAACACAGGGCAGGGGTGGGGAACAGCTGGCTGATGGTTGGGTGGTGAAGTCTGAGTAACCCGGGGCGGGAGAGAAAGGGAGCAGGACACCTGGCTCCATCGACGGCTCACCCACCCTTCTCCCAGCTCCACTGGTGTCCCAGGACAGGTGCTCAGCCCCTGCAGACTGAGGAAGAGGCCCAGGTGCAGCCTCAGACTGGGAGTTGGCCAGAGCCTTGGGTTGTTGAGTCAATGTCCTGGGCTGGTTTGAGGATGAGACAGAGTGGGAAAGGAAAGACAGACAGACAGAGTGGGAATTGGAAAGAGAGAGATGAAGTGGGGATTGGAGAAAGAGCCAGACAGAAAGAGCGGGAAAGGAGAGACAGACAGATAGAGAGAAAAGCCAGTTGTGAGTAGCAACATCATCAGGATCAGCAGACATAACAAAGCTCATTAAGGAAAAGCAAACTCATCGATCACATTAAAGCAGTGGGCGAGCTGAACATTTCTGTATTCTCTAAAAAAAATTAAATTAAGTTGGCTTTTCAATGTGTGTGGCCCACAACTGATTTTGTCTATGTGTGAGTGGCTCTTGATAAGAAAAATGTTCCCCACCCCTGCTCTACATAAAATATCTGTTTAGTTTGTCCACCATTTCCTTATTTTCCGCTATTATTCCCTATTCTGACTCTCTAGAGGACCAACACTCACTTTACTTACTCTGTTCCTTTTTAAATACCTGTAGAAACTCTTACCATCTGTTTTTATATTTCTAGCTAGCTTTTTCTCATATTCTAATACTCCCTCCTTATTAATCTTTCAGTCATTCTTTGCTGTTCTTAATATTCTGTTCAATCTTCTGACCTGCTACTCATCTTTGCAGAATTGTATGCTTTTTCTTTCAATTTGATACTAACTTTAACTTAGGTACCCACGACTGGTGCATCTTCCCCGTCTTTCTTTCTCACTGGAATGTAACTTTTCCAAGTATTCTGAAATATCCCCTTAAATGTCTGCGACTGCATCTCTACTGACTTATCCCTTAACCTAATTTCCCAGTTCACTTAGCCAGCTCTGTTTTCATGCCCTCATAATTACCCTTATTTAAGTTTAAAACACTATTCTTAGATCTTCTCTCCCTCAAACTGAATGTGAAATTCAATCATATTATGATCACTACTACCTACAGGCCATACTTGCGTTATGAGATCATTAATTAAACCTGTCTCATTGCATATTGGCGATACAGTTCTGAGGGCACTTGTCCAACAGACTCAAAGCCAGACGTGATCATGATGTACACAAATGCATACCTCTGGTCAGGGATTCCTGGATAGTACCCAGGAGTATGATGTCAGAACCAACGATCCCTCTAATGTTTTGTTTTTGCTGTGTGGCAGCTTATTCTTTTAAGTGCAGAGGCCCTTTTGTGTTTTGTGCATTAACTTAAAGGGGCCGGCACGTGCTCAGCTTGCGCAGGAACTTCTGGATTGCAATGCAGCCTAAAGGCAACATTAGTCAGAACAAATCACAACATCTCCCAACCCAAAGTCAAATTGGACCACCCCTCCTCCCACCCCAGCTGAGGTTAGCAGATGCAGGAATCAAATTTCAAACCTTACTGGTCTATGTGGATTAGCTCTTCACTGTATTAACCAGCTCAGCCTTTAGGGGAGATCCATCAAGTCTTTCTTGAGCATCTTAGAGAGGGTCAAGGCTAAATAGGTTATTATCACTGTGACTTTTGGTTTAATTGTAACTTATTGGAATAACAGTGTCATAGATCATACATCATGGATTGGCTGTCTCCTGATATTAAACTTTAACAGAATTCAGAAGATGTTGAGCGGAGTTCTGTAATGTGAGCAAGCATGAAAATGCAAAGCTCCGTTTCTGGTGAGCAAAGAGCCAACATACAACTCAGGGCTGCACCCCATTCTACAGGTACTCGTCCCATGTCACATGACTGTCCCTTAAAAAGAGACATCACATTACCAAGAAGGCTGAACACTGCTGTGCAAATCCAACTGGATATGCAAATTCATCCTCCTCTTTTGAACATCTGAATCCAAGTTTCACATTTGGAACATTGTAGCTCACACCACAATTTCCATAGTAGCCTTTTGTGCTCATACATCTGAACTGAATTTACCTGGAATACAATCCAACTCATTGGGAAAGAACAAATTGTAGCAACTGCAGATCAGTGCAGATTACTTTGGAATCTATTCCTGCCCAACATTCCTGACGATTCTTTCAGTTAGATGTAAATCACCAGCAGGTTCCAACAGAATTTGGCACAGCAGTGTAAAATATTGCCATAGCTAGGATACAACCATTAGGCACTATGTACAGTTATAAAGTTGCAAATTAAGACAGCAGAGTGACCAATTAATTTCTCCCTAGTGCTTCTAAGTTCTATAGTTCAGAAATTTCCTTGGAGCTTCTGCCCCTATAACTTTTAACAGAAACCCATTACTGCGTGTAAATGGCATTTCCGCTGAATTTCTGGCGGAGTGGGAGAAGTGCTCTGGAAATTCTCAGTGACAACGTTTTCCATTCACTCAAATAATTTACTTATGATTGATACAGGTAATATCAGTCACTTTTCATTTAAAAAAAGGCTCTTTTTTCAGTCCTCTCATACCAGGGAGGACATAAAATACAAAGGATATTTGATAATCTTCCAAGTTGCATTTGACCACGTATCTCCAGTTATTTTTTTCCTCTCAGTTTCAGGCCTTAATCAGTTACAACAGATACAGAACAAAGAATTCCTGCGCATCCAAGATAAATACTGGTTTAAAGGTCATAAACATTTCTTCAATATTGCAGTGGCCTGCTGCTTATTAAAAACAGATTGTTAAATAGATGTCAGCCTGACCTTCTTATAAAGAACCCACTTAGTAACAAATTTTAATAATTATGTCAGATGTACAGAGGTCCAGCATTTGCTTAACTTTACTCAGCTGCCCACAAATGATTGGATACCATTAATTCTCTTTGTGCATAAATAATATTACACAATAGAACTTTCAGAGAGAGCTGAAGGGTGTTATTGTATAAATGCTCAGTAATAGATTGCAGCTTAAGGATTTTCTTTCAGTTATTGCTGCAGCCATTAGAGTCACATTTATTTAGAGCATGACCAGCATAAAGAGAACCAAATATTCATTATGTATTCTAATTTTAGGTGTACAGAGATTAGTATGTAACAATGCAGTCAGCACATTATAGGGGCATTTTTCCCATTGTAAGGAGCTGCAGGTGATTTAAGTTGCAATCAATTAGGAAGGTGAACTGAGTAGACTGCATCAAAATCACATATAAAATCTTTACATCTGAGCATTTTAAAAAGCTAGCTTGCAGTTTTCGATAATTTCAATTGTAAAAACAAGTTCATCCAGAAAGCTTCCAGGTTTCTTAGACTCCAGGTCACACTAAAACTGGATGAACTCCTGGAGCCAAAACTGCAATTCAACATTAAATGATGGTGCAATTTTTCAAATTACGCATGATCACAAGTCACTGGCGAGTGTGTGATAGTTCTTTACATGCGATTTTGTATGGCTGTTTAATCAAATAAAGAATAAATCAACTGTGTAGCTCTGTTACAGCTTTCTGACTTGACATGGCAGTTACCTAGCAGGCTGTCATGAACAGGAGGTGGCTCATGTTTTCCATTATGTTGGAGGAACTTAAGCATCTTCAATGAATTTTCCCTGTAACTGTGTGGGGTAGAGGGTAAAAAATTCAAACTGAAAGATTTTCTCACCAGCGACATTACCTTTAAAAGTAAAATGAAACAAAGAAAATTTTGCAACATAAAACTGCAAAGCAATCTATGGAGTAAATGGAATTAATTTATATTTGGGCAATATCTCTTGCATTTTATTCATAAATCACAATTTATTTCTGAAGCTACACAAATACTTTCAATTAAATGAAACTTTAATTGTTTATAAATATTATGGAAACTTCTTTGGAAGACAGGATACAAAGCAACATTTACCAAAAGGGCTTCAACTATAAAGCTCAGTACACATTTCCTGTCACGAATGATATAGACTATTTTTCATATGTTTTCATTTTTACCATCAGACAAGTGATATGCCAGGAAACAGCTCAACTTACTTTTCATCTATTCAGACTAATATCTGTTGGATGTAACTCCTGAATAAAATCCCTTCACTTTGATGACAAAGATTAATTCAGAATGACAATACAAAACAGTTTTCAGGAAACAAAGAACTGACCTTTATTCTTGAATCAGAGCCAAAGATGATGCCATCCTAGTTTACGTTAACATTTTGGAATTCAGGGCAACTGCTAGAAAATGCTAATAGCTTCCTATTATAAAGCTAACTGAGGTGTGTTCTGGAGAAAGAGCTTTGCATCAGAATGCATAACTTAATACTCTTTTTCAAAAGATATGTGAATGTTAGCAAAAACAAAATTGCTAGAAAAACTCAGCAGGTCTGACAACATCTGTGGAGAGAAAGACAGTGTTAATGTTTTGAGTCCGTATGACTGTTCTTCTGAATATGCTGTCAGATCTGCTGAGTTTTTCCAGCAATTTTTGATTTTGTTTCAGATTTCCAGCATCTGCAGTATTTTGCTTTTATCTTAATGTTAACTGAGATGATTGCCAAGACAGTGAAAAGAATGTATTACGGAGGTTTGTTTAATCAGATAACATTAAATATAAGTAACTCACCTTCTGTCTCCCCAAAGCTTGTCCACCATCTACACTCAGGAGTGTGATGGAATACTCTCCACTTGCCTGCATGAGTGCAGCTCCAACAACACGCAAGAAACTCAACACCACCCAGGATAAAGCAACCCACTTGACTGGAATCCCATCCACCACATCCATTCCCTCCACCAGTGGCAGCAGTGGATACCATCTACAAGATGCACTGCAGCAACTCACCAAGGCTCCTTCGACAGCACCTTCCAAATCTTCGACCTCTACCACCTAGAAGGACAAGGGAAGCAGATGCACGGGAACACCACCGCCTGCAAATTCTCCACCAAGTCACACACCATCCTGACTTGGAAATATATTGCGGTTCCTTCACCGTCGCTGAGTCAAAATCTTGGAACTCCCTTCTTAACAGCACTGGATCTACACCACACAGGCTGCAGTGGTTCAAGAAGGTGGCTCACCACCACCTTCTCAAGGGCAATTAGGGATGGGAATAAATGTTGGCCTAGCCAGTGACGCCCACATTCCGTGAAAGAATTTTAAAAATTAAATTAATCAGTCGTTTGCTGGAAGTGACATACATTTACACACAGGGACCTGTTGTCTGCGAACAGAAGGAATATGTTTAAGCCATGTCCCTTTTTTGAATTACCTAGGAATTTGGGGAGCCATTGTTTTCTCCATGGCAATGCCTCAGCCAGAGTCGGCTTGCCAATCAATCAACACCCTTTTCTCCTGTAGTACAAATTGTTGCAATCGTTTGAAATTTGGCATTCTTGGGTTCATCCTAATGGGTGCAAGATGAAAAGCTTCGGCAACAAGCCTCTCTTTTCAGCAATATTCAAGTTCTGTACCACCAAGCAACTGTTTGATAGACAACTTGCTTATTTCAGCCAAACAAAATGATTTTAACCAGTGCCTTGCACCACCGCCTGGGCACTTTAAATATTCCTTATTTGAAAGAAGGACCTGACATCCCTGGTTTAGGAGCAGAAAAAATTATTATGGAAATATGGATGTGCAGTCCAGGAAATCATCTTATTGACATCACTTTGGCAGTATTTATTGCCCATTGCAAACTGTTCTTGAACTGAGTGGATTGCTTGGCCATTTCAGGGCAGCAGAGTCAACCACATCATGCTTGGGCCAGTCCAGGACAGCAGATTTCTTTCCCCAAAGGGCATTAGTGAACTGATGGGTTTTTGTGATAATCAATGATAGTTTCATGGTCACCATCACTTTCAATCCCAGAGCTCTTAATTGAACTTAAATTCCACCAGCTGCCATGGTGGGATTTGAACCCTTGCCCCCAGAGTGTTAGCCTGGGCCTCAGGATTACTAGTCTACTGACATTACCACTATGCCACCGTCTCCCCCATAAATTTCCACCCTAGTTCACACCTTGTTATTTCCTCTTTGCTCCCAAAATTAAGACATAAGGCACTTAAAAATCAGCATCCTAAGTCTCAGATATGGATGTGACAGTGACCAGCGTTTCCTCAGATCAGTATGACAGGGATGAAGTCAGCCCATAGGTATCCAATGTATATGACCCTTAAACATTCTTTTATTAGCTGGCTAGTTATCACTTCTAATTTAATTGAAAGAATAAAGTATGATAGAGGACAGAATTACGGTGTGCTAACATTGTCAAATGAAGGTCAGTTAGATGGCAAAATTATATTTATATTTAGCAACACCCGACCTACCCAGGAGAAATTTTTATGTTAGGGCAAATTTGGATACTTTGCCATATAAACTATGGACTGACTTGTCACTGAGCCATGTGCAAACTGTTGACTTCTTGCAAATTGTGGAAATGAATGTGAAACAAGCTGCAAAGGTTGCAACCGCTGTAGTACAAGAGAAATGATAGGGCCACTTACTGCTACAATGCTGAATCTCAATGTAAACATGATGTAAAACAACGCAACTCAACTCTCAACAGTACATCCAACTTAAACAAAATGTCAATCCTTGATGAGCATGCATGTAAGCTACAAAATGAAACATTCCCCAACTTGGTAAAGCACTATTACTAACACTGAAATATGAAGGGAGGCAACTGTACGACTGTAGTGACCCAGAAAAGCTTACTCTTAAAAAAAACACATGCTACCATTTCCTTAGCTGTGTCAGATAAATTACATAATTTACACACCCATCAAATGTGCTTCGCAAAATAAGTCAGGGATAACCACTACTTTTCTCAGAGAAGAATTTGCCTTAGTGTGGTAAAGTGGAGTGCTATGTACCTTTAAAAGAATGTAGTTAACTGACCACGTGACTGTATCAACCAATCACTATATAGCACGGGCTATTTGGGTAACAGGAAGGTTAGAGCTGGAGGTGATTGAAGGAGCACATGTTTTGTTAGTGCCCTGTTCTTAGTTCCAATAAACCACCAGTGTTTGCTCACTTAATTGGTATCTCTGCCTATATTGTTTCAAGCACCAACTAATATGTGAATATCAAGGGCGTAGCTCGTGTTCGCTGGACAAAGTGAACCTGATAATCTAAAACATAAAACTGGTGATGAGGATAAATCGGATCAATCAAGAAAGCCGTGGTAAGCCAGCTATATTACTTTGCCACTACCTTGAAGCTGTTTGAAAGCACAGTCTCCTTAGTCATCGAGTATGCCTCAGTTTGGGCATCTTGAGCCATTTGACAAAAACAAAAAAACTGCAGATGCTGGAAATCCAAAACTGCCAGACCTGCTGAGTTTTTCCAGGTAATTCTGTTTTTGTTTTGAGTCATTTGACTCCGTTTCTGATGACTGGTCTCATTACGTCAAATACCTAGCATTCTTTTTTACCACTCATGACATTGTGGGGAGGACAAGAAGAGGGCAATTCTTTTGTCCACATGCAGCAGCAAAATGTATGGGATGATCTGCATCTTCACGTCGCTCAATATGAAGGCTTTCAACGAGTTAGTAAATATTGTCAAAAACCACCTGAAGCCAAAGCCCTCAGTTACTATGCAGCGTTTTAAATTCAATTTGAGGAACAGGCTTCCAGGAGATACAATCGCTGGCTATGTAGCTGCTTTAAAGGATTTAATGGAATATTGCGAATTGGGAACTTCAATTAATGGCATGCTGAGAGACCGATTGATATGCGGAATCGGGAACGATGCTATTCAAAAACAATTGCTTTCTGAATATAATCTAGATTTCAGCAAGGCATTAGAATTGGCAACAGCCTGGGAGGCTCTGTGTTAGAGACTCGGAGGCAATAAAAATTGCATAAAATGGCGCCGTCTATCTTGCAGGGCGGGAGAACCAGTAACAAAAGGCACGAAAATTGTTGGACTCCACAGAAAGATGGGAAATGCCCACTATGTACTGACCATTGAAGAACAATAGTACTACAGTGAAAACCCACAACATTAATGAGATAAATGCGTCCAGGCAGCCTGCAGGCGATCGACTGTTCAGAAATATCAGATGCTTTTCCTGCCACTACAATGGTCACATAATGCGGTAATGTAAAGATAGGCTGAGACAGCATTTTAAAAATAAAGGTAGAAATCACAAAATCTGTCTTGTTGAAGAGCCAGAGGAAGCAGAATCTGACATCTATTCATTATGCAACCTGAAAGTGGGTAGAACTGAGCCAATCCAGGTAGTCATTAGAGTCAATGAACCAAGATGGGGGTCGATTCTGGGGCATCAATGTCTGTCATAGGAGAACATATGTTCAGACACTTGAATAAAGGAGTCCATCCTTTAAGTTTGGAAGAATCGGGCACTGCATTAAAAATATATACAAGCAAAGAAATAAGAATGAAAGGGAAAAGTCAAGTCCTGGTGCAATTTGGGGATCAGTCTGTAAATTTACCCCTTAAAGTAGTAGCTGGGGCAGGCCCCAGTTTAATTGATCACAACTGACTCAAAAAGGTTAAATGCATTGGGCTGACATTTTTCAAATTAGAACGAGAAACTTACATGAATTGTTACAAAAGTACGCTTCCATTTTCAGTGACAAGCTCGGAAAGATTCGTGGGCTACAAGCCAAAATCCACATAGACCTTAACGTAATCCCCAGATTTATCCAGACCAGTCCCTTATGCTCTACGGGACAAGGTCGAGACGGAGATAAACAGGCTGGAAAAGTTGGGTATCTTACAAATGGTGCAATTTTCCGAGTGGGCGGCACCCACAGTACCTGTACTGAAGTCAGACCAAAGTGCTCACTTATGCGGTGACTATGTTAACTGTAAACAGAGTGGCCAAACTTGACAGGCACCCAATACCGAAGATTGACGAATTATATTCAAAATTAGAAGGGGGCAACACATTTTCAAAACTCGACATGAGCCATGTCTACCAGCAGGTAGAGTTGGAAGAAGGCTCTAAGGAATTTGTGACCATCAATACACATCGAGGATTGTATCAATATACATCGGCTTGTGCTATTTTCCAGCGTCCCATGGAAAATCTACTTCAGGGACTACCCCACATTGTTGTTTATCTGGATAATGTCTTTGTCACTAGCTGATGAAGAACACTTAGCTAATTTGGAGGAGATGCTGAAACGCTTCCCACAAGCAGGGGTTATGCTTGAAACTAGAGAAATGTATTTTCCAAGCCAAAGAGGTAGTTTAGGTGGGCCATAAGTTTGATGCGCAGGGCCTGCATCCCGTGGAAGAAAAGGCCAAGGCTATTCGTGTGGCGCCTACAACGAACAACGCTACAGAACTAAAGGCCTTCTTAGGCATGATAAACTACTCTGGGTGATTTTTCCCAAATCTATAGACTGTACTGGATCCGTTATACGCATTGTTAAGAAAAACCATAAATGGATTTGGCAAGCTCCGCACCAGGAGCCATTTCTGAAGGTAAAGCGATTGTTAAATTCATTGGCCCTACTGGTCCACTGTGACCCAAAGAGAGGATTGATTTTAACTTGCGACGCATCCCCTTATGGAGTAGGGGCTGTGCTTTCACATTGGACAGCAGATGGCTCCAAGTGACCCATTAGTTATACATCTCGCACACTCAGTGCTGCAGAGCAACAATATTCTCAAATTGAGAAAGAGGGTTTGTCTGTTGTGTTTGGTATTTGGAAATTCCATCAATACCTTCACGGCCTCCTTTTTCACATTATATCCGACCACAAACCTTTGCTGGGGTTATTTGGAGAAGATAAGGCGATACCTCCCATTGCACCTGCTCACATCCAGAAGTGGGCACTGATGTTGGCTGCTTATGAGTACACTTTTATTCACCGATCTGGAAGCCAGATCGCACATACTGATGTGCTGAGCCGCCTCCCGCTGCCAGATAACAACATGAAGGTTCCAAATCCCTGGGAACTTGTCTTCATGCTAAATTTTTTGGGTTCCTCCCCTGTCCAGGCCAAACAAGCCGAGATCCACTTTTATCTCATGTCCAGGAGCAAGTCTTGAATGGATGGTCAAGAGAGCAAAAGTCTGTTGACATAAAGCCTTATTTCAATCGGCAGATACAAGATCACCTGCCAGGATGGTAGCTTGCTTTTGGGGGGGGGGGCAAGGGTTATTGTGCACCCGAGAAGGCGAAGACTATTATTGGCCAAATTACATAGCGCTCACCCTGGCATTAGTAGGATGAAGATGCTCGTGCGCAGCTACTTGTGGTGGCCAGGGATGGACGCGGATATCGAAACCCTAGTCAAAAGTTGTCTTCAATGCCAACAGATACAAAAGCTACCCCCCCCACTTAGCTCTATTGCATGCCTGGGAATGCCCGGGGTGGCCATAGGTAAACCTCCATGTCAACAATGTGGGGCCCTTCTTGGGTATGATGTTCCTTGTGCTAATAGACACCCAATCCAAGTGGATGGATGTCTACGAAGTCCGGTCCATGTCTGCCACCATAGATCGTTTACGACAGAAATTTGACTACCGGAGGTGCTCATGTTAGATGATGGGACTGCACTTACCAGCGGGGAACTCCACAGGTTTACAACCCTCAATGGAATAACTCATATCAAATCCTCACCTTAACACCTAATGGTTTGGTGGAGCAGGTGGTCCAAACTTTTAAGTCAGGAATGAAAAAGCTGGATGGAGTTTCCATCAGCACCAGATTGTCACAGTTCCTGTTCACTTACTGGACAACGCCACACACGACCACTGGTATTGCTCCCGCTGAATTACTAATGATGAGACGTCTCCGCACCTGTCTAACTCTCATCAGGTCAAATTTAGGGGAAAAGGTGGAGAGAAGTCAAGAGACTCAGAAGACCAGACATGTTGGCCATGGTCATGAAAGAAATTTCATGGTGGGAGACACAGTTCTCGTGAAAAACTTTGGAGATGGGCCCAATTAGCCATTAGGTGAAGTGAGTGCTGGGACAGGACCTCTCTCCTATAATGTATTGGTAAATGGCCAAATAATTAGATGACACGTGGATCATCTCCGGAGAAGAAAGACAGTCGCACAAGATGGAATGCAGTCATTATGTGCATTTGGGTCTGCACCGTACCTGGAAGAAATGTCACACGATTTGGAAGTACTGGTGGGGCCTGTTGGACCTGAAAGGGTCAAAGACACAACCTTGCCCACTTCCACCGATGGGGCTGGTGGACAGTTGGCCCCTGACGGGGTCTCAGAGAAACCACCCAAGGTCATTGAGCTGCGACGCTCGACACATCCGAGGAAGCCTCCTGAAAGATTTAATTTGTAAATGGTTATTCATGTAAATAATTGGGATGTTGTGAAGCTTGTTAATTGCACTTTCAAGTAAAGGGGAGGGATATGGTAAAGTGGAGTGCTATGTGCCTTTAAAAGAATGTAGCTAACTGACCATGTGACTGTACTGACCAATCACTATACAGTGCAGGCCACTTGGATAACAGGAAGTCTAGAGCTGGAGGTGACTGAAGAAGCACACATTGTGTTAGTGTCCTATTCTTAATTCCAATAAACCACCAGTGTTTGCTTAGTTAATCGGTTTCTTTGCCTATATTCTTTCAAGCACCAACTAATGTGTTAATATCAAGGGCGTAGCTTGCGTTCACTGGACAAAGTGAATCTAAACCATAAAAATTATTTAAAAAAAAAAAAATCATGTTACCTTATTAAATTAGAGCCAGACCTTTCAGCGGTGAAATTAAGTAACATTTCTACACACAAGTGTGGTAGAGGTTTGGAGCAACTTCTGTAAATGACAATTGATGTTAAGTTAACTGTAAATATCAAATCTGAGATCGATAGATTTTTGTTAACCAAAGGTATCAAGGGATATGGAGCAAAGGTGGATATATGGAGTTTGGCCACAGGTCAATCATGATCTCATTGAATGGTGGCCAGGCTCAAGGGGCTAAATGGCTTAATCCTGTTCTTAATACTTTTAAATGTGCTTTCACCTGAACAGTATTATTAATACTGGCAATCTGCACTGCTATAAACCAATGCCTACATCTGCACTCAAAACAAAGGGAAGGTTATAAAAATACATCATTTAATTAAAAGATTCTGAGCAAGTATGCAACAGCTGGGGTAAGGGCCAATAATGTTCTGCACACATACTGGCCTTTTGGTTTCATGTCTACTACTAACAAGCAACTTTCTCAGCAACAAAGTAGTCACCCAGGAGGAAAAATTCACTAATGTGTGTTCATCAAATGCAGCAGATCATGCCATCGTATAGTATTATTATCTCAAAGAGTTTGAGAAACCACAGTTCAGAACATTAATACAAATACACACAATCATTTCTATCATGGATGCATCACTGGAAGCAGGCAATGTCAAAATTAAGTTAAAATTTATTCCAAGATCACGGTAAATCACTATGTTAAAAGAAAGCAGTTTAGCGCCTTGAGGTCATGACAACTGGATGAAGATAGGCTAAGGAACTCTAATTACATTTTACTGTTATTAATCCAAAATTATTTTTGGACTAAGAAAATTTGAGTTATCAGATAATTTGAATGAGGTGACCGAATAAAGGGAGTGGATGCTATGGGTTTACCAAGTGAGAGAGAAACCACTTTCATTTTATTTGAATGGACAGGGTTTAATTAATTGCCCCACTAACCTCCTATAATTAAATTATTTTTCAAGGCGTTGACTGGATCTTTAACCAATGCAAGACCATTGCATATTGCACACATCAACAAATAACTCTCCAGTGCACTTCTGTTCAGGAAACATGATTAATTCTTGGCTCTGACGTAATTTTTAATATTAGCTCAAACTGGCCAAGGTGCCATCTGGGAACACATTAAGCTTAAGGCAATTTTGCACAGTCATTCACTAAAACATCAAAAGAATTGTTCATGTTCACAGCATGCAGGTGAAAGATTCCGGATCACAACAGCTGTAAATTTTAAGTGCAGCAGTAAACTTTCTGTTTAAAGTCTCCGTCTGTTTCCCTTCTTCCTCCTCAATTGAAAGATCCAGACATGTTACCAGTCAGATGCTGCCAAAATATCCGTTCTCATTTAAAACCAGAAAATGCTGGAAACACTCAGCAGGTCAGGCAGCATCTGTGGAGAGGGAATCAAAGTTAATGCCTCAGCTCGATAACCTTTCATTAGAACTGGAAGTTGTTCCAGATGAACAGGTTTTAGGCAAGCACAAAGCCAAGGAAAAGTTGGGCAGGCAGGGCTGGCTGAGTTTCGTCAAGTCTTGTGATGGACTAATGATATCACTATCAATGGGAGCAAGTGATATGCTTTGTTACTCATAAACCACCTAGTCACTTGGCTACCTTGCTCAAAAGTTCACTAGGAGGAGAATTCCTGAGGATGAAGGCCCAACAAGCCTTCCATTTATGCAAATAGTTCTTTGCATCTGGTCATTCTTAGGGAGTGGAACCCTTTCTATTCAAAATGTTGATGTGTTAACTATAGGAATCACTATGCAATGTGGAGGCCATCAATTGCATCCTGCACTTTTGGTAACCCAGTCTGATAAATTTTGCCTGATTTTGCAGGGGTTGGGAGACCTAATAGCAGCCGGAGGTAATCCACATCTGTCAGCTCCACAATTAGGTAACAAAAATGTTATAGGTTACCTTTCGGGAGCCAGCCTCCAACAGTTGCTTTAAGAAACACTCATTTCACAGCCAAGCAAATGCATGGTGCATGCTATAATCTGTCTAAATCAAATTTTGTAAGCGGGGAGGCCTCACATCGGCATTATGCCCTTGACTGGCACATGGCAAGACACCCTAAAGGTTGCATGTCTATTAACTACCCAAAGATCTCTTGTGGCATTACTCATGTCTGGTTAGGGGGCAGAAGCTATTTTCCTGACAATAGAGGTGCAACCTCATTTCATATAAAACATATGGTCAGAGTCCTGAGACTGACTGAAAGACGAATTCTATTTTTATTACGTGCTATTGAGAGTTTTAACTTATTTTTGGAGATTGAACTTTGCAATTCCTTGTGAAAATTGGAAATATGTGGCCTTATTTAATGTTAGATTTTCCTTCTGATTTTTAACTCAACGTTTTTAACAGCTCATAATCATGGGGATTAACTATTATGAGACTAGGCTGCGAGGTTTCAGGATTATTTAGACATTTTCCCATAGAAAGGATCTAGATGCAAGTTAACTTAGAATAGGTTTTGAGTTAAAACTTTAATGTTGTTTTTCATGAATGTCAAATGATAAACAATTGAGTGGCTCACCTTTCTGAGCAAAGAAGATCTTGCATCCAATGTGTTGGGAGGGTTTTGATCTCTCCCCAGACATGAACATTCAGAAGAAAACAGAACACAGCACCAAGGCAGACAGGCCACTTTTTGGGAAAGGGTTGTGCAGATAATCAGGCAGGGAAAGGCTGTGAAGGCAGAACATTTCTACACTGGGAAGGTAGGCTAGAAGGCAGAGAGGTTATTCTGTTTAATTTAAATAAGTTAATCGACCAAAGTGGGATAATGTCACGTCCTCTTTATGTTGTATCACTGGGAACTTAAATTGTACTGAGATGGTTGCATCTATTACTCCATGCATTCAAACGTGCTATGGAATGAAACAGTTTACAAATCAAATCAAACTTTTCCTCATCTGCAGTTCACTTGGTCCATGATTGGAGAGATTGACGAAGTTTACCTGCATGAGACATGGAAATCTGGCCCAGACTACAGGGAGTTTGATGGTCACACTCCTGGGTCCTCCTGCCATATAAATAGATGTAGACACTGCAGTGCAGTACTGAGGGATGGCTCAGAAGTGCCATTGTTTGCATGAGACATTCAAACGAGGCCCCATCTCCTCTCTCAGGCGGATATTAAAGATTCCACAGTGCTATTTGGTGGAAGAGCTAGGAATTCTCTCTAGTGTACTGGTCAATATTAATCCCTCAACCAACATTCCTAAAAATGGATTTTCTGATCATTGCTGCTGGAGAGACCGTGCTGTGTGCAAAAAAGAACATAAAAAATAGGAGCTGGGGCAGGCCACACAGCTCATCAAGCCTGCTCCACCATTCAATAACTGAACTTCTACATCACTTTCCTACCGTTCCCCAAGACCCCTCAATTCCCTTAGGGCCCAAAAATCTATCAGTCTCAGATACTCATTAACTGAGCACCTGCAGCCCTCGTGAGGTGGAGTTCCAAAGATTCACAAGCCTTTGCATGAAGAAACTCATCTATGTCTCAATCCTAAATGATCAGCTCCTTATCCTGAAATAATGACCCCAACCCGCCGAGTTTTAGAATCTTCAGCCAGCGAAAACCAGCCTTTCACAATCTACCCCGTCAAGCATGCCCAAGAATTTTATACGTTTCAATGAGATCACCTCTCAATTTTCTAAATTCCAGAGAATCTAGGCCCATTCTGCTTAATCCTTTCTCATTGGATAGCCCTCTCATTCAATGAATCAATCTATTGAACCTTTGTTGTACCTCTCAAAGTCAAGTATAGTGTTCCTTATGTAAGGAGACCAAAACTGCACACAATACACTAGGTGTGGTCCCACCAAGGTCCTATATAATTGTAGCAAGACTTCATTGCTCTTATATGCCAACCCCCATACTATAAAGGCTAACATACCTTTTGCCCTCCTAATTGCTTGCTGTACTTGCGTGCTAACTTTGTGATACAGGGACCCCCAAATCTTTCTGAATACCAATATTTATTAGCTACCCACCCTTTGGAAAGGCAGGCTCAGTTCAAAAGTCTCCTTTTAGCTGCTAGTGTATTTCTTATTATAAACTAACCAAGCTGTAATTAATTACTTTAAATGCTCGCAATTGGATGAGACAGATGATGTAATTAGATTTTCAAAGGCAAGGCTAAATATGAAGAAACACGGGTGGCAATTAACCTTAAAAAAAAAGCAAAAAGCTGGGGATCTGAAATAAAAACAGCAAGTGCTGGAAAATCCCAGCAGGTCTGGCAGCATCTGTGGAGAGAGAAACAGAGTTAACATTTCTAGTCCAATATGATTCTTCTTCAGAATGCCAAGTTCCAAAGAAGAGTCATATTGGGCTAGAAATGTTAACTCTTGGTTTCTCTCTCCACTGATGTTGCCAGACCTGCTGGGATTTTCCAGCACTTGCTGTTTTTATTATTGCAATTAAGTTCAGGCTTTCCCACCCCGTACCTGTTGCTATCTCACCCTGCTCCCTCCTATCTCAGACTTTCTCTCCCTGTGTCCCATTCCCAAGCTCATCCCACTCCCTCAGACTCTCTTATGAACAGCTTATGGGAAAACAAATGTTTTCATTGACGTTATTCCTGATGGATACTTGGAAAAACCATAGCATGAGTAAATTTAAGCTAATGATGATCATACAATAGAAATAATGAAACAGATTTACAAGTGATTTTGTAAGCAGGCTGGTAAAACAAACAGCCACATTGCTGGAATCATGGGACTCTGCATCTGGTTTTCATATTAATTTATGATTTGTTCTGGCTGTTGATTTTAAACTAAATTACATCCTATTGGTCTAGAAAACAATAGCAATGATCTACTTCAAATTACTTTCAGACATTTGTAAAGGACTTTGTCTCAGTATGGTTTAATGTACTGAAAACAAATCAACAATTAAATTAACATTGGTGTTTTTACAGGAAAAAGTCACAAGAGGGTTTTGGCAGAGCTAACCTTGGCAGGAAAAAAATCTCACTGGGGTCTAAGGAGCTGAAAAATATTTAGTTCTCTGGGTTCCTTGCAAGGTTACTTACTGTGTGCTGTCTACAGTTAGTTCCAATAGGTGTTCTGGAATTTTGTTCGATTACCTTTGGGGATCAGATAGGACTTTTCCAGGTGATTAAATATGCTTAGTTGAGCCAAGTATAAGGCAGATGGGTGAATGGGATAGCTGGATTGAAGCAATGGTTATTGTGTAGCTCCTCTCACATTGGTAGCTAGAGTATTACATCACTGTCAGAACCCCCTTGTGTATATTAGAAATATAGTAAGGAACACAGAGACAGGTGAAGGCCACTCAGTCCCCTGATTCTGCTCTGCTATTCCATTAGATCATGGGTTGATTTGTATCTTGTCTCCATTTACTCGGCTTGGTTCCATATCCCTTACCTAACAACATTGTTCTATCTCAATTTTTAAAACTTTCAATTGACCTAGCCTCAACAGCTTCTGGGGGAGAGAGCTCACAGAGATAAAGTGGGATGAGACCATGAAAGGATTTACACACAAAGATGAGAATTTTTAATTTGGACCAGTGAGGGACTAGGAGCCAATGTAGGTCAGTGAGCACAGGCGTGATGGATGAGTGGAATTTACTGCAGGATTGGTTGTAGATAGCAAGGTTTTGAATGAGCTGAAGTTCATCAAGAGATTATTGGATAGATGAGCCTGATCAGATGACAAAGACATGGATGAGGGTTTTGCCAACAGATGCACTGAGTCAGGGTGGAGATAGGTAATGTTTCCAAAGTGGAAGATGGTTTTTGTGGTGGAGAGGATATGGGAGCAAAGCGCAACAAATGGGATACCTAGGGTGAGAAATGTCTCGTTCAACTCGAGTGGCCAGGGCGAGCATCAGAGTAAGTGGTGACTACCACTGGAACTTAACTTACAGACATCCGTCCTAATATTTCCTTCTTTGGCTTGGCACTGAATTCTGTCCGATTATGCTTCAGAAAGTACTTTGGGATGTTTCTCTATGTTAAAGGTACTATATAAATGCAAGTTGTTCATGTTGAAAAGCAGACCTTATCTGCCCTTGTCCTCCATTAATCTGTGATTCCCACACTGTGGACCAAGGCCCTCAGAATAGCGAAAATAGGGTCTGTTTAAAATCAGCACTCTTTTCAATGGCCCAGCAGACTCATGTTTGATGCCTGTGCAATTCACGCCCTGTCTCCTTTCCCCATTGGCAAAAATTGTATCGGCCGGAAATGGAGGCAGGACCTCCACATCTGATTTCTTCGTGGACAGCTTTGAATTGGAAATTTGCAAAAATGTGTATATATTAGGATACAAAGGACTAGATTTTCATGGACTGGAGACCTTTAAAAATGTCAGGAGGAACTCAGGTGTGGAAGTCCCACCCCCATTTCCAGCCAATACAATTTTTGCCAGTGGGGGAGGGAGACAGGGCGTGAATCGCACAGGTGCCATTGAAAATAGTGCTGATTTTAAACAGACCCTATTTTCACTATTCCAAGGGCCTTAGTCCACATTGTGGGAATCACAGATTTATGAAGGAGACATCAAGGCTCTTGAAGGGCAGATAAGGTCGGTTTAAATGTTATGATCTGATATAATTTAATTCCTAGTCCTTTAAAAACAAACAAAAAATATGAGACTGCAACTATCAGCTACAGTAAAAACAAAACTCATGCTGCTGGAGTTCATTACTTGACAGGCCATCTGGCATAGCTTAGAAAAATGATTACCATCTGTTCCTGCAGTTTCAATAGACTTTGTTGTTGACATTTTCCAAGGGCTGTTATTATAGCTGATCCCATTGTGAATGCTTGGCTGAGCTTCAAAGGGTCAAAGTCCACATATCTCAGCAGGGGGCTGAGTTCACATTTTGATTGACAGATTTAAGAGGTTATTAAATGATTGGCTGCCTTTGATGTGGTTACTGACTAGAAGTGTGTTTGTTTATATAACAGATGGACCACTTGAAGGGATTTAAAATCCTTGAATAGGTCTCATGAATGAATTTTCTTTCTGTATCAGGGGTGTGCAGGTGAGAGCTCTATTAGGTTGTTAGAAGTTTAATTTGTTTTCATACTCACATACCTTCTGAGTTCTGTCCATAGTGGATAAAGGTGAATGGCTGTGGAGGTGGCATGGGGGTATGAGGTGGCATGCAGGTGCCATGGAGGAGTCATGAGGTGTCATGGAGCAGGCATGGGGGCTTGAGGTTGCATGGAGGAGGAATGGGGAGGTGGAGTGAGGGATGAAGGCTAGAGCACCTAGAAGCCTTTTATAAAACTGGCCTTTTAACCAACCTGCCTTGGTACTCATCTGCCTCTGTGGCTGCCTCTGAACTGCATCCAGAGGTGGCCCCAACTCGATCACGCCCCTGTCTCCCTTGAGTGAAAATTCCATGTGACCAGGCCCTTTATAGTGAGGTGGGTATGCCGAGGAAAAAGTCTTGACTCCAGCGACCCGGCTTAGCAGTGAAAATCCAGCCCCAACTCTCTAATCTGACAGGCTCGATTACACATACCGTCTGAATTGCAGGCATCAACTCAGCTTTCAACAATGTAAACAGAGCTGGTCTATTGTTGTCACTGAGATGTTTAATGTAAACAAGGTTTAAATATATATATCAGCAATATATGGAAGCCAATGGCAATCTGGGACAACCACTTTAGAAGCTTTGTAATCAGGCAGAGCAAGCTTGTATGGAGCAGTCATAATTATAAAAGACTTCTGGCTGTGCACAGGATTTTCCTTGATCTCGTGTGTATGTATTTAAACATAATTGGTGCACACTTAGCATTAATATGTTACAATTTGCAATGACCTACCCTTCTTGCTTTATTAATATTTAAATATTCAAGTGCCAAAATAGGATTTAGAAAAGTAAATAAGCTGAAAACAAGTGCAGGAATGCAGCTTGTGCCCTGACTCAGAAGAAAGCTGGGCATTAAGCATTCGCTCCTTCTACAACCAATGCATGGCGGCAGCACTACGTACCATCTACAGGATGCACTGCAGCAACTCGCCAAGGTTTCTTCCACAGCACATCCCAAAACAAGGGCAGCAGACAAATGAGCGCGTCACCATCACCAAATTCACCTCCAGCTCCCCCACCATTCTGACTTGGAAATGTATCACTGTTCCTTCATTGCCACTGGGTCAAAATCCTGGCAGCCCCTACCAAGCAGCAGTGTATGAAAACTTCCATCACACAGCTGCAGCAGTTCAAAAAGGCAACTCACCAGCACCTTCACAAAGGCAATAAATGCTGGCCTTGCCAGCAATGCAAACATCCTGTGAATGGATCACAAAAAAATTGTTACTGGGTAAAATCTGCTAGCGGTTGGAAAACATACTAGCAAAGGTTTCACAAATATTATCAAAAATCTTGCCGGTGTTTAGTTTAAATACTACACAGTCACCGTGGAGCACAGTTTATAAATGTCCAAACAAATATACAATAGCAATGTAAATATTTCTTCTGAAATACATAGATGTGTGGAGCGCTCACATCATCATTTAAGGCCCATTTACAAAGGGGAGGCATGACACCAATAGGAGCAGAAGTAGGCCATTCTGCCTCGTGAGCCTGTTCTGCCATTCAATGAGATCATGGCTGATCCGTAGCTTAACTCCATCCACCCACCTTGGCTCCATATCCTTTAATACCTTTGGCTAGCAATAATCTAATGATCTCAAGTATAAGGTTATTAACTGAGCTAGCATATACGCCTTTTTGTTACAGAGAGTTCCACACATGTACCACGCCTTGTGTGAACAAGTGTTTACGAATTTCTCTCCTAAATGGCCCTAGCTCTGTTTGTGATTATGTTCCCTCGTATTAGACTTGTCCCAGCTGCAGAAAAAGTTTCTTTCTACCTACCCTGTCAATTCTTTTCAATATCCTAAAACCCTCAAACCAGGAATACAGGCCTTCTTTATGTAATCTATGCGCATAATCTAACTCTTTCAGTCCTATAATTCTGGTGAATCTGCACTGGATTCCTTCCGAGGCCAATACATCTTTTCTAAGGTGCGGTTCCCCGAACTGCACTCAGTAATCCACTTCTTGTCTAACCAGGGTTCTGTACAACTGCAGTAAAACTTCCTCTCCTTTGTATTCCAGCCATAATATTATAAAGCCAAACATTCCATTTGCCTTGTTGGTATTTTTGTACCTGGCTACATTTTAATGATCTGTGTTCAAATATCTTTGGACCACCACTGTTCTTAGCTTTTCACCAAAACATGGCACTATCAATGCAGTTTCTCCCTCTGTATTAGCTCACAACTCCTTTCATATTGTTCTTTTACTGTTTGGCACCGTGCTCCTGGGTCGAAGAGTTGGCTGCTATGCTACAGAAAATGGAGTTGCCTAAATGCAAGAATTGGAATCTGAACGACAATATAAAAGCAGCACCCAAAAAAATGGTTCCATGTCTACTAAAGGCCAATCAGAGCAATAGTTATAACTCAGCTATTGACCAATCTTCAGTCCACTCTCTTGTCTGATGCCACAAGTCAAAGTTGCAGTTACGCCACCATTTCGGGAAGTGGTTTTTAAAGGAGTATCATTGAACTGCCACAATATAATTCACAGCCATGCCAACAATCAGATTCCTGAGTGGAGTAAGGCGAGTTTTCTAGCAGGTAGTTTGACACTGCTTTGGATTTTGCAGCTGAGTGCAGTACACTCCCAGACTGGTCCAAAGCCACATTTCAGAAGTGCCCAGGCAATCCATTGAAACTTCTGGGCGTTTCCATCATTTACTTTGGAACCTTTTTTTTTTAAAAAACACTAGGAAACTGCCTGTTCTCTCATGCATTACAAATGAGCCACCCAGGGAGCAGAGCTCTGCACAATATTAAAGCTCATACGCATGGAGTTCTGTTGTGGCTAAGAAGTGTTGTCTGTAGCAAAGCTTTGTTGTGGTCGTTGAACACTGCAGTGTCTCGTGGCCAGTAGCTGCAGCTTAATTGCAGCCTTAAAAAAAGGCTGGAGGCACAAGAATACACTTAGGAGAAGCAAAAATTAGAATAAAATAAAAACCAAGAACAAAAGAAAAGGCAGTAGCCAGAAAGTTCAGTTATCTATGTGACTCCCTTTCCTTCTCTAATGTGTGTGCTTGCTACATGCAGTACTGAGGAAACCGCAGCACATCGGGCTGAAGTTTTTAATGGAATATTTTCTTCCAACTGGACTAAATCTCCCTCTTAGTGCTGAGCTCTTGCCCAGGTCAAGCGCTTGCAGACAAATTTAGTCTGCACAGTTTCCTTTGCCAGTGAACCACAGAAGTTGAAAATACGTCCAGGGATTCAGTCCAACTACTGTTAACCGCTTTTTCAGCTGTTAAAGAGCTCAGGAACATTGAGAGGGAGAAAAATGAACCGTTGTTTTTTTTTGTGAAATTATGTTGTATCCTCAAAATATCCAATATAAATCCATTATTGATTTGTCATAATTGGATAAAAGCTGTTCTGTATCTGATTGTTAGACTCTTAGGTCATCATTCATTTCATTTAAAGTTAAGCAGCAAATGGTCAATGAAACGAACCGCTCCCAGAGAGTAGGAAGGCCCATGTTAAAATGCAGATGCAGAAAACTTCACTTGGTTATATGTACAAAGTAAAACATTGCCAAGTTACTGTAAATGGCTTATTATGTGATTTTGGCACAAACTGCGTAACCTCACCAATGATTCCATCTCAGTCGCCAGCCAATATCCAGGTTGAACCAGACTGCTCACCATCTCATCGTACTATTTAACCCCTGGTTGAGCTTCAAAGCTCTAGCTTCACCATCACCAGGACTACCTTCTTCCACCTCAGTAAGCTCCCCTACTACTGTCCCTCCCTCATCCCATTTGCTGCTCATTTGGCAGGTCCATGCTTGATTATTTATTACCTTCCAATCTCGAGAAACTTCAGCTCACCCAAAATCTTGCTGCCCATATCGGGATATGTTCCACGCACCCATCACCCCTTCCTTGCACCCATCACCCCTTCCTGGATGACCTACATAGGCTCCTGGTCTCCCAATGCCTAAAATTTTGAATTCTCATCCTCATTATTTCTATCCTCCTCCAGCCCTATAACCCACTGAGAATTCTACATTCCTTCAATGTTGATATTCTGTCCATCTCTCTACCATTAGTAGCCATACCTTCAGCTGTCTAGGCTTTAACCTTTTGAACTCCATCCCTAGCTCTCTCCGCCTGCTCCTCCTTTAAGACCCTTTGCTTTGACCAAGCTTTTGATTTCCTCTCCTAATTTCCCTTTCTTTGACTGGACATCCAGAAAAAATCTGCACAGAAGCACTAAGTTAAAGTTGCTGCATGAATGGAGGTTACTGTTACGTGTATGAAATGATCTCAGTCCAGAGCACATGAACAATTCTATAAAATCTACACACAGAGACTGGACTTGTGGAAACCTGATTGTCCAGTACATTGGAGATTTAGAAGTTCATGATACACATCTTGCGTTAGGGGCTCCACAGTCCATGCTTGGGTCCTTTGGAGCAAAGTGTGATCATTTTTGACAGTTTTGAGCCAACTTGCTAATTGAACCCTTGCAGTTAACATTTTACTTAAGGATGTTAGTTGTTCCATGGTCAAATACAACAAAATCCAATTATGCAACGCTGAGGAAAGAAAGATTTGTATTTATATAGTGCTTTTCATTACATCAAACATCTCAGAGCACTTCACAACCAATGAATTACTTTTGAAATGTAGTCTCTGTTGTCATGTAGGAAATGCAGCAGCCAATTTGCACACAGCAAGCTCCCACAAACAGCAACTTGATAAATGACCAGGTCATCTGTTTTTGTCATGTTGATTGAGGAATAAATATTGGCCAGGACACCAGGGACAACT
Organism: Carcharodon carcharias; assembly: GCF_017639515.1. Lineage (NCBI taxonomy): Eukaryota > Metazoa > Chordata > Chondrichthyes > Lamniformes > Lamnidae > Carcharodon > Carcharodon carcharias. The sequence continues at coordinate 28,723,910 of NC_054479.1, forward strand.
CTGCTTCTCTTCTTCAAAATAGTGTCACGCGATCGTTTATGCCCACCTAAGTGGGCAAACAGAGATTCAGTTTAACGTCTTGTCCAAAAGACGGCATCTCTCACAGTGCAACATTCCCTCTGAACTGCATTGGAGTGTTAGTCTTGATTTTTATGCTTAAGTCGCTAGAGTGGGACTTAAACCCAGGAACTAGTGAATCAGAGGTGATGGTAAAGTCACCCAATCTTCCCCATAAAATTAGTTTGCAACCTATTAATATTAGAACAAAGCTGCCCAAATAATTTGGATATTTTTCCAGTCATCGACATTAATGAGGACTGAATTCCTTTAACAGCTATGAAGAAGGAATAAGCTACTGACCCTGCGCCATGCACTGGAAGGCTCTCTTCTTCCAGTTTATTGCACTAACCACATTTTCCTGCTAAAAGTTCAAAGGATACAAAGTGTTTCAAACCCATTACTTATTCCAATATGTTGGCACATTGAGGAATATATAAGTAGCTTGGAATAATTCACCCTTCATGTCCCGCTCCCTTACCTCTAAAATAGCCACATTAATGTTTATTCATGTAATCTCACATTTGCCCAATTTTCACCAATGGAAGTGAAACAGACGCAATAATATAACATCAAAGGAGCTAAAACATAGACAAGATCAGTGAAAATTGAGAGCACTTAAACTAGCTGTACACAGAGCGAGTCACGGCTGCACCATAGAGCAGTGAAAACACAAGCTTTTAAGAGCCAGTATGTAAACTTAAATTCTAAGGATGAAAAGCCTTTATCATCAAACCCACTGATTGCAGTTCTCACATAAAAATCATTGGAATCGTGGAATACAATTCCCAAGGTACAACAAAGGCAATTTTCATCTTTCCAGCAGCTGATCACTCAACCTATTATCATCTTGGTGAGTGGCCTCTGGACCACCTGGCTTTCTATAGCTTCCCAATGACTTCCTGCTTGGAACAGATGAGAAGCTGTCTTCCTGTATTTAAATCCTGGTCATATTTCTGGAGCAACCGGCCACCTCACAGCTCTGTAGGGCCAGGCTGAATTGGGTCAGGGGCATGAGTTTACATTGGGAGATGTATAATGCCATGGACTGGGCTGGAGCTGGACTGGTATCCACTGGGTCAGATAAGCAAAATACTGTTTTTGGGGGGCATGGTGGGATTTGGGGGGGGGCGGTCCTTGAGAACACGGGTCAGGTTCAGATCTAGCTAGGCTAACGAAGAAAAGCCAGCCTTGGATACTCTCTGGGCTAGAGACTGGAGCAAAAAGGAAGGAAAAGGCCTTCTTGGAACTCAGGTTAGGGCAGCCTGGGTGGCAATAGCGAGTAGCCCAATGTTAATATTCCTCAGGATGGTGAGACTGTGGAAAACACTACTACAAATCACTTACCATGGAGGCTAAATTAAGAGGGAGTATAGTTATAGGTAAGTTTAGCATTGAATAAACATGATAGAATCATTTCAAAAGGGAAGTGTTTCCATACATGGGATGTTAAAAAAGTAAACAAAAAAATTTTCATTTATAAAGTGCTTATTACATTGTCAGAATATCCCAAAGCACATTTTGAACTGTAGACAAATGGAGTAGCCAATTCACACATAGCAAGGCCCCACAAAAAGCAACAAGAGACCAGTAAACGCAGACAGATTGCTACCAAACTGTGGAGAGGAATTAGGGTATTGGTTTCTAAAATTGCTGCTCCATTATCAGATATATCATTGTATTATAAAAGAAAACCTTGTGACAGGTAAGGCAGTAAAATGAACATATTACACATTCAGGTTACACCCATGATAAAAAAAAATCATGAGTTTTGAGTTGTTGCATCATCAGTCATATTCACAGCTTTTTTAAAAAAAATATTCCCACATTGCTGTGAACAGCATTTTCTGAGTTTAAGTGTGTGGTCTTTTAACATTGGGATAACTGTTTCTTACAGAACTCTCCACTGGGCACATGTGCCGCACTACAGTTCAGAAAACAGTTTACAAGAATGGTTCTTTAATTAGAAGGATTTGTACCTGAAACATTACGCTAGCCCATAAGAATAGACAAAGGTTGTTCCTTCTCCACAGCTTTAGCCCTCAAAAATGTAAAAAAAAAATCAGAGTTCAGGCCTACTGCGTAAAATAATTATTCAACCTTGTGTCAAAACCTGGTTTGAATGGGGTTCATAAGAGGCCTGAAGAACAAGGAAAAGGATATTATGCACAGCAGGAATATCCTGGCTGCTCAGTCACCAAGGTTAGACTCTGACAAAAGCAATTGACTGTCAAACGGAAAGCCAGCATATGAATGGGGAAGCAGTTTTCGATTGGTGGGTGATGAACTCAGTGGTGGAGGCATTTGCTATTCTAGTAAAAGATCAGACCTAGGGAAACAAGCATCAGGAAGGAAAGGCACGGTGAAAAATAAGGAAAGATAGTTGTTCATTCAAACATGGCCTACCGAATAATCTTTGGTAAGTAAATTATCCATCAAATTAAACACGTGCTGGAAACAATGAGCTGCTAACATTGTACATCAGCACATAAGGTCAAACTGACACTACTTGGGACCAGCACTTAATGATATATACCTCTTAAGGTGGAAAAACTTTACAAGTTTTCGATCACATGGTGTGTGACCTCTTTATTTACAATGGAACAGCAATCGATCATCTGCAGCTATGAATCAGTAGGAAGAACGGAACTAACAACTGCTGCAAGAAGAGCTGTACATCGGCAGAACAGAAAACCTTTCCTCTCCTGCTTCCTCACATTCTCAGCTCTTAGGTCAACAATAAATCGTCTACCTTCCTTAACAGCCATTCATACTATGGAAAATAATGTTTTTAAATTAAAATAAGTAAGATAAGGCCAACTTCAAAATGAAACCACACAACTTACTGAAGTAATTTCTGAGCTAAATAAAATTGGTATGTGAATCATGCAAAACAATGAAATACTATTTAATGATACAATATGTTCAGTATAAGGTAACACCTAATACAGTTTTTCTGCCAGTATGGAAATTAGCTAGGATCCCACACACAAATTCTGAGGTTATCCTATGAGAGACAGCCTTGGATTCCATCTGTCATTAATCAAGAAAATACATATCATCTCCATTGGAACTTTGAGTTTTATGACCCTATATGGTGGGGTACATTTGTGAAGCTGAGCCATGTGCTGTACATTTATAAGTTTATTACTTACCTGTCTTTCTTCTTTATGGTACTGGGATGAATAACATTATTAGACAATAAGAAACTAAAGGGCAGTAAGTGCACCATTCCTACAGGTCTGTGTTTTCTAGTTGTTGATTTCTCTGTTTATAAAGCTTGGTCAGCTTGGGAAGACTTTAGTTAAGTGATCAAAGATGGATTACTTTCACTGGTGGTGCATTACCAGGTATCCTTTGGCTTGATGACCTCAATTATTTATATTAAATCACTCATTTTATTATCATATTATGGATCAATGTGTAACTTTAAAAAATATTTCATCAATGTACAACTTAGAACTTATTCTGGCATTTTTTTTATATTCACATAGAATGCATACAATTACATGTCAAAACTGTTAATCAAACAACATAGGCATAGACTTCATGTGGTGGAGGGTATTCGCAACAGCCATAGTTTCAAACAAAGGATTTTGCTAATAAGCAACGTGGTGCTATAGAGATAAAGTGCAGAATTTAATGCTCCCCCAGAGGTGGGCTGGGGGGTTGGGGGCATAAAAGCGGGTGGGAAGGTGCAGGGTGGGGGCCTGTCCCCTTCTCAACTTCCCCTGCTTAAATACAGGGCCAGAAAGGGTTGAAGATAGCCTTCCTGCCCAGAGGCCACTGAAAGGCAATTGAAGGGCCTCATCCTGCTATCACTGGTATTCTACCAGCAGCAGACAGGGGACATGCCATGTCAGCAACCCACCAGGTGGAGCCTGGCAGGTATGCCTGGGGCCTAGTGGGGGTCTCTTCTACTTGGGCAGTCTGTGAGTGACCTGCCAGTGGTAAGGGCCACTCATACGTGATGATCCCCAACTACCCTTTAAACTAAGCCCCTCCTCCACTCACCAAAGCATCCCTGACTGGCACCTGGTTAGTGATTCCATTCCACCCACCTTTGCTCCAGGGCTCCAGTGGCATTCTTCATCCTTAGGCTACTGCAGTACCGGCAGCGGCCACCTCTCCCGGTGGTACTGCCAGCCTCTGATTGGCCAGCAGCTCTCAGAGGCAAGGTGTCCGCTCTGAAAATGCCAAGAACCCCATTGCCAACCTGATTTGCATTAAATTGGGTCAGGTTGGCTCGGAATGGCTGCAGCAGAGTTGCCACCGGCATGACCATTAAATTCTGCCCACAGTCTACTTGAATCTGCCCTCATCACTGCATAGATTGAAAACCAGGTTTGGGTAGTAATTCCACCTCTTCAACCAGGTTTGTGGATTCAAGCCGCAATCCAATACCCAAGTACAATCTAGTGTAGTACTGAAAGAGTGTTGCATTGTCTGGTAAGCTATCCTTTGGGTGAGCTATTAAACTTGCTGTGGCAGTTCAGAGGGGTATAAAAATATCCCTGGTGCATCTTCCTGAGCAGAATTTTCTGATGTTTTATTCAACTTGGCCTTTCAACTGACACCACCCCAAAAAAAATCATCTGGTTATTCATCTAATTTTCTGTCAGCAAGATTTTTATATGAAATTGGCTTTTGTACAATGATGTTATTGGGTATGAAGCACAACAGGAGGTCCTGAGACACATGATAATGCATTGTCTGTATGGATGTTTTCCTCTTATTTGTATAGCTGCTTCTCTTCTATCTTGGTAGACGTTGCTGCAAACTGTTGGATGAACATGTGCTACCAGCATGGAAATCCAAGACCACAACTTCTTGCGATTGTTTTAGCAGTAAAGCCACATCAACTATTTTTCTCCGCTATCTAATACTGTTGTAATCAGAAATGTATGAGTAGTTAACAGTAATCAGAGCGTACTCCTATTTTCTAATTCACATTAATTGAAGTAGGTATAGTTACTAATTGTAAATCATATGGATGGTATTGGTTAAGAGTTTAAAAATAAAGACTGTAATGATGCTTTTACTTGGGAAAAATGAAGTTTCTTTTCTGCCACTTTCTGTCAATCTCCATAATGTTTTCAGACCTTGGATTTAGATTGCCAACTGTGATTAACTGTGTTCCTGGAAATGTCATTACATGACTTTCCCCCTACTCCACCCATTCGTCAGCCAATATTTCCATCCTTGTGACGTACTGCCTTCCTATGCCAATTGGAGAACAGAAAGACTCATTACCCAATTGGATGATGCTTGACTGTCAGCCAAACAGCCTTTTTTCCCCCAATTATCAATATTTTTATATCTGGTAGAGGGAAATGGTCAAAGAAAATGACAAAAATAAAATATCTTATTAATAGTCATGTTTTTTTTCCCGGATTGCACATATGTGTGTCCTGGACATTGATCTTCCGTTCCTGGAGACTCCAAGACAATCCTGGGGGATGGCAACCAGATGCAGAAGGTGCAGCTTTCTTTTCTAAGCTTGTTTACAATGAATTAAAGCTGTTCACCTTATTGGTGAAGAATTTGACGAGCAGGAAACCACAGAGTTAAATTTAAATGGTACACTGCATATTACTGGTGAGATTTATTTAACTGAACTGTGAGACCAATAAAACAGCGGGAATTATGAGAAATACCTGCATACATTTCCAATATATTGTATCACGATGGAAACAGGATAGGATGATTCAGTCAGTGTGTGAAAATCTCATGGCATCATTTTCAGCACAGTATAAATGAGCCAAAACACTATCATGTTTCAACATATGGATTACATTGTCAGTTTTATTGCTGTAGATAAATGTGTGGTAAGTAACAGAAAGCTCTTGCAGTACTTGTGTTACACAATATAAAACTGAGATACAGGTAAGCTACTTCAAAGCAAAAGTTAGAATACCACAATTTCTGTAGATAAAAAATAAATTTGAATGGGCTGAACTCATACAGGTCTTTGGTATCATGTTACTTGGCCCACATATTAGCAAGTACAATGAATGTTTTTAAGGAAAAATCTGTTAACTTTTAGAGTGTAATGGTTCAGTCCAAACCTGTTCTACCATGTTTATACATATAAAATGCACACACACTTCAGTCAACACACAAACACAACACCAAACAATATAATGCACAAAATACAACAATGCAGGTTCCACACACACTGACTCTCACTGGGATACGGGTTCCACAAGCACTGACTCTCACTGGGGTATGGGTTCCACAAGTACTGATTCTCACTGGGGTACAGGTTCCGGGGAAAAGGCAGGAGATTGGCACTAAGTTTAAATGCTCAGAGAGCCGGTGAAGACATGATGGGCCAAATGGCCTCCTTCTACACTGTGACAATTCTGTGATATATTTCCAGCAGAGATCACTGGAT